>NC_048600.1:29417398-29751148 GCF_003668045.3 Cricetulus griseus | reverse complement strand
ACCCTGCTGTAGACACCTCATTGTAGATGCCCCACTGTGGACACTCCATGGTAGACACCCCACTGTAGATACCCCACTGTAGATACCCCACTGTAGATACCCCAATGGTAGACACCTGCTGTAGACAACTGCTGTATATACCCCACTGTGGATACCTCACTGTAGACACCCACCGTAGACACCCCATTGTAGACACCCACTGTAGACACTCACTGTAGATGTTCCACTTTAGATACCTCACTGTAGACACCCCACTATAGACACTCACTGTAGACACCCACTGTAGACATCCACTGTAGACACCCACTGTAGACACTCACTGTAGACACCCACTGTAGACACCCCACTTTAGATACCTCACTGTAGACACCCCACTGTAGACACTCTATGGTAGACACCCCACTGTAGACACTCACTGTAGACACCCCACTGTAGACACCCACTGTAGACACCCACTGTAGACACCTCACTGTAGACACTCACTGTAGACACCCCACTGGGCAACCAGTCCTTTAGTGATACTCTCCTCCCAACCATCATGACTAGATCTCAAGAGCCTCAGCAGAATCTGACTTCTTCCAGACTGTGACATTTACATAGAGATGTCTGTCACTGCCAACAGGAGAGAGGGTTCAGGATTCATGAAACCATAGATCCTCAAGTCCCCTAGATATGATGGGTAATTGTGTCGCTATTACCTAAGAAATCATGAGAAGACTTGTCCATGTCAACACCAATGTAGTTATTTTTCTGAGTACTTTCTCCCCCTACCCCATGCTGAGTATCAAGCTGGAGGCCTTAAAAAGGCAAGCTCTTTTGCCTGTAACATTCCCTAGCCCTGAGTATTTGAAAACCACAGTTGGTTAAACCCATGGGTGCATAGACCATTGATATAGAGGGCTGACTTTAGCCAGACACTGGCAGACCCAGCATCTATAAGACAGTTCATGGGATAGATAGCCATGGTAGAATCAGAACTACTGACTACAGAAGTAATAGCATTTTTTAATCACATAGTGTACCAAGAATTGTTTCTTGGTAATTTTCCAGTATTAACCCATTTATTCCTCACAGAGACTGCATCAGCCCACAGCAAGCCCTGTTCTACCTCAGTAAGGGGGACACTGAGGTCATTGCTATTAAAACAGGTTAAGAGTTGTAGTGCTAAGTGAAAGGGTGGGGTGTTCTAAAGTCCAAGAGACTTGAGGGATTCTTGCCTTTGCAAGTTATGGGTAGACCTGTTTGGTCATAAGAACACTAAATACAGGAATGATGATGATGCTGTCAACCAACTAGGACAGTCGTACCAGCTAATCAAAACATCTGTTAGCTGGGAGCTCCCGATGCCTAGGAACCAAGTAACCCTGACATCTACGCAGTAATATCACTGCTATACCAAGAACTCAGATCTCTGGAACTTCACCTCTGTTCTTCTCACACACCCCTTTCCCTCCAACCACACAGTCCTATCCTGGTATGTATTATTAACCTCTGAAGTGGCTACAGGGTTTAAATAGCCGTGTCTCCTCCGGCAACCATATCCTTTCCATAAGGAGTCTTAAACAGATAAGTTAAATCAGAACAATATGCCATACCAGAGTAAGGGGAGGGTTGTAGAACTGTTTCATGGCAGCGGGGGGGTGGGGGTGGGGTGGCTTCAATGGGTGGTATTTATGGAAAAACACTAGATAAATACAAATATCTTCACACTTAAGATGCATTGTGATTGACTTAACTTGGGAGGGGGTGGGGATAAAGAGCCTTCAACTCAGACATGCTCTGCTGAAAGTGGTGGCTTTCTTCTAACTGGCACACTTTGCAAGGGCTGGTTGTGCTCACTTGGGGCACGAGCATTGTGGCATCATAGGATGTTGTCTCAGTCTGTGACTTGAAGGTTATGAGCTCGGGGAAGAGACAGTTAAAGCTTCCTCACGCCAGCGAAATGAGTTGTACCACACAGCGCCCATGCCAGGTCAGCAGTCTGAATGGAGCTGAGACACTTACCAGCCGTGCCAAGCAGTGCCAGACACCTCTGGAAGCCCTTGCCTAGGACCCTGAATTTAGATTCATGCTGCAGTCTGGGGAGTGTTTTGACGTCTGCCGGGCTACAAGGAAAAGCGCACTGCATACTGCCTCTGAGACAGACAGAGCTCTCAAGCCTGGGAGTCTGAGGAAACCGGACCTGGGCAGGGCTGCTCAGGTGAGTCAGGGATGGGGGACTTAGATGCTGGCTGTCTGGCCCATGTCTCTGCCATGTTTATGGGAACAGTCATTCTGCTGGGGCTGGCTGCTGCGATGCGGCAGATTGAATCCTGGAAGATTTCTTGTGTTTCCCTCATTCCTTTTTAAAAAGCAAGAACCGGGCTGAGCTTGCACTTGGGTCATAAAGTCCCCTCTAAAATCAGAAGGATTATCTCCAAGGGGACCTAGCCAAGGAGGAATTACAGTCCAGACCGTCTGCTGAGTCCCAGCAGCCCAGAATCTTATTAACATGTCCCCAGGGGGATTTCTTGAGAGGCTTCGAAAGGGACTGAGATGGTGGCCATGGAATATGCAGGGGTGGGGGTGGGTTGGCCCATTTCTAATTCGGAACCCAACTAGACTTACCAGAAAGCTGGTCGGTATTAGGGGAAAATATCTCTTAACCTGGGAGTATCTGAATTCTTCACAGGAAAAGATGCTCCCTGCTGCAGCAAGCTTGAGCTCCTGGGGGGGGGGGGTAGAATTATGTATGTCCTGGTTTGTATTTGTATTTGCATCCCTGGCATAGGGTCTGGCATTTGACACACATGAAAGTGGTCCACCATCATGAAACAGTTTTGGTCATTGCCCTAGCACATTGGAGAATCAGCTCAAAACACCGCAGGAGACATAGAGCAATGTGTTCCTGTGGCAAGGAACACATTAGCTCAGGCTGGAGCAGCTTCGGGCTTAGGCAGGTACATCCACAGATGTCATTGCCCTGATGGCCTCAGCCCTGGGCTAGGGGAGACTCTAGGGTCAGGTCTGAGGAATGGAAAGGGTACAGGGTAAGCCCTAAGATTTGGAAAGCCCTATCACGTGGTTAAATGGGTAAAATAAATGCAATCCTAATTAGGGGTCAGTCCACCAGGGTTCTGGCCCACGGTGAGAGTCTGGAAAGACATTAGTCTTTTTTTAGTGTCCAGCAGGTTTAATCTCTCATGAGAGCTTGCTATTTAATCACCCACTGAATCCTTGTCTAACTTGAGGACCAGGTGCAAGAACCCTACTATGTTGATGGAGGTGGGTATGAGCTCCTGACCTCCCCTTTGGGCTTGTCCCAGAGGTGACATGTCTGCTCCATTCATTAACAACATGCATGGTTTCCATTTTCCTGCTCTCATCCTCATTGTTCATTCACAAAGGCCACATACCTGGATCACCTACATTCATTGTATGAGTTTAGCCACAATATCCAAAAAGCTCCTCCGGCTCCAGTCTCTGCTTCCTGGAAGCACCCAGTGTCATTGGCTACACATGACATATATTGATCTGTAGTAGCCCAAGGCTGATGTTCCTTCTCAGGTGTTGGGGACTAGGGACCGTGAAACTGCATGAACACACCAGTAGGGCTATCGGTGTGGGGAGGTGGGGGGAGGAGACGTACAGCAGGCTGAGGCTGCACATCTGCCTTTTTATTTATTAAATGCAGTGAGCCATAAAATAAGACAAAGACATGAATGTGGGAAAGGGACTTGTGGGAGAGAAGGGGGTGAGAAGCAATTTGAATGCATTTTACACGTGTTTGAAAATGCTCAAAAGCAAATTTAATTCGCTAAAAAAAAAAAAATTAAATGAAGTAAACAAGTACCCATTGTCACCTGCTTTGTACAAGGTTCTTCCCTCAGCATGATGTCGAGTGGAACTGTTGGGGGTGCTCATTTCCAAGCAGGTGAAAGAAAATGGCACAGAGAAACCGAGGGACATGAAAAGTATGGCAGGGCCTAATGTTTCTGGAAGGCTGCTTAGATCCCAAGGGAACGACTGTGCTTTAAGCTGTAGGAGTGAATGGAGTGTAGAACTCTGTAGGCGGATCTCTCAGAGTACATTGGAGAAACAGAAGGAAAAACAGTCCATGGGAAAGTTCAAAGGGGCAGCATAAAGTCCAGGCACAGGCCAGGGAGGAGTTTGTGCTACAAAAGCACATGGTATTTTGGGTTTTTTTTTGTTTTGTTTTTGTTTTTGTTTTTGTTTTTGTTGTGTGTGTGTGTGTGTGTGTGTGTGTGTGTGTGTGTGTGTGTGTGTGTATGCAGGTGCATGTGTCTCTGTGTGTGGATGCTGTGTTACAGCCAGGGAAGGATAGTTCCTAACCCTTCAAGATCTCAATTTCAGGAAGGCTGAATGTATGGGGTCTGACCTGGCTACAGGGAGTCTGGTAAGGATGCTGACAGAGATCTCAGCAGCCAGTTGGGTGTCCCCTGACCTCTGTGAGGAAGGGGTTAGGGTAGAATGTCCTCTGCTGAGTCTATAGATCTGTGTGTGCACTGGAAAGATTGGGCTGAAGCAAAGCAGGGTGAGTGTACAGTGTTCTAGAATGCAGTAAATTACCAAGAAGTCACATGGTTTTCACACACGTGACATCACAGTGGCTGCTTGCCTTCCATATCCATGTCCTTCAGAAAGCAAAGCAGATGCTGTCAGGTTCCAAAAATCCAGCCCTTGCAAGAATTGTCCCTGTTTGGTTTGGCATAAAGACTTTTTCATAAACTACTGACCTGTCATGTAGAGGTAAGGCTTGGGCATCCATTTCCTGGGATGGATCTGAGAGGACCAGGCTCCCATCTCCTGATTCCATGTGATACTGACTAATGTGGCAGGTCTGAGAAGAGCCTGACTATCAGTGGTGGGGTATCCATTTCTGCAGCAGCTGCTGAGCTGTACTCAAGGCTAGCCCCAAAGCTTCCTGACAACTCTCCTATCTCAATCTCTCATCTCACCAGAGCAGGGCTGGGATTACAGATGTCCGTTACCACATGGGGCTTTTAGTGTGGGTTCTGTGTATTGCATGGTGGCCCTCCAGCTTTCTGGGCTACTGAACTTTTGCCCAGTCAACTGTCTATCCCACCCCTCTGCCTCCTCCACCTCCTATCTACTTGGTCTCACCAGAACTGCAGACTCCTCTCATCCCCACTGTGGGTTAATGACCTATAAACAAGCCACTAACTGCCCCAGGGGAGAAGGAGATGAGGCAAAGATGTCATATAAATAACACTCCACCTGTGTTAATGAGTCAGTGAAATTCATTTTTAAATTTCAAGGCCCGAAGAAAACCTCTTCTCAGGGGAGGCTCCAGTAGAGGAGTCTGGAGAAGAGGCTGGTGGAGAGAGGGCAGTACCCTGGGGGAAGGTCTTTGCTGAGGTCTGAAGCTACTTGGTGCCCAGGGTTGGGGTAGTGGGATGCTGAACCTCTGGATCTCCGAAGTTCCCATCAATAGTCTAATTTGCAGGTGGGATTCTCGAACAGTCCTAGCTCTGTACCCACCTCTTCCATGCCCCTCTGAGCCCTGCCTGGTTTTCTGCATGGTCCAGGAAGGTGCTGTGTTCCTCTCCAGGCTGTGAGCACACATAACCAACAGAGGTGTGTAGTCTATATACAGAGGACACTGCCTCCCTCTGGTTTGAGATGCCTGTTCCCCCTCATCATCCCATCATCCCTAGCAGCTAAGTATACACTCTGCTCTCTCACTAGAGAACAGACCTCACACTTGGGCACAGAGCTTGGGGATGGTGCCAGTCACACAGTGTGATCTATATTCATTCACCTCTCTCTCTCTCTCGAATTCCTCCCTTCTCTCCTCCACCCCTCACTCAATACCAGCAACTGACAAAAGGTGACAAATGAAGGAAGTGACAAAAGCCACATGTGCCCAGAGAATAGACAAAAAGTGAACTAGCCTGGGCTTGCACCCATGGGCTAGTATTTTCAATAAAAATGACCTGCAGCTGCACCATGGGACTCCCCAGCTGCTAGAGAGACTTCTGCCTGTTAGTGATGGGTAAGGAAGCAGGAAAAACTGAGAGACCCATTTGTTTTAAAGAGACAGAATCTACATTCTGATTGGCCTCTTGCTGGCACTTTGATTCTAGAAGGCAGAGTAGAGGTTTTTAGAAATAGTGGGAGTTGTGAAAGGCTGATTTCTGGCTTCCATGCCATGACAATTCTCACATAATTTGAACAGTTTATAGGCTAAAGTACTTAACGACTCCAAATGGAGAACAGTATAGGACATTTCATCTCCTCACAATAAGATGCCAGAGTGGAATGGAAGTTCCCAGAACACTAGCATTTGTATATTTATTGCTTGTTTGTTTTTTGTGGTGCTGTGGATGGAGCCCAGGGCAAGTGCTCTACCACTGAGCTACAGCCAGAGCCTAATTTTAGAAGCATCTAAACTTTGTCATGCCTCCACCATGTGCATACGGATCCTTTAAAATGTATTACCCCCTTTTCTTTCTTTGTAACACCCCTCCCTTGCACTTTAATGAGACCTCTGACAATCACAAATCCTTCAACTTGCATTTTCCTGGTCTGTTGTCAGTTCTTATTTATTCTGAGATAGGTACATCCCCTCATTGATAGCTGCTTTTCTCTGAGGGAACCACCATCTCCTTACCTGATGTGAACCAGAGCTATAACTGAGAAAGCTGGCAGGAAGTGTATATTCAGAGAGGGGACTTGGTGCTGGAGACCCACATGGATTCCAGGGGCCTCTACTTCAACTGATAGAAGACCTGTTTCTTTTTAATTGTAAATGTGTTATCATTTCTTTATTTTAAAACAGCTTTGGGCTGTTTTACTAACAGATGTGAGATTCACTTCTCAATTTTTTTGATGTACACTACAAACACAACACTTGATAAAATAGTTAAAATGTTAAGATTTAATTTAGATCTTCAAGTATATGATGAGTTCACTAACATACATTAGGCACTTTTGAATCCATTATGTCTTTCTGTCTTCTGAAGGGGCTGTGGGAAGGGTCAGAGGGTTCTTACCCTTGTCCTGGACAAGGCCATACTTTCTCTAATGGACAGTCTTGATGAAATTCTGGCTAGTAATTTCAGCTCTCTATGAAGAGACTGCTTCTTTCTTCAGATTCATTTACATACACAACAGAAGTTATTTTATGCAAAGGTACCTTGAATAGGTGTTACTTACAGTGTGCTGTATGTGGTTGTAATATGTCTGGTGTGTGTATGGTATGTATATGTGGTGTATGTTTGCTATGTAGGTGTGTGTGTGCGTGTTTCATGTGTATGTTTAGTATGTGGTGTGTGTGTGTGTGTGTGTGTGTGTGTCTGTGTGTGTGTGTGTGTTCTTGAGTACTCATACAGGTGACCAGAAAACTATTTCAGCTATTGTTCCTCAGGTGCTGTACACCTTGTTTTTGAAAACAGGGTCTCTCATTGATCAGGATCTCAACTGGAGTAGGGTAGACTTGCTGGGCAGTGAGCCTCAGAGACCTGCCTGTTTCTGCAGCCCCAAACATTACTGGAACTCCCACACATGCCACCATGCCTTGCTGTAAACAATGTGAGCTCTGGGGTATGGAACTCAAGTGTTCATGATTGGAAAGTAAGTGTTTTACTGCCAGAGCCATCTCTGCTCTTTTCATCTGCAGAACAAATACAGGGGGTGGGGGTTGGGGGTGAGGGAGCATGAGTGGCACCTTCGGCCCCCAGAGCTAGGCATTCTTTTGTATGTACAAAGTTTGTCAAAAACACTCTTGGGGCTGCCACCCTCAGCTTTTATGTTCCGTGCATGTGTGGTTTGGACACACAATGGACATCTCTACTGTGCACCTCAGCAGAAAAACTAGGTCTCCTTGGCACAGATGTGGCATATCCAGGCAGTCACCCTGATGAGACAGCTAACGCTCATTAGAGAGGTGGACCAGGCATCGTGAATAGGTAGAGCCTCCTCATTGGCTGCTAGTCACGATCACAGATGTGCCTGGGATTGATACTTATCCTAGACTCCCAAGACAGGGCAGAGGCCACTAAGTTAAGCATGCAATTTTCTAGCTTTCCATAGTATTGTCTATGGAAGGGATGCTGTCTGAGAGCCACCACTATTTATGACATCTACTGGGTCCCACCAACAGGAAGCACCCACCTTGGAGAAATCTATGTGATTGCTCAGACAGGAAGTAGAGCTGTTGTTTCAGAGAAGGAAAGAAACCAAGGAGTGAAATAGCATAACCCCTACAAAAGTGAGTCTCTGAGAGATTCGGCATGGCTGATTTTCCTTGGGCCTCATCACACCGGTTGCCTGACATCAGGTTCTGTGTTCCCATTTATATCCCCCCACCCCACCCCCACCCCACACCTCAGGTATCTGACTCTTAAGATGTGTACATCTCCCTTAGTTTCTTTTCTGTTTGAGGATGGGGACTTCCTAACTGGAGAGCTAAAATGCTAGAACCCCAGAGCTTTCGAGAGAGGTGGAGCATCTGCGGTGAGCTGAGCCTATGGTGACTTCTGTCTTCACTCCTGAACACTGGATTCAGTGGGGCACTAGAAAGCAACACACACAAATACACACACACACACACACACACACACACACACACACAGCATGCAGGACAGCTTCTGATGCCTGACAGAAACTCAGTATAGGAAACACATTCTTGTGGTTCTAATTTTATGGAATTCTTTCTGTCAGCATGACTTACATCTGGCAGCTAAGGAGGCTTGGGACTCTGCTTGCAGAAGGGCTTATAGACAAACCTGCAGACTTCCTCAGCTGGTATTCCTTGTATACAAATACAATAGTGGTGAGATTCTAAAGCCCAATTAAGTGGAAAAGGTCCCTCTGGAGGTAACAATGGGCCAGAGCCCTGCAGCAACAACAAAAAAAAAGCTACTTAGTTGGCCTCCTTTGTTAAAAAGAAGCCTTAAAGAAAGCCCCCCTCTGAATCCTCTGAATGGGGACTGAACCAATGTCCCATCCTAGGCGTCACACACAGGGTTAATTGAATACTCCGGGTGGGGGTGGATCCTTCTTTTGTGGCAGTAGCTGGTCACAAAACAAAACCCAGTCCCTGGGTCCTGAAGGGGTCTCTTAACTCACACCCCTTTTGGAAATTAAGCCTTACAGTTCCGCCTCCCAGGCCAGCCTAGAGCCCTGCAGAGAGACCATAATCTTTCCAACACAGAGAATTTACTGGAAAGGGGGAATGTAGCATTTCAAGTTGCCAGCTGAATGCAGACTTGCCTGCAGTCAACTTTGCCCCTCTTTGTCCCTGGTACACTGGGTGTACAGCTGGCTCCTGTGGCGGAGTGGGTGGAGGATGGGGGCTCTTGTCAGTTCTGCAGCCTCAGTCGCCCCATCCCCCACTCCCTCCCCATCCCCCACAGTAAGCTGCGGGGTAATTAAACCTCAGTGGCCTGGAAAGTTAGAGGACAACAAGCTCTTGCTGCTTCCCCAGCCTCCTCCTCAGCCTGGGAGACTGGCTTTAGTTACATTGTGGCTTTTCAGGTAAACGAGCGTGGGAAAAGTCACAGGTGGGAACTGAATGAGCACCTTGCTTGTGTGGTTTGCTTAATTAAATAATCACAAAAGTAACTAATTGCAGCAAAAAAAAAATTGAGTTTAAGTAATTAATGGTAACCAAAAATTGAGGTTTATATTTGTTTTCACATGCCAGTTTTCAGGCTATCTTATTAAACAGAATATTTTCTTGAGATACTAAATGTTGGGAGAAATGTTTATATTATTTGCTTATTTACTTTTGCAATCCATAAGCAGAGATTATGAAAAGTGAGCAATCTTGTAACAGCCATGATAATGGATGCCATGTTTTCTTAGGCAAAGTGTCCCATTATTTTGGATCTGTGCCTTTTTCTTTTTTCTTTTTTTTCTAATTAAAAATATTTTTTTACAGTTTCATACAAATATACAATGTGTTGTGATTATATTTGAAAGGTTTAGGCATTATGCTGGCCTGCCCCTGTTACCTGGTGGAACAGTCAGTATCCTGGTCAGCCCAAGGTTCCATGGGAACTGAGTCTGCACGAAGGTGCAGAGGACCCCCTTAAAAAGACAGATCCCTGCCCGTTTACTCTTTCTGCTTCCTCTCTGCTTCCTCTCTCCTCTCTCTCTCACCTATGCACTCTCTCTTTGGCGACCGGCCATGGCAGTCAGCCACTTACCCTGTTCTTCTCCTCTTCTTAGCCTCCCTACTCTGCCGGGCCTTATAATAAACTTATAGTCAACATGTCTCATGTCTCAGTATTTCTCTTTTCTTCTTTTTAAACAAAAGAGTAACAATATTCACCCCCCCCATTACCTTTAGTGACCCATTTTCTGTCCCCTCTGGACCCCTTCTCAACTTGTCTTCCAGTGGCAATAGATTCAAAGAAATGATACCCTCTCCTCCGGATCAGCCAGTAACTTGCTCCTTGGGAAGGAATGGGGCCTCTGGTACAGCCCTATGTCCATGATGGAGTGCAGAGGGGCTCCATCCTGTGTGGCTATCCATAACTACAGTGTATTATGACCCCCCCCCCATTCTAGCTTTTTCCCCTGTGGCTATGATAAAGACCATGACCAAAAACAACTTGGGAAGGAAATGGTGGGGTCACCCCTAGGCAGATGGTCCTAGGTGCCGTAAGAAGGTAGTCTGAGGAAAGCCATGGGAGCAGGCCAGTAAGCAGTGTTCCTCCATGGTGGCCTCATCAGACCTTGCTTCCAGGTTCCTGCCCTGTTTGAGTTCCTGCCCTAAATTCACTCAGTGAAGGACCATGCTATGGAACTGTAAGGTGAAATAAGCCATTTCCTTCCCAGTCTGCTTTTGCTCATGGTGTTATAACACACCAACAGAAACCCTAACTAAAACAGTGCGGAACTCCAGATTGTGTAATACTGTCACCTACAATAAGGGTGGGTCTTCTCACCTCAACTGAGCTAGTATAGAAACTCTCAAATATGTCCAAAATTTTGTCTTTTAGGTGGTTATATAGAGCCTGACTGGCTGATAGCCACTGTACATGGCTTCAGTCATAATAACCACAATGCTCACAGGGGGCACCATGAAGCTGGGAGATTCAGTCCTAGAACAGTGATGCTCTGGGAAGCACAGCTCAAGTCTACACTTCTGAGCACCTGGGATTCTGGGATGACTTTGTGACACATTCCTGGGAACCCTCGACACTACTGTAGCACCTGTGTTCGCCCTGTGCTCATCACTCCTAACGAGGGAGACAGATAGACACGGAGAAGGATGTTGGCGATCTTGGTGGTACATGCAGTGCATTCAGCAGATGGTGTAGATTGGTTTGTAGGTAGTTAGAATCATTTGGGTGTTTGTGGGCACACCATAAGAGTAGTGCCTACAGATGGTATACTGTGAATGGAGCCAAATTGTCACATCCTTCCTCTGCCTCATCTCCCTCCTTCTCCTTCACTCTCTTCATCTTCCTCCTCATCCTTCCTTTTAAGGAACATGGGTAATGTGGAGTAAGCATGAAGAAAACCCTTTCTCAGGTGTTAGGCTGCAGGGACCCACGGGAGGATGGGCCATCTGTTCTTTAAAGTCAGGCAAGCCCCCCGCCCCCAACCAGGTGTCTGCTATGCATTCTGCCTTCCATTTGAAACCTCCTGTTTTACTATTCAATCTATGTTTGTAGTGTTCTTTCCCCTTGACCCCCAAGAGGACACATTTTTTAAACTGATTCTTCCTTTGGTCTCTGCATTCTGTCCTTGCCTTTTTGGGTCCCCGAATGGTTTCATTTGCGGTAGTGGCTGCTGCACTGGGACTGCTCATTCCAGGATCCTTGGAAAGACTCCTGTGTGGAATGTGATGCTGGGACTTCAACTCTGACCCTGCCAAGTGTCTTTGGCATTAAGGGGACCCAGAGCTGTTTTGTGGTATCAGTAGATACCTAGATTTGAGAAGACACCAGAGTCCACACTGCTGCCTTAGAAAATAACTCTGTTTCTTTGGCATCACTGCTCTTCTCCACCCCCATCTGTCAGGATGGGTCACCATGGCCTATAATGACACTTTTTACTCAACACAGTGTTTCTAGAAGTAATATCTCTTGGAGGCTGTAGGCAACTGTGTCAAGGCACGAGAGCTAAGCAGCCAGGAACTGGGATGGGGTAGAATAAAAATCTCACAAGGTGTTAATATTCCATCTCAAAGCAGGTGGCAATAAAGCATACCCCCAGGTATCGGCCTATGGTTGGGATGGTAGTCCTAAGGAAGAAGTCATATGCCTGTTATGGAGGCCTCAATAAACACCAAATGGTGTTGTCTACAAAATATGAGCAAGGAGTGGAGTCACTGTTAAAAAGTAATCAGAACTCAGAGGTCCTGACCCTGGGCTCGGGCGTGACTGATCCCAGTGAGATGCCTGTTCTGTGGGAGGCATTTCCCTGACTCTAGGGAGGTAACATGTCAGGGAGGTGATCCTGGATCACCTGTGGTGACTCACCACCATGACATGAATGTACCCAAGATGACTGACTTCATATCAGACACACTGCCAAGTTCAGGGCAGGCCTTCCTTCATCCCAGATGTGTGTTAAATGAGAAGAGGTGATGTAACCCAAATTATACTTTGTGACCAGACAAAAGACACGACAACATGAAAATAGTCACGGAAGTAAAGTTCTGTGGGCTCACTTGGGGAGTCCCTTCCCCTCTGTGTCTATTGTCTGTGGAAACATCTTTGAGGACAGTGACCCAGATGACCTTGAATCTCAGTGGCCAGCACAGCTTGCCATTGGGCAGGGGCAGAAGACATTCATCCCTTCTTGTTAATGCTCTACCATTGTGGGTGCCCCGAGGAGGTGCTGCTCCCAGAATCCTCACTGGGTACTTTGGACACCAGCTAAATATGCCCTGGGAAATAGCAGGTGTGAGCAGGCATCTGGTTTATCTTGCTTGATGTGCCACTGTAGAAAAGCCTGGTGTGTGCTGTGCATCATATTACAATGCCAGTAGAGACAGGTCCCCTCTGAGGGCTGGCTCACTGTTACCAGCCCCCTCTCAACAGCGTCTCTCTAGACATTTCCTGTCATGTCCTTTTTTTGTGTGTGTGTTCCCTAGTCCTGTGCTAACGAGGATCTTTGAAAAATGACTGGTATGGTAATGATCTACGGAACTTACCGGAGATAGCAATTAAACATGGTTAATGGCTGGGATACACTGACACATTAAAAGGCCTGCAGACGGCGATTTATGAAGACAGCTCTGCCGCCTACTTGGTATCCGATGCATTTTTCTAGTTTCCGCTTAGGCTGGCTGGTCTCAGTTTGGAGTGATTTCCAGGCCTCTTTTAGTTTCTCCAGTTGCCAGGCCACCCCCCCCCCAAAAAAAAAAAAAGCACATTGACAAGCTTCCCTGTTTCTCCCTGTGTGTCAGTGTCTCATGGTCCTGAGGTAGGGTTTGTCTGCATGGGCCCCACATCAGAAAAGAGGTGGGAATATCCAAAGGGAAGTTGTTAAGGGCTGGGAAGATAGGTGGTTCGGTGGATGATGTTCTTGTCACCTGAGCATGGAGATCTGTATTTTCATGTCAAGCCCCATATTAAATAAATGCCAAGCTTGGTGGCTACTTTAGTTAGCTTTTCTATTGCTGTGACCAAACAGCATGGCAAAAAGTAACTTGGGAAGGGAAGGGTTTATTTCAGCTTACTGGTTACAGTCCATCATGAAGGGGCATCAGGGCTGGGGCTCAAAAAAGGGATCTGGAAGCAGAAGTTCAAGCAGAGGCTGTGGGGGGACACCACATACTGGCTTGCTCTTGATGGCTTGCTCAGACTGCTTTCTTATACAACCCAGGGTCATCAGTCTAAGGGCGGTACCACCCACAGTGGGCTGAGCCCTCCCACATCAATCAATAACCAAGAAAATGCCCAACAGACATGCCCATGGACCAATCAGAAGGAGACAATTCTTCAACTGAGAATCCCTCTTCCCAGGGGACTCAAGTTGGTGTCAAGTTGACAGAAACTAACCAGCACTGTGGCACACATTTATAATCCTGGGGCTGGAGAGACAGAGACAGGAAGTCCCTGTGGTTAATGGTCAGTCAGTCTAGCTGTAGGGGTGTGTTAGCTCTCCTTTCACAGTAAGTTGGAGAGGTTGAAGACAGAGGACATGGAGCTCTGTCCTCCACATACACAGACACACATGAGCCTGCTCAATCTCACACACAAATTTGTAAACCCCCCCAACATATACAGGTACAAAGAGAATTTTTTTTTTTTTGGTTTTTCAAGACAGGGTTTCTCTGTGTAGCTTTGTTTGGAGCCTATCCTGGGACTCACTCTGGAGACCAGGCTGGCCTCAAACTCACAGAGATTCGCCTACTTCTTGCCTTCTGAGTGCTGGGATTAAAGGCCTGCGCCACCAACGCCTGGCTGAGAAATTTTTTATTTAAAGTCGGAGGTGAGTTTTGTAAGTGATATGAAATGGTTTGATGGTAATGATGGGAATGAATCACTGGGTTTCACTATCCTAAACTTTGCTGATTTCTCACTATAACAGATATTCAGCTTCCTGCAGGGAATGGAGCTGCCCAGCTCACCAGTGGTCAGCAGGCTCCAGAATTATCATCTCCATTATCTTGCACCCTACCTCTGTGATATGTGAAGAAACCAACCCAGTTTCCAGTGACACAACAGAGCTCAACAGATACCACATTCTTCAATGTCTGCACTTCGCTTGACAGTTGGATCTGTTTTCTTTTGTGGTTCTGGGCATGTATGAAGACTCTGATGACTAAATCTGAAAACAGTATTGATAATGCAATTCACAAATGAGCTTTCTGAGCTATCATTATGATGTCATTTTCTCCTTTTGTGGCCAAGAATGTGTTCTCCCTTGCCTTTACGTCATGAGACCCAAGGCAGAAGTGTCCCGGCAATTAAGAAATGACTCAAGCTGCTGCATTTGAAAGCTGGAACTTGACTGAGGGGAAACAGTAGAGGTGAAGATTCTTCCATGGTAAAGTACGAGTGTGTTTGGACCATGTCTTTGGGCAAGGTACTGGATGGTTCTTGTTGATGCCACCTGGTTGCTGTTGGGTGAAATCTATGAAATAAAACTTTGCTCACACACAGGGTGATGAGGGGGCATATGGATCTTTAGTGCATTGGTCCTAGGGACATCAGTGAGCTGATCCAATGTACAGCGGAGACCCGCTGCTTCTACTGGAACCATCATTCAATGCATGTTGGATTTAGCTCTAATGCCTCCTGTGTACAGGGATATCGTATTCCTGGAGGGACACTGAAGCTGAAGCAGAAAGCACAGTTCTTCCTCGGAGTTTGGATCATTCCCAGCTACATGCAATTTTGGTCAAGTCCGAGAGGAGTGGCTCAAAGCCTGGCTGTGATTGAGTGGGTTGAACAAATTAAGATCGTATTTTATTCAACCAGGAGAAATGGCAGCACAGTGGATTTCCTGTTCTTTGGAAATATGTGCAGTCAATGCTGGTATTGAAAGGAAGGACATAGAAGATACTTCTGGACAAGCAAAAGCAGATGTGGACTTGGCTTTGTGAGCCGTGGCTGGGAGGGACCCAGCATGGTAGTGATGGTCTCTAGAAACTTCCAGACAAGCAAATCACAAAAAAATCACACAAAAAAATGTGGATGTCCTTTGTCAGATCTCTGGGAGTGGGTACTGCAGAAGTCTTCCAGTGTTTTTTATGGATAAGTACTTACAAAACTGTTTATTCTGGGCTGGGGAGATGGCTCAGAGATTAAGAGCACTGGCTGTTCTTCCAGAGGACCTGAGTTCAATTCTCAGCAACCACTTGGTGGCTCACAACCATCTGTAATGAGATCTGGTGCCCTCTTCTGGCCTGCAGTCATACGTGCAGTCATTCTGCAGACAGACTACTGTATACATAATAAATAAACCTATTAAAAAAACCCGTTTATTCCTATAATACAGCCATGCTATGAAATGCTTTGTAACTTGCATTTGTTTTAGCAATTACATTAGTAACTTTGCTCTTGCCTGAATCCTAAGAGGTGTTTTGTTGTTGCTGTTATTGTTTTTCTTTTCTTTCTCAAATAGAGCTGAACAGGGGACAGAGGAAAGAGTGTGGCCATTGCCTGGTTTTCCAGTGCACTTGAAAGATGTGGCAAATGGTCTCTAAAGGTTGGAGAGGTGACATGAGTGCTCACTCACAACATGGAAGTTTCAGAGCCCATCAGGGAGTCGTAGTTGCTCTCCCCCCACCCCAACTGTCTCTCTCTGCTTCCATTCACTCAGGATGGCTAGGGCTTTCCTCCACCCATTCTCAGCAGTCAGTTATTAAGGGGGAAATGGTAACAAAACACATCTCAGCCGCCAGGCATTCTGCATTTGTGGGCGTGGATGGAGGAAACCTCAGCATAGCCATTGTTAAGAAGCCCAGCAGCTGGCAGCTCAGGCCAGCTGCACGGGTTTCATGGGGGCTGCTTCCAAGCTGCTGCTTTTCCAGCCTCATTCAAGGCCAAGTGGGACCATGTGCATGCTCGTTGTCCTGCAGGTTTGTGGGGAAATGGGAGGCCATTTAAAGGGCACATAGTCCACCAGGTTAAACTTCATTTTGCATGGGAATGACTTGTCTCAAGGTCAGGTTTTCCTTAGACCAGAAGTTAGCCTTTGCTTGTGCAGATGTGCGGTGTGTGAGAGAGGAGGAAAGAGGTAGTGAGCAGTTATTTATTCCCAAGTCTGTCTTTGGGAAGGGTACTTTATGGCTGGTACTGTCCCCTGGGGTTTCAGTGTGAATTAATATGCTTCAGGCACACGCACAAGCACAAATGCCCCATGCCCACCTCCCTCCTGACATGATAGATGGCAGGCTCGACCTGGGGCCCAGAAGGTCATACTGTGTTAACGAATGAATCTTGACCCGTTCTTTCACTGTAGCCTCCAGGAGCCCCAGACTGTTCCTCCTCATTTCTTTCCAACTCAGCCTCCCCCATCCTAAGCAGGAGCTTCCTTTGTTAAGGACTCAGAGGGCAGCTGCTAACTCTAGGGCTGGAGGAGGAGTAGAGGAAGAAGTGGGTACAGGCCTCACCAGGCCTGGTGGCAGGTTGCCAGCTAACATCCCCCAACAAGCTCCTGTGTTCCTTAGGTAGATTTTTTTTTGGGGGGGGTATGCCATACATAAACAGAAGGGGGTGCAGCCTGGGAATTAACTGACCCCTCATAGATACCATATACATTAAAAACAATCTATATAGCAAATATTCAATTGAAATCCCACATTGCATTGCTTTAAAGCCCTGCAATGTTGCAAGGCTGCTGCAAGGAAACGGGGCTTTGTTATCCTCTGTGCTTCCTCTCCTGCAGCCCTGTCCTGTCTCTGCTCTGCTTGACTCAGCTGTAGGAGTCCAGTGAATTATGCATCACCGAGGGAGAGGGGCTGAGGCTGTGGAGCTGTGCCTTTAGCACAGGGCACCCAGGAGGCTCATTTCTGTGTCCCTCTACCACCAACCAAACACCAGGCTAAGATGGTGAATCATATGGAAATGGGGTGGGTGTCCCTGTGGAATCACAGCTACAGTAGAGATGTGGTTCAGGTCACCCTTGCTTCATATAACGCAGGGAGCTCTGTCTGGGGCGGGCCTCTCCATATGGTGAAGCAGTTTTACATTAAATGCTTTCATTTGAAATGAAGTGGGGTCTACAGCTTCATTCCTGGAAGTCTCAGGAAAAGCCCTTTCTGGCTTTTTTTTTTTTTTTTTTTTTTTTTTTGCTTTTGGAAAGGCGACGCCTTAGCCTCCAAAGCTGTGTTGGCTCCCTGAGCCATGGTGGTATTCTCTCCACTTCAAAAATACACAGGGACATGTGGAAGCGTTCTAATTTTTTTTTCAGATCCCAAACCATATGCACCAAATTTTCACAGACTTGATCTTAATGTAGATAAAAGTGAGAACCCCCGAGGGGGACCATGCTGTAGAAATCCCTGCATTGTAGACTCTAATTTAATCATCTCTAGCCACAGAATTTCTTTGCATAAATTACAGCCTCAATGATAACATCGCTTTCACAAAAGGTGGCCTCTAATCGATTCGACTCTCCACAAGATGGCTGGGCTTTCCAAGCAGAGGAGCAATGTACAGTTTGAGAGAGCTGTGGCTTGCACCTGGGGCTTTGGAGGCCTAGCAGTCCTGGATGGCTGTTTGCTTATTCAGCTGACTTTACTTTTCACCTTGACATTTGCTAACTTTTTTATTTTCTGGAAATAAAGGGTTATTGGAAACTGCCTCTACGTGGGCATCTGGAGGAGGGGCATCTAGATTACCTCAGAGGGGAATCTGATGGTAGAAACCCTTTTCAGCATACATACCTATCCTGCCTCCTCCTCTCTTCCCTCTCAGCCCTTGAAAAACATGATTTAAAAATAAATGCCATTTTTTCATGCTTTGGGGTATGCTTAAATATGACTGAGAGCAATGTCCATCTGAGCTATGCTGAGCACTTTTGGGATCTGGTCTTTCTTCTCTAAGGCCTTAGCCACAGAAGAGTCTTTCTCCAGACCACAGAGCATGTTTTGAAAGCTTTACTGTTGAAGGGTGGTCCTCCGTCAGCCATCAGTCTGTGTCTGCACTGTGATAACGTGGAACACTATGGTTGATCCTTTTGAAAGAATGTTTTGGGGGAGATTCTCACAGAAATTGGTGTTCTCCATCCTTAGAGGTTTACCCAACAAAGGACTTCAGACAAAAGGAATATAGGAACTGGGAGATGTGGTGATATCTTTCTTGCACAAATAAAGCCTGTCTGGGGCTCAGAGAACGGAGCTTGCCATTAGTTAACCTTAGAGGTCTGGAGGTCTGTAAAGACAGACAGGAAATGACATAGCTGGGCAGAAACAGGATATAAGCAGGGAGAGACAGGAAATCTCTCTATTCACTACTGAGACACTTAGGCTACAGGTGTGGTGTGGCTTGCTCCTTCTCTCTGATCTCTCAGCATTTCCATCTATATCTGACTCTGGCCTTTTATTATCTAGACCAATTAAGAACTCCATTTAAAGGGCAGCATACCACTCCTGTCTCTAATAGGGTTCACTCGGGACATATTCATTTGTACACTTTCCCAGCTGAAGGGTGCTTTTAGTGACAAAATTCTCAAAAAAGGTTGAGCCTCACACACACACACATGTGATGTGTGTGTGTGTGTGTGTGTGTGTGTGCTGAAAAGCCCCTTAGGCACACAGCTGGTATTTAATAAAGGTGGAAGACATGAGTGAAAATTCTGCAAGCTGTCACAGTCCTGCAAAAATGCCATGATTAGGCAGGGTAGACTGTTCAGTGGGTAAGACAGTTTGCTGGCTAAGCAGGGCAGCCAGGGTTCAGGTGCCCAAGACCCACATGGAGTCTGGGTGTTGCTGCTCACTCCTACCTATAAGGCCTTTAAGGGATGGAAAGACAGATTGCTGGTGTTCCTGGCCATCAACCCAGGTGAACAGAAGTGAGCTCTGGGTTCAGTGGAAAATCCCAAGGAAATAGGCAGAGAACGGTAGAGGAGGACACCTGACATTCCCCCTCAGCCTCTTTACATGTGCACAAGGGCTCAAGCCCCTGTGTGTATGTTTCCTTGCATATACCAAACACACACAATTCTGTAATTATTGACAATGCAAATCTCTATCCCAGTTTTTAATCCCAGTAATATAATAACACTATCCCTAGTAACATAGTCATGGAGAAACATAGATATTCTTGGGAATGAGATAGCTTGAAACGAGACACCTATGTTTTTTATAATCGTAGGAGATTACAGATGCTGGCTGGCTGGGTACTGTTAACCTACTGTCTACTGTCCACATGGCATCTACACAGCAATGGTCAAGAGCCAAGATGCTACGTGTAATGACAGAGAACCTCATATGCCTTTTGGATACTATTTTTATGCAAACTCTGCTTGTGTATAAATAGGAAGGTGCTGGATATGAGAGAAATAAACAACCTTGGTGGTGACTAAAATGACAACAGCAAATGTTTCTCACTCCACTACTCACCCTTGAGCCCCAACTATGATGTTAAAAGCTTGAAGTGCCCCCGCCAACTACTGTGTGTCCTCAATGTATAGCTTGAAATAGTTAGCTGAGGATGCTTTCCTGGGAAATCCTGTCAAGGTTCCCAACCCTACTTGGGTTGGAAGAAAGTCTAGAACATTCTGGTGATGGATCTTAACCCAACATACCCTGTTTTGCTTGTCTATATGCCACACTATACACAGTTTCCTGTTGCTCTTTACATTTAGAAAGGCAAATCTGCCGAGACAATTCCGAGGGTTTTGTCTTTTATTCTAAATAGATCCAGCAGTAGATACGTCATCACCCCTGACTTTGGAGGTCTTTCATGATCTCTCTGCATAACTTTGATTCCATTCTTCTCAGTGAGAGAACCATCACCGTCATCTCTCTCTCTCCTCTGTGTGTTTGTGTGTGCTCATGAAAGAGCGAGCGAGCGAGCAAGAGAGAGAGAGAGAGAGAGAGAGAGAGAGAGAGAGAGAGAGACCATGTGGACATGTGTAGAGGCCACAGGCTGACAACAGATGTATTCTAGGTAGTTTTTCAACTAAGTTTTTTACACAGAATTTCTCAGTAAAGCTAGAATTTATGAACTCAACTAAGCTATCTCAATGAACTCCAGGGACCCTCCTGTCTCTGTCCCCCTGACTCTGGAGTCATAGACCAATATCACTGCTCCCAGCTTTTCACATGGGATACTGGGGACCTGAACTCAGATCCTTAAGCTTGTAACACAGCCATTTTACTCACTGAGCCATGTCCCAGATATGAGATTCTTTGTCTATAGAAAAAGTAGCAAAGCTTCCTTGCAGAGCTAGAGCATGGAATGCTGTTTGGCAGGAAAATCCTGCAGCACACACAGAAGCTTAAAAAACAGCAGTGATTTCCTGTCCTGGGTGTGCACAGCAGCCTTCCATGCCTGTGCTTTCACAACTGTGGATTTAATGATGGCAGATTGAAAATATTCCAGAAAAAAATATCCCTCTATACTAAACACATACAGATCTGTTTCTTTTTGCCAGAGAAGCACAGTGTGGGGGTTATTTGCAGAGCTTTTACACATCTTTAGGTGTACTCAATGGAGAGAAGGTTTAAAACATACAGGAGAATGTGGTAGGTTACATGAAAATGTCACACCATTTTATATAAGTACTTGAGCATCTGCAGATGTTGGCATCTGCTGAGCATCCGGGAACTAATCCCCAGTGAATACAGAAGGCAGACTGCATTGGTGTCATGCCTTTAACATTATTTAAAGCAACCATACTCTTCTGGATTAGGCATTAAATGGTCAGAATTGCAGTTGATTTAAAATACAGATAGGATAACCTCTCAGCTTTCCTACCATTTAGTTAGTGCCTCAGACAAATTAAACTCTCTGGGTCTTTCACTGTAAGCAGAGTGACACACATAGCCCTGAAATTCTCAGCAGAACACTTGGGTTGAGGCTCTTGTTGGGATGTGGATCTTGAGAGAAGTGTGTGAAATCGGATCCTCAGTTCCTCTTTGTATTTGGCTTGCCCTTCAGACAGTAGGCAGTGAGCTGCTCTCAGATGCAGTATGGCCAAAAAACCAGAACTACTGATGTTGGGTCTCTTTTCAAGTGTGTCCTCCCAAGGTGTGGCCCCAGGCCTGTGAGCTCCTAGGTCTCTATTCAAAAAGGGTTAGAGGTGAAGGCCAAAATGCAGCTCTCCTCATCCAGGAAATTCATTCAAAAGAATTGCTTCTTTTCTGAGACAGGTTTTGCTTCCTCTGAGGAGGAGGCAGGCTCTGGGGCAGGAGGGACCCTTACAGATCCACACTGCCACATGTACAATCAGATCAGCTAGATACCATTGTCCAGGCAGGCTGAAGAGAATTGGGAGAAAGTTCTGCTTGGGTGATGATGGGCACAGTGTCAGAGGCCCCAGGAAATTCTAAGCAAACTTGAAGGCTGATTCTATTGTGTGTAGGTGTGTGTATGGATGTGCCTGTGTGTGTCTGTGCCTGTGCACGCATGCAGGTATGCACTCACATGTGTGCTTGTTGCATGTGTGTATGAAGTCCATAGGTTGATGTCAGGTATCTTCCTCCATTGTTCACCACATTAGTTTTGGAGTCAGGATCTCTCATTCAATCTAGAGCTCACTGATTATCCATACTGGCTGGATCCAGGGACTCTCCTGTCTCCGTGGTTACAGCACTGGGGTTGCAGTCACAAGCTACAATTAGATTTTTCTGTGAGTGCTGAGGATGTAAATTGAAGTACTCCAATATGTGTTATCTTCCCCCAGGTCTCCTCCCTAGCTTTCCATTTGGAAAGGTCATGAAAGTATGACCTAGTGAGTGACTAAAGGAAGCCCCATCCTTTGGGGGAGAGTGGAAGAAACAGGTTGTGCAGACAATGGGAACAGGCTTACCAGAAGGCTGGGCCCAAGGGCAATGAAAGACAAGCCAAGTAGATTGAAGCTGAGGCTCAGCCCCGAGAGCCATTTCAATCCGAGTCTATTGGCATGACTGTCAGCTAGCTGAGCCATTTATCCACAAGGAAATAATAGCTCAACCTTGTTGCTTTGGTCTGCAGGCAGGACAATGACCACCATCACACAAAAAAGGGGAGACTAAAGTGTCTGTGGAATGAGGATCAGCCAAAAACATGGTGGCAGTTCAAGATCCTTTGGATGCTTGAAGCACTTTCTTTAATTAAGCTTCTCCTCCTGCACTCATCCTACAGAAATGCACCTGATTTCCACCTGCCATGGGGCACAGCCAGTCCCTAAATTCTCTGAAAGACTCCATAGCAGTAACATTAAAAATCTTGAACAAAGAAATTCCATGCAAAAAGGCCATCACCATAAGTAGTATTCCATCCCAAGGAATACACATAGCTAGCCCTACCTATGCATGAGTTGGCCCAGTTCCTACTTCACTTCCAAGCTGCTTCAGTGCCTGGAGGCTGAGACAGTAGTGTTCTCTGTAGGAGACGATCACTTTAGTTAGCAGCTCCCAGCAAACATGGAGGGCCAGCATCAGGGGCTTCATTTCCTTCACAGTCAGGGTTCTTCATGGTAGTGCTGTGATGACTGGCACTTCATCAACACTGGTGTTCATGTTTTCTTCAAGGTAGTCTCATATGCATGGCCTGTAGGAGCATGAACCCTGCCCTGCCTGTCTGCTCTCCTAGGATTTCTGTTGTTTCTAGGCAACAGAAATGGAGTAGGGGCATCCCTGATTTCTCTCCCTTTTGATGATGCTGTTCTTTTCAGGACAGATGTACTCTGGGAGCCCACACTTGCCCAGGCACCAACATTGCTCCCTGTGGCTCAAAGCCGTCAAACCAGAGTGTCTGGCTGCCAGGAACCAGTGCCTCTCTTACAGGGTGCCTGGCTGGAGGGTTGTTGTGTTCTTAGTAAGGCCACTTACTCATGATGTGTGCGGGGTACTAAGAAGCATATGTCAGAGATCCTTATTGTGAAAAATGATGAAGCCATGAGATGTTGCTGGAGCAGCAGCAGGGATTTCCCCCTCTGGAAAGCTGCCTCCTGGTCCTGTGCAACTGGCCTTGTGAGCCTCCTGTCTGTACTCAGGCTGCACTGCCTGCCCAACCCCCATCACCACTGCCCTTCATGTGACATCTCTGCACAATCCCCCAGACATTGCCCTTGACATTGCTTTCCGCTCTTCAATGGCCCAGCTTGCTCAGGGACCCCATGGATGTCCCATATTCTACACTCATTTGATTTTCCCATTAGCAGTCCAGAGCTCCCTGGGTCCGTAGAGCTGAGAGCATTCTTATTATATGCTTTTAATTATTTAGATAAAAGAATCCCAGGACCAGATTTATTCAGAAGCCTAGAGAAGAACTGAGACTTAAACACAATTCTGCTTTGAAAAAATCTACACTTTACAATATCGATTCAATTGAAGACATTTAGAAAAAATGTGAATTTAAAGGGCTTGCTTTCAGCATTCTAAGTGCATTGTGAGAACTTAGTCACCTGCTACTTATTCTGGGGACAGTAAGCTAATAATTTATCTTACTTTTGGACAACTGAAAGTGTCAACTGTTGGGCTAAAGAGATGAGTCAGTGTGCAAAGAGCTTGCCACACAAGTGTGACCACCCACAGATAAAGTTTGGGTGAAGTCTGTAATCCCACATTGGGGAAAGGAGACAGGACAGAAAGGCAGGCTAGAACTCTCTGGCCAGTCAGTCTAAACAAGTAGATTCATGTCAGGCTCAGTGAGAGATCCTGACTCAAACAGAAGATGGAGAGCATTGGAAGAAGACATCTGATATCTGATATGCCTCTTCCAATACGGGCACACATGTGGGCATGAAGGTGGGGAGGGCAGATAGGAAGAAGGAAGAGGAAGAGAAGAGAGAGACAGAAACACTCAGAGACAAATAGGGAGGGAGGGAGAGAATAGAGCAGATAGGGAGGAGAGAGAGATTACACAAAGAAAGAAGGAAAAGAGAAGAGAAGAAGTATAAACAATGTTCCAGAGTAAAATCTGCTCTTGTAGCTGACAAAACAGGGGAACAAACAAACCAAATTTGCCATGTAAAGATGTGGCTTTTCAAATGACATCCCATACCTCATGGAGTCAGGATATGGACATAGAGGGCCTGTTCACACCTGAGGAGTGGTCTTCTCGGCTTTGCAATAACTCTAGTGTAAAGTCAGGAATACAGTTTTATACGATGCACACACATGTATGGACATGGAGGACACAAATGCATATGCTCACATGTAAAACCAATTTACTAGTATTCAAGTAAATGTCTCCTCGTGGATAAAAGGCTGCCTCTGGCACATGTTTAGATGTCTGGCTACCTCCCTCTCTCAGCACCTCTACCCCACCTCCAGAATGCTTCCCTGGTAATGCCTTTCATCTATGTGTTGGTAGAATGCCTCCCCTCAGCCTCTAAGTGTTGCCCATCCTACATACCATATACCACATGCTGGCTTCTCTATATGATCAGTACATGGGCAGGAATCCTCTCAAGCCCCTCCCAGCATCTTCCCTAGGATCCTCCCTCCCCTCCTTCATGTTACCAGGATGTAGACTAATGGAGGGACTGTTGAAGGAGCCTTCTTGACTGCTCTTCCAGGGCCTCTTTCTCTTCGACATTCATCCTGGATGAGCTGACCTGAGTGCCTTGCTCCCTAAGTACCAGGCTATGTATGCTCAGCTATAATAGCACAATTTTTTATCATTACACATTCTTTTCAAAGCACTTTCCCATCCATTTTCTTATGCAGGGGAGTGGTTTTTACTCCGATTATACAAATGAGATCATGATTCAGAAAGCTTTGGTAAATTTTCAAGCCAGCCACCAAAGCCTAGAAGCTCCTGATTAGAGAGCCTACTTGGGGAAGCTCTACCTCACCCCTCCCCTCCAGCTTCTCTCTTTCCATTCACACTCTTTCCTCAAACATTCCTAATCCCATCTGGTTCTCCAGACGCCTAAGGTTTTACCCTCTTCATCACCTCTACACAAATCTTGGATCACTTTTTAGTCCCAAAGCTTGAGAAACTGACAGGCCTGGAAGTGATGTTTTGGAGGGTGCAGGTGGAAGGAACTCAAGGGACCTCCTCCATGGATTCCCTTATGCCCGGAGATACCATGACTATAAGCCAAAGCTTCTCTGCTCTGATAGAAACAAGTTAATGTGTACGACCAAGTATATGTTTGTTTGCCCTTTCTTCACCAAAGGAGTATGTGATACAGTTGATGCTTTCCAGGGGACTTGATGACATTCTTATATGGTCCCTAGGATCTTCCCTAGGATCCTCCCTCCCCTCCTTCATGTTACCAGGATGTAGACTAATGGAGGGACTGTTGAAGGAGCCTTCTTGACTGCTCTTCCAGGGCCTCTTTCTCTTCGACATTCATCCTGGATGAGCTGACCTGAGTGCCTTGCTCCCTAAGTACCAGGCTATGTATGCTCAGCTATAATAGCACAATGGTAGAACAAGTAGAACAATGGTTTAAGCCCTAAATTCTGATATGATGTGGAATTTCCTCGGACTATTTTAGAAATGGTCCCCTGGAAGACTTGTTAGCAAATGGAGCATTCCTGTCTCTAGAACTGAGACTGAGATATCTAGAACTGAGACTGAGAAGGTGGGTAGGTGCCCCAGTGATGCTGAGATCCCTGGAGGTCAGGTGATTCTCCAGGAGCTGCACAAACCCCTCTCTCCAATTGCTAGTACAGGGAAAACTCCTAAAGATTGGGGCAGATCAGGGCTTTTAATCATCCTTGCCCGTTTTGAACTTCCTGTCTTTGAAACAACTGCTCAGTTTCATTCTGATACTTAAGAGTTTTTTTCTCTTAAAAAAATCACCAACAAACAAAATATTCTCCAAGGGGCACTCTTAGGATTTGTTAAATAGTTGATTGAATATATCATTAAATACAAAAATCCCTGTTCATATCCCTGAAAAGTGAAGACTGCCTGTTCATGTGTAGAGTGACCATTTTATAAAAGTTTAGCAACATATTAAATGAAAATATAATCCTTTAGGAACTTAGTTTGTTGTTATATTTAGTTTGAAAATGACATACAATTAATGTTTTTCTGTCATTGGAAACTTTGAAGGAAGCCCAAATAATTATATTCTATTAATTTCCTTACAACTTGTGGTAGACCAGATGTCCCCACTCTGCCTCTGAAAATTTTTTTAGCATTTTCTGAAGGCAAATATTGCTTAGTTGCATGGCTGGGTTCTCAAGATAGTTAGGAACAAGAGTAGCAGCCAAAGATGTGAGCATACATTGGACTGACTCAGAAACAGAGCTCATGAGGATGCTTTTCAATTTATTTGTCAAGGGACTTCAATGAGACAACCAGAGGAGACAGAGCTGAGACTTTGAGTCCACTTAAGTCCTAGATAAAACCTCCTTTCCTCCTTTCTTCCTAGTGGGATTTGGGAGGAGGCTTACATTCACAGTGAGAGTTCTGCTAGGGAAACGGCACACTTGGATCATGCACAAGAATACTTGGCTGTTTCCACCTAGCTTGGGGTTTAAATAAAAATATCTAAGAAGGGCTTCCCAGAATGCTTGTGATGGTGACTCTGACTCATCAAAGGTCACTATCAAGAGAGAGAATCAAGATGTTCCAGCCCTGGCCCCTTGGCTAAAGCAAACAAAAACCATTCCAGAAAAACAAAAGAAAACAAAACAGAACAACAAAAAATGAAACAAAACAACAACAAAAAAACAAACTCTACTAAAATCAGCTCTCTAAGATTAGAACTCATTTGAAATGATTACATGCAAGATTAACGTAAGTTAGATAAGATAAACAGCATAGCCCATATGAAGAAAGAATTAATGAGTTAAAAGACAGACTTGAATAATGCTTCCCATGAGGGGCAAAGGGAGCATAAAGGAGGCAAGAGGATGTCAGATCCTGGACTCTATCAGAGGAATGTATTTTTAGTATGAAAACCATAGGACAAAAATGAAGGAGAGATGATGGTTGAAGGAACAATGAACTATTTCTTTTGGATCCAAATTCTTGGTGAGTTCTAAGGATAGATCTAGATGGCCACCTTTGTAACCTCATCTCACATTCTCAACTAGAGAACCGGACATTTTGAGTT
Organism: Cricetulus griseus; assembly: GCF_003668045.3. NCBI lineage: Eukaryota > Metazoa > Chordata > Mammalia > Rodentia > Cricetidae > Cricetulus > Cricetulus griseus. The sequence continues at coordinate 29,723,536 of NC_048600.1, read as the reverse complement.
CAAGCCCATTTCAAGGAGCATTCCAAGGACAAAGGAACCAGTCCCTGTTCATTTCAGAGTGCAGAAGTTGGTTAGATGTGATTCTATCAGGTAGATCAGATAGAGTACAGAGAAGACTGTGCTGACTCTAAAGTGTGTTCATACAGTAGGAGAGTATCATCCAGTCATGGCCCCTGCATGTGTCATGTGTCACTGTAGGAGCTGGTAATACACGAAGGCTATTCATAGATTCAGTCTCTGTGGTTACAGCCAGTACCAAACCTGGCTCTTCAATATTTTCTCACCAGAACCTTAGAAAAATGAATGCTTTATTTGTTTTTAGTTTTTATTTTCCTGAGAATTTCCCTATACAGCCCAGGCTAACCTTGAACCCTGATCTTCCTGCTTCAGGCTCCTAAAGCTGAAGTTATGGGGAAAGGAGGACATGCTACCACCCCCCACCCCACCCCCCACCCTACCCCCTACCCCACCCATGATAAGCACCTTGTAAAAAAAAAAGATGAGCCTGCCAGTGCCTTGCTGAACCTCTTTTCCCAGAAATGTGGAATAAATAGCAAAAACACGAGAATGGTAAACTTCTTTTTTATTTCAAATTTAAATGGTGATATATAAGACTGAGTTACAGGGCTATCCCATTGCAGTGGGGAACCATCCCCTCATGAGAATAGATGTGTTCGGTTGCCTTTACATTTTGTTTTGTTTTGTTTTTTTGATTTTTTGAGACAGGGTTTCTCTGTGTAGCTTTGGAGCCTATCCTGGCACTCGCTCTGGAGACCAGGCTGGCCTGGAATTCACAGAGATCCACCTGCCTCTGCCTCCTGAGTGCTGGGATTAAAGGCGTGCACCACCAACGCCCGGCTGCCTTTACATTTAAAAGTGAGCTTTCTAGACTTCAACCTGATATTTGGGCTCCACACAGAGAGAAAAAATGTTAAACTAATTAACTAACAGCTTTTGTTGGTTGATATTGTTTTTATTCTGATTTTGAGACAAGTGTTCACTATGCATCTGTTGTTTGAATATGAATGCCCCCCATAGGCTCATAGCTTTGAATACTTTGGTCAACAGGGGTGCTACTTGACAGTGATTAGGAAGTGACCTTGTTGGAGTGTGTCAAAAAGTCCATTCCAAGCCCACTGTCTCTTCTTCCTGCTGCCTGTGGATCAGATGTGAACTCTCAGCTCCTTCTCCAGCACCATGTCTGCCTGTGTGCTGCCATGCATGCTTCCTGCCAGGATGATAATGGACTAAGTCTCTAAACTGTAAGACAGCCCCAATGAAAAGTTTTCCTTTCCTTTAAGAGTTGCCTTGGTCATGGTGTCTCTTCATAGCAATGTAACCAAGACCAAGACAGCAGCCCAGGCTGGCCTCAAAGTCAGGACAAACTCTAGACATTTCTCTCCCAGTTTGCAGAGTGCTGATTTTACAGCACCACCACACCCAGTGAGAAGAAATTAAACCATTCAAAGCACATCTTCTTCATACAAGGTTAGGTCTTGTTAGTTGTCATGATTGCAGTGCTTTTTCTAAGAGAGGTTCCTGAAAATGGAGGGAGGAGAAGACAGAGAGAGACAGACCAACAAAGGAGAAAATGATAGAGAAGGGAAGAATGGAGAGAGGGAAGGAGAACAACACAGCAATAGAAGAAGAGAAGAGGTGATGGAGGGAGGGAAGGAAAGAAAGAGAGAAGTAGAAAAAGAGACAGAGACAGGTCAATGGAAGGGAGAATGATGGAGAAGGAAGGGAAGGGAGAAGAGAAGAAAGAAGGGAAGAGAGAAACACATACACAATACATCACAATACATGAGAGAGAGAGAGACTTAGAGAGAGAGAGAGAGAGAGAGAGAGAGAGAGAGAGATGCTGATTCTTCCAGGCAGGCTGCTTGCCTTGGTAAAGCTGAGGCACTGGAAGAGCATAGACTTTGAATGGCACATGGTTTCTCTGTGGCTTTGGAGGCTTCCTGGAACTAGCTCTTGTAGACCAGGCTGGTCTCTAACTCACAGAGATCCGCCTGACTCTGCCTCCCGAGTGTTAGGATTAAGGGCGTGTGCCAACAATGCCCGGCGACACATATTCTTTCTGTAAGTGCTTCACTTTCTTTGAGAGATAGTCCCTGGTCACCTGACATAGCCACACCCTTCCTCCACCTCTGTCCCTTATGTTCTCTGTCTAGTTGCCTGGTATAGGCAGCCCTCAGAACACTTACTTCACCACCATATCCCTGCAGCTGGACACACTGGAACATGCTGGTTAGCCAAGAAAAAAGGGTAGTCCAGATGCAAAAATGCAAAGAAAACAATCTACATGGCCAGCCTAAGGGAAGGCAGTGATAGGAAGGTGACAGAGTGAGAAAAAGAGAAGAAACACTGACCAACTTGGTCAGGCTGGCTTCCCCTCTGCACCCCAAGGCCCAGGGAGCTTGACTCTAAATCCACAGAGCTTCAGTTTTCAGTTATTGATGAACGTTGTCATATCCATAGCATGGTTATATGGAGAAGGATTCTAGTGGGTCCAGATTTTCTGCCCCCCCCAACAAATAAAGGCATATGCATTTTGCATTTTTATTAAGGAAGAGAGTAAATCAGAGATGGAGTAGAAATTAAAATTCAGGCTGGCAATGTCTGTGTAGGATTTTATGGCTTTTGCACTGAGCCCCTCTAGACATACATATACATTCTGCTTCCTACTTAAAAATATTCACCATTCTTTTGTCAATCAGTTTACCACACTGGGGTAGGAACATTGGGAAAAGGAAACATACTTAGAATTCTGAGGCTCCATTCTTCTATTGCATTTCAATTAAGGACGCCATTTGTCTTGTGTGCTTTATCTCTAGGAACACCCCCGTGTGCGGCTGGAAGATAACGCTCTTCTCGGGTCTCTGAAGTTGCTGGGTTTTGCTGTGTGTCTCCTAACACCCCGTAGGTGTATGTAATCTCACCGTAACAGAATGTTGTCATGTCTTGTTGACTAATTAAGCTCCCTCATTCCAAATCTCAGCAGCTGAAAGTTCAAGTGTTAAATGGTGGGAGAGCAAACCCAAGAGGGAATGTGCAAGGAGGCTGCCCGGGCACTGGCTGGGTTTTTACTTCTTGTTCTTATGCTGTGTTCTTTCTGCTTCCTGGTGCCAGGTGCTGCCTGGTTAAAGATGCTACCAGGCTCCACACAGAGCCAAGTGCACTGTGCAAGCATGAGATTAGGAGCTGTGTTCCACATGGGGAAAGAGCTAATTCTTTCAGCCTGGTGCTCCATCGTAGGTGTGGGAAAGTGGGTGTGGGAAATGTCATCATTGATTTGTTTGTTAAGTCACAGCAAACATCAAGTTTTGATGGACAGCGTTCTCCGATCCTGAGAGGATACCCAGGCTATCACCAACCCAAAGACAAGATTCCAAGTCTCAATGTGTAAACCTAGTGGGGAATAAAGACAGGGTGACAGGCAGAATGTAGTTTGGTTGGTGTCTTGGTTAGTTTTTGTAGTCAACTTGACACAGTCTAGTCACTTGGGAACAATTAAAGAATTGGTTCAATCAGATTGGGCTGTGGCCATGACTGTGAGAGATTGTCTTGATTAATGATTAACATGGCTGGAGGTCTGGAGCAGCATCAAGGGAGCCACCAAGTTTCAGAACTGGAAGCAGTGTCAGAGGGAGGTCCCTGCTTCAAACCGGGGAGCAGCATTGGAGGTAGGTTGTATCTTAAAGGATTAACATGGCTGGTAGTCTAGAAATAGAAGTTCTGACAACAGCAGAGACAAAACCATAATGCTGCTTAAGGTGCCTGTTAACAACTGTGAAATCCAAGAAGCTAAACAGTGTGGTTATACCCTGCTTACTGTTTGCCTGAACATAGCAAGAATGAGCCTCCTTCCTATACTTCACTTTCTCCACAGTAGTGACCCCAAGACTGTGAATGCTCAGAAGGTCCAAAGTGGACCAAAGTGCCAGGTTATGAGCCTGTCAGATGATGTAGCTTCCTCCCATAGTTTTCTTCACACTGTGACTTGGAGGGTGGTGGGGTTAACCAGAGGAGGAAGTACAGTGTGTAGAGGGGAAGTACCAGATCATTTAGAGACACTGTGGGTAAAGAAAAGGGAAGGTGTGAGAAGGATGGAGAAGATATAAACCAGACACTGGAGAGTGAGCTCAGCCTGTGTGGAGGTTGATTTGAGAAAAAAGATCACTCACAGCCAAATAAGCAGGAGGATGCTGATTGAATATCCCAACCAAAAATTATTAGTATTATATAGTTATGCTAATTTTGTGTGTTATGCATGGGCATGTGTGTGCCACAGTGTATGTATGTGTAGCTCAGGCTATAAGTTTCATCAGTCAGTTCTCCCTATCTCCCATGTGGATCATAGGGATAGAACTCAGGTCCTCAGGCTTCACAGTAAGAGCCTTTACTCTCTGAGCCATCTTTCCTGAGAAGTGTAGAGTTTTGACGAGAGTTTAGTTTCCTTAAATGAGCTGAGTGATGTTTTTATGTGTGTCAATTATGTGATTTAATTAAAATACAGTGCTTGTAACTTGAAAAACTGTTAGTAGTTAATACAAAGAAAATCAACTACGTATCTATTCATTCTTCATTCGCTGATAAATCTTCATGAACAATTATATTCTCGTTGCTCTAACAACAGTAAGATGCAACACATAAGATGCAAGATGAAAAGACTGAGAAAAAGAACAAGATGTCCATCTTGCTGGTTACATATCTACTGGACCATATTATTGGTTGGCCACTGTACCCTCAGAATGTAAGTTTTATCCTCTATCTTCTGGCTGTGAGATTCAGGATATAGCACCAAGAAGCAATAAACAAACAATACATGAGGCTGGAGACCTTTCCAGAGGGATTCATGCTTTTGTAAAGGGTCAAGACCCAGTGTGGGAGGACACAGCCAAAAGTGATGAGTGTCAACTGCACCCTGGTTACAGATCAGTCCCAGACTATTGGGAGTCAGTGTCAGCTGATAGGTACTACCTGGATAGAGGCACTTCTCCAACAGTCAAATGGACAGAGACAGTGGGGACTAGGCTTATAGGACCAGCCCAGCAGAAGCTACAGGAAAGCCAGTTCTGCAGAGGAGGTTCAGAGCCTCCTGTAATTTAAAAAAAGGTTGAAATGTTAAAATACCCCAATACAATATTGATGGGTAATTTCATCACTTGTATTTACCCATTTTTAGAATCACTTTTTGAAGAAAAAGTGGAGAAAGAAAGAAAACACAACAACTATGTTACCTTTCCTTTAGTTCCTGTCTCTAATGACTGACTTTCCTTATAACCCCAGTCTCCTGTATTTATGTTTCTTCTTCATAATAATGAACAATCTAAGAACTGTTGGATGCAAGCCAATCACAAACCAAGACCAGAAGAGAAATGCCATGGAAAGATGTATGTTAGCATCTTCCATTAACTGGGGTACAAACTCGGGAAGTCTGTCAATCACCTTTGACCTTCAAACTCCTCATTCATAAAAGGGTACTCAAACTGCCTAACTCCCTGACATACAGTTAAGATAGCAAAAATGATAGATAGGTAGTTAGGTGGGTATATAGATAATGATAGATGATAAATAGATGATAGATAGGTACATGATAAATTGATGAGAGACAGAGAGAGAGAGAGAGAGAGAGAGACAGAGAGAGACAGAGAGAGACAGAGAGATGACAGAGGGGGATGGGGGATATTGGAGAGAGGATTGAAGAGGTTCAAGAGTTAAGAGCATTTACTTTTAGAGTACCAGAGTTGTGTTACCAACACTTACAATGGGTTCACAACCATCTGTAACTCCAGCTCCAGTGGATCTGATGCCCTCTTCTAAACTTCTTGGGCACATGCAGTCACATGTGTTCATATTCATACACAAGTCTTTTTTAACACATGCACCCATATGTGTTCATATCCATGCACTAGTCTTTTTTAAAACAAAATAAAGATAATAGAGAATAAATAGTTGCATAAGTAAATAGATGTGTAGATACATAAATAGGTATTTAGATCATAGACAATGATGGATACGTGATAGTTAATAGGTAGCTAGAAGATAGATAGATAGATAGATAGATAGATAGATAGATAGATGGAAGATGGACAGGTATGCAGAAGGCGGTTTACGTACTGTGGTGATTTAAATAAGAATGATCCCCATAAGCTCATATGGTTGAATACTTAGTTGTAGTTGGTGGAAATGCTTGGAAAGGATTAGGAGGTGTGGCCTTGTTGGAGGAGATGTGTCACTGGGGGCAAGATTTGTTGTTTCAAAAGACTCACGGTATTCCTAGCGTGTCTCTCTGCCTCTTCCTTGTGGCTTGAGATGGGAGCTCTCAGCTTTTCCTGCCATCACACCTTTGCTCCATCATCATGGACTCTAATTCTGTAAAACTATAACTCAGATTAAGGCTTTCTTTTACAATTTGCCTTGGTCATGATGTCTCATCACACAGCAATAGAAGACACAGGTACCACTAGCTGTTGCCCTGTAATTATTATCCAGACTTACAGCCCCACTGTGACTCCAGACTAACATGACTTGTACATCTGTGGGTTGTGATTTAGTGGTGTGGATAAGAGAGCAACAGATTTGAAACTAGATCCACTTTGTTTTTACACTCATCAGTAAAAGTACAACAGCAAGAATGAGACGATGCAAGAGTGGTCACAGCACTCCACTGGGGTCAAGTTCAGAGAATGGTGAACTCTTCCCTCCTCCTAGAGAACATTCCTCTAATGGCTGATCTCAAGAGTCATCATTCCTTTGTAGCTTGAAGCGGCTTGAAGAGAGGAAAAGAACCAATTGATTAGGCTATGTGGTGCCCAAGATTCAGAATGCCAGGAGCCAAGCACACAAACCTCTTTGCACCACAGGCGAGCCAGGTTCACTATCATTAGCGACAGAGGGGCCCATTGTGAGTTAGCAAATTCCACAAATTAGCAAGCAGTAAAAGCATAATTAAAAGAATTAGGGATACTGAATCACGGTGTGTACAGTGTTCCTTTGTTTTGACAAGCATAATTCAATTTTACTTACTTAGAATAATATTTCATAGTATGCTAATGAATGTAGTCTTGTCTATTTTGTAAAGTAACAAAGTATCAGGAATTGGACCCCCTCACTGGTGCCCTGTTATTACATAGGCTTTGACAGGTGAGGTAAGACCACCTTTGGGCTTGTACAAAAAATGGCTGGTGTAACAGCAACATGAAAGTGAGTGAAAATTCATGAGAGGCAGAGAGGAGAGAGGGCTGGTGGGACTCACTAACATAACATGTAAAAAATGTTCATAGTAGCATCCTGTTGCAATCCAAACTGCTTCTGTTTTGGAAATCAAGGTCAAAATGTGTGTGTGTGGGGGGGGGTCAAGCTCTGGTACCCTTCCTCAGGCTCCATCCACTGATGGAGGATGTTCTTTTGTATATATGTTTCTCTTATTCACTAGCTCTGTCTTAATTATTAACCCATAACTATTAATCTATGCATTTCTACATGGCCTTATCTTACCAGAGAACACCTGGCATGTCCTATCCTCCCAGTCTCCACATGTGACTCTTTCAGGTGCTTCTCTGCCTACCTTTCCCAGAATTCTACTTGTCTCCCAGACCCGCCTGTCTTCCAGCCAAACAGTGTTTTATTCATCAGCCAACAAGAGAAACATATATACAGAAGGACCTCCCCCATCAATCTACTCTTTCTCTTTCTTTCTTCTCTAGTGTCTTGAGACAGGCTCTCTTATTGGTCTGGAAGTTGCTAATAATGGACATGCTCTCTGGCCAATGAACTCCAGGGATCCCTGCCTGTCTCTTCACAGTGCTGGCTTACAGGGCACATAAGTGTCTGACTCCTTAAGGTAGGCTTTGTGAGTTCTCTTCAAGACCTCATGCTTGCTGAGCACTTTGCAAACTGCACCCTGCTCCGACCCCAGAATCTCCACCACAAAGCTGTTGTCCTAAGACTTCAAGACACCCCTAGTTCTGGTGACAGCCTTTCTCTCCTTCCAAGTTGAGTTGACTGAAAACACTCTGTACTCTCAAGCAGTTCCTCCCAAGTGTCTGCTTTTCCCATTATGAAGATTGCTTTATCAGATAGAAACGCTCCATACTTAGCACACAGTGATGCTTCCGTGTATGCATGTGGTGAAAAGGGGGCAAGTTCTCACCTCATCTTCTTCCCTCCCATCGTGCCTTCTGTTCTTCCTTCCTTCCCTTTCCCTCCCTCCCCCTCTCTTCATCCCTCTTCTTCCCTTCAGAGCATAAGTACATAATTCAATATCCTTAACTCCAGCCACCACATTACACATGTAGTTTCTATAGCTGTTTACACTGAATACTTGAAGCTTTTCATCTTATGGCTAACACCACTCTATTTACTGGTGGGAATTTACACTGCTACAATCACAAAAAATACAAGCATAGTGGGTCATAAAGTCACTCCAAATAGTGCTATATAACATGGTCCACCTACCCCACTTCTGAGGACATACAGGAGGTGAAATGGGATCTCAAAGGTGGCTCATCTCTCTCCACTCCAGGACTAATCACAATTTCAAAGATATGGAGTTAACTCATGTCCATTAGCAGGTGTAAAGGTATATATATTATACATTTACACATATGCATAAACATATGTTCATGTATGTGTGTGTCTACATTTGTGTGTGTGTCCGTGGATGTCAACTCCTTGTTGTTCCTCAGAAGGCATCCACCTTGTTTGTTTGTTTCTATACAGGGTCTTTCACTGAGCTTAGAGCTCTGGTTAGTCAAAGCAGGTTGCCATAGAGTACCATGGTCTCCCCTCAACCCTGTCTCTACCTTCATGCCTTCATTCTGTGTTTGACAAAGTCCTCAGCATGCTTTGCTGTGTTTTGATATGTAAAGGCAGAATGGAAGAGGCAGGATGTTAGAGAGAAGAGTTAGGTGGCAGTTTCAGTGATCAAGGCAAGACATAGTGACATCTTCCAAGACTCAGGGCCAGAGAGAGAAAGGAAGAGTCTAACAACTGAGCAGTTAGATTGATGGATCTGATTGGCTTTGGATGTTGATTAGAGAGGGCAGAGAGAGAGAGATTAGGAGAACCCATTGTGACCACCAAGAAGAGAGGCGTAAACATGCTTGGGTCAGTATCTGGCAAAGCAACTGGTAACCTCGGTTTAAAAATGAGTTGTACTCTTTCTCTTGGCTTCATTTACACTACGGTCAAGAGAGCTGAAGTCCTTCAGGTGTCCTGACTTCTTCTCTCCTGTCCCAATAAAAGAGGCACAGAGCCACAGGAGACCTCATAGTCTCTTCTAACCCTACTTTGTGCATCACAGACCTGCTGCTTGCTTGTCCATCAGTGTTATTGCTTCAGCTGCTGTCACAGGAGTCAAATACCAGTAGCTTAAGCAACAGACTTATTTCAGTTCTGGAGGATGGAGCCTGAGATCAAAGGGGTGGCTCCTCTGATGGTTGGGAAACCATGGTGTAGTCTAAGTTAGGTATTTAACGGGGACTGCTCACTTCTGTGGTAAGCTCTCTGTGAGCAGAGATAGTTGAACAGGTGTGGATGATAAGTTGCCTACATGTCTGGCCAGATCTGGGCAGGGGGTACCCTCTCACTGTGGGTGATAAACTTACTGGATAAATGAATGAATGAGTGAGTGAGTGAGTGAGTGAGTGAGTGAATGAGTGAATGAAGCAAGCCGCAAGTGTAGCATGATACCTGTTGACTTTACGGTGCCTCTTCACCTTGTGAACCTCATAATCTTTTTTTTTTTTTTTTCGGTTTTTGAGACAGGGTTTCCCTGTGTAGCTTTGGAGCCTATCCTGGCACTCTGAAGACCAGGCTGGCTTCAAACTCACAGAGATCTGCCTGCCTCTGCTTCCCGAGCACTGGGATTAAAGGCGTGTGCCACCAACGCCCAGCCATAGAATCTCATAATCTTTGATCGTCTGGCTCCAAACTTTACCATATCTAAAAGACAGAATCTCTGCAATGCATTAATGATATGAAATGTCTCATCACTGCGCTGCCTCAGTCTCACATCTGATACTCTGAGAGAGGAAGTGCTCCAAGAATAATACTCAGTGCTGATGCCTGCACTGGCTGCCTGGTATCACCCAAGCCATCTGCTCGGGTGGCATCATGCCCACTTGCAAGGTGGCCTGACAGTTTTAAGGGGCTCTGCATGCCAATCACATTTGAGCTTAGTGAGCTCACCTGCACAACCCAGGGCACGACAGCATGAAAAAGTTACCCGCTAATGAAAGCAGCCCATTTGACAGTGGTGAACATCCTTCAGATAGCCATCATTGCATCTGACTTTTCCTAAGTGGCCCTTGCTGCAGTGATCACATGCCAAATAGATGAAATAATGGACATAGGCCATGTTTTATCAGTCCGTACCCTGCTACCTTGCAAACATGCAGAATGCCCTAGACTCTCCTGCTTGGAAATAAACTCGGCAAGCACTCGGAATTTCATTGCATTGTCTTCCCATACCGTGCAAACATCTGCTACACTAAAATCTAGTTTGTATTTTGGGAAATATGCAGCAGGAAGCCTGAAGTGAGCGAATCTGTTCACCTTCTGGAATCTCCATGGAAAGGACCCAACGTGAACATTAAAGTTCACCGACAGGAAGTCACGCTGCTGTCTTGACTCTGCAACCTTGGAGACGGATGTTCAGTTCAGAGCCTTAGGAGGAGAAAGGGTGCTCACAGGTGTTAAAATAATTACTTATGATCAGATAGATAGTACATGAAGGGCTGAGATCAAAGCCCAGAGGCTTTAAATCCCAGAATATACTTTATTGTCCTAATGCATGGACTTAACTAGCTATATAAGAGTTTAGGGAGAACATTGAGTACGTTTTACCTTTTATTTTCCAGTTCCTTTAGTGTTTATTTCTGGGTATCTGTTGGCTGTCCATTCACACTATTCATCAATAAAATGGCTATAAAGAACTGTGTGCATGCATGGTGTGTGTGTGTGTGTGTGTGTGTGTGTGTGTGTCTGTGTGTGTCTGTGTGTGTGTCTGTGTGTGAGAGAGTGTCCATATGCAAGTGAGCATGTATCTATGTGTGTACAAGCTTGTGGAGGCCAGAGGTTGATGTCATGTGTCTTTATCACTTGACAACTTAATATTTTGATACACTCAACCTGGAGTACACTAATTCAACTAGATTGGCTGGTCAGTCATCACCCTTTCCTATCTCAAAATAGGTTTTAGGCATGTGCCTCAAGCTCTGTTTTATATGGGATATTTTTGAAAAGTTGGTGGCCTTTATCTTGTAGTCAAAAATCCTTGAACATTTCATCTAGTTAATCACTTGTTTTGATTAAGCAACCTTTGTTTTCACCCACACTCTCACGCTACCTGCCTTGGTGCCTCTGTGTCTTCAGTGACTTGAGGCCTAACCCACAGTGGGGATCAGTGATGGCCTGGGCTAAACACACAGCAGTCAAAGGGAATGATGAAGATGACAGGAGTGAATGACAAAGAAAACCACCACCAAGAATAGGTGCAGTTAAAAACGGCATGGCTTTTTATATAAACCCCAACCTTTGAAGGCTGTCTTCATCTACTTTTCCTGTTACATCATTCCCTGCATAGACACAACCAGCACATTCTTGGTTGTCTGTGGAGGTGCTTGGCTGAACCCGACATGCAATTTAGGAAATAGTTTATGTCCCTCTAATTGTTATCTTTGAACCCTTATTATCACTTGCTTTGCTTGTTTTCACATTCCAGAACAGGCAGTTTCGGGTAGATTTTTGGGGGGTGATGTTTAAACATTAGCAAAACCCATCTCCAGTTATTGAGAATTCTGTTCTGGTATGAAGTAGCCATTTTATCTCATGTCTACATTGACACAGTCACTGGCCTTAGTTCATGTCTGACTCAGTGCTTTGGTGTAAGGCTAGGTGGGGAACCTTCATTCTCCATCTGTAGCTATGTCTAGGTGTTAGCTAAATTCCTCCATAGGAGGAAGGCAAGGATGCGCTCTAAGGGAATCAGAGGCTTCTATTTCCAGATCCTAAACATGGGGTCAGCCATTTTGAGGCAAATAGGAGGTAAACATGCTAGTCTTCTGGGTCCTCTGTGTGTTTATCCACTTCATCTTATCCCCTGAGAGTCTTTTCTTTCTTTCCATTGCCTCTTTCTGCTCCAAAATATGGAAGCAGACACACATGTGGGAGGAAATCCATCCCTCCAGATAGATAGTTAAGGTATTATGCGGGTCCTCCTGGCATTGTGTAGTCACCACCAATGGAATAGCCATAAGGGCATCTCTCTCCAGGGATATCAGATCACCTCCTAAGAGCTCTCCACACTCTATGTGGGGGAAAAGCTGGTGCCTTGGTGCCATCTTTGCACACTCAGTGTTTCCACAGAGCAAGGTAGTTGTGAGATAGTTTCTTAGCCACTGGAAGGCACTGGTCTGAAAGTGTTCTGAGTTTCTTTGGAAAGCAAACATACAATTACGGGTGCGCTGAGCGCAACTGGGTAATTTCATTAGTGAAAGAGCTCATTCTGTGAGCATAGCACTCGGTGCTGCTTACCATCATTATAAGTGGCATTGCCTCTCAAAAAGGATAGTGAATGTGAGAGTCTTGATTTTCTCCTAAAGATAAAACAAACACAAACCTGCATCGTTGTCTTCTTAAAGTGCTTGACAAAGCGAAGGCTATGGTTTCAGAAGGTGACTTTGGTGAAAGACTGCTCTTGGACCAAAAATAACTGGTTCTAGAAAGAGGAAGGACCAGGTGAGGCCCACAGGGGTAATGCTTCTGTCAGCATCCAAAGGTAGCAATGCTGTTTACATAACTACAGCCCCATCACAGACTAATGGGGACAGCATATCTCAGGGAGATGCTTTAGGGTCAACCTAAAACATCATAGATTAAAACCCTCCGGCACAGAGTGATCTAGTTTTAAATCTGTGAAAACATTATTTGTTCTTCATTAAAATCAGATTCACATGTTCATAAACACATAGTTTATAAGATACACAACTCTTAGGTTTTTGACACACAGAAACTAGGTGGGTCTTATCTTCCCAAATTGAGTGTTTCTGCCAAACAGGTGAACCCTTTCTTCAAAGGCAAGCCACCCAGCCATGTTTTTTGTCTCCAACTCTGACTGATGAACACAATCCCTTTGCAAAGCTCACAAGTCTGAGAGTACTGTCTAGGGCAATTATCATCACCTGGCCAGCGCCTCCGCTCTTGCAGGGAGGCCATGTCAATAAGCCAAGTCATTCAAGACTTCATGTGGCTGCAATTAGGCTCCTTCCCCGCAGGCGTGCAGAACCTGGGCACATTGTGGATAAATCCACCCTATTGGGAAATGGGCAAGTGGAGAGAGAGAGAGAGAGAGAGAGAGAGAGAGAGAGAGAGGAAAGGGCTTGCTAGCATCTGAGGACACGAGGCTGAGTTCAGTCTTCTTCACTTCAGCAATGACTTTTATTATGTCCTATCGATTTTCATGTTGTTTCCCTTATTTGAGCAGAATAGCTTGAAGCAACAGCAGCAATAAAGCAGTACTTCTGTCACTCACCCTGGCCTCTCTCACCCACCCACATAGTCTTTCTTTTGCGTGCTCACGCAGCACGTACGTGCACACGTGTGTGTGTGTGTGTGCGTGCGCACACACACACACACACACACACACACACACAATTCTGCAGAAGAAAAGGGGTTAATGACCCGTACCTGCCCCCCCCCAGGTGGCTTCTAATTCCTAAAGTTCCTGCCTAATGGTGCTTTTACAGCAAGCAGTCTTAATCCTTCTGTTCTGTGCTAGGGTACATAATAGCACCCAGAACATCTGAGGTCAGGTCCCATGATGCACAGCTACACATCCAGAATGTGGGAGACTGAGGCATGAGGATTGAGAGTTCAAAGGCAATTTAGGCTACACATCAAGACTCAATGTAAATCGGACAACAACAACATTGTGAGATGCCAGGGGTATTCTTTGGAAAATTGCCCACATCTAGCATTGGGATATGATTCAGATGACCTAACCCCACATTCCTGATGAACAAGGGCTTATAGTGTGTTTTTGTTAGTCAGTCTGTTGCAAATGGTTGCTTTGGAGGAGAATGGCCAAAGCAAGACACCTTTGTCTAGCTTTCCCCCCTCTGTTGTTGACTCCGCTCAGGGAAGCACATGCCATTCAATGTAGGAAAGGAATATGATGCTTTAGTGTAGGGTTTGTATTCCCCAAACTGGAAATCTGACTTACAGAGAGGGCAGCAGATATGGAGTGCCAGGTTATTTTAACAGTGTTGCTATTGCTCTAAGTTCTTTGTTTGGCCACTCCATCCAACAACAGTCAGACTGATGTTGACCTGGTGTTGATAAAGTGAGATATGTTGATTGAGGCCTGATCAAATAGTACATCCTGTAGAACCCTTTATCCAGGCATCCTTGTTTCAAGACATGGGTTATTTAGCCAAAGGTTAAAGAAGCTGATCCCAGAAAAGCAATGGTAGTAAAGCTGCACGCTGGGGAGGTTGTGGTATTTTGTGCCCAGGTAGCTCTTCAAACAGGCCTTCCTGATCTGTTTAGTGGGTTTCCGTTGCATCAGCAGCCACTATCTCCACTCCTCCCTGTGTACCCCAAGGCTATTGGCAGAGCTGGTAATTTCTTTAAACATGATTACCGCTGCTTTGGGATTAGGTAACCGCAAGGAACAGAAGCGGCCCTTTCCAGCTCGAGAGCTCATGCATTTGCCAAATGAGTGGTTTTGAAAATTGGCCTCCTTTGCTGAAACACGTTTTTCTACAATCTAAGAAACCAACAGAATAAAGGAGAACTGTGTCAGGATCCAGGCGGCAAATTGGACAGGGTGCATCCTATTGTCTTCTGAATTTCTACCGAGGAATGAAGAGGATCCAAATATAGGCTTCTGGGGTTTCCATCCCTCTATGGGCTCCACAGGCCAGAACAGTGGAACAGAGCTCATATCCTACTTAGGCTTTGAGTATCCTGAGGGCGAGGTTGACTAGAGCGTCAGGTAAGCAGGACCATCACTAAGGAAGACCTTTCATAGGTAAAGTGTAGATCCCTAGTGAGACATAATGAACAAAAATATTCACAACATACCCCAGTGCCTTCCTAATCTTGAGTGACTTGGCCAACAATAATACAGAGATATATGGGACATCAACTAACTAACTAACTAACTAACTAACTAACTAAGTTAAAACTGGAGTTTTCTCCCACCCAGATAGAATCCATGGCAACTGCAGATTAGTGTTGGCATGTACAGGAAGGATGCTGTGGACCTGGCAAGCATCAACGAAAGCATACACCTGGCAGGTCAGAAAGGAACATACTCAAAGGACCAGGGAGGTTTTTCAGTACTCTCCTTCCAGCAGGACTAGGTCTCCAGTCAGTGCCTGGGACTTAAGTCCTGAGATATACCCATTAATATCACCCATTCTCTCTTTGCTCCAAACATTGACAACAGAGGTTCAAATCTCAGGCATTTCAACTATAAATACTCTGCAGTTATTAAATTGTAAACTTCTCTTGGCCTGATGGAGAAGACAATGTTACACCGAATTATCTTGTCTCTACAGCCAAATCAAAGAAAATTAAGCCAGTTATGTGGTTTCATTTGAAAGCCTAGAGATGACATGTGACTGTCTGCTTCTCATACTTCATGCCTATCAGTGTTCTTCACCTAGAGAAGAAAAGAGAAGATGTCATTCTAGATGCAGACACAGCAGCCTCTGGAGGACAAGTCTGGTGAATACCCCTCAATGAGGATGGTCAAGACCTGAGGACAATTTGGCTGTTGCAAGTGGTCACTCTACTGCTGTGCCGTCTCTCCAGCCTTCTCAAGACACAGGAGTTAATGGTACCTTTAACTTAGTGGTTCTGAATCTGTGTGTCATGATGCCTTTGCGGGTGGACCCATCCTTTTACAAGGCAGGTCACCACAACATGAGGAACTGTATTAAAGGGTCACAGTGTTGGGAAGGCTGAGGACTATTGTGAGTGGGAAATTTTGCCTTGCAATAACTTGACGGAAGGAAATGAAAAGTTCAGACAACTGAAATAGTACTAAAATATGCAGAATAAGCACTCCGTTAGTGGTTCACATACTTGCAGGCATGTGCTGGTGGAAATATCCATCTCTGTCTTATGGCCCAAAGCACCATATGTATATGCTCTCAGTGCTATGTGCTGTATATAAATGGTCTCCTGTTCTCCCTCTGTGTGTTTTCCAGCTGGAGCCAGCCACACCAACGTTTCTCTAGCTGTCTTCCTAGTATCCTGTTCACCTTCACACATGCTGGTACACAGTCCAGCTCATTGACTAGGGTGGTGCACAACCATATCCATACATTTTTTGATGCTAGCTTTCCTTTTTGATAGGTAGAGATTAACCCCCTCCCTCCTTAGATATGAGATGACCTTCTCATAGAAAGTGGGAGACGAGCTGGTGTCTGGCCTGGATGCAGTCATGAGAAGTTCAGCTGCTTCATGCTGTTCCTCTCTCATCTCATCTCTTTGGTTAACTCTATTCCTGTCTCACATCTCATTTGCTTTTGTGTAAGAGTGTTGTGCTCACAGCCGGGCGTTGGTGGCACATGCCTTTAATCCCAGCACTCAGGAGGTAGAGGCAGGCAGATCTCTGTGAGTTTGAGACCAGCCTGGTCTACAAGAGCTAGCCAGGACAGCCTCCAAAGCCACAGAGAAATCCTGTCTCAGAAAAAAAAAAAAAAAGAGTGTTGTGCTCACAAGCATGCTCTTGCAGGTGGAATGCAGAGACCAACATCACTGATCTTCCAAACTCTCCTCATCAACGTAGTAAGCAGTGCAAGCTGATGAAGCAGGGAAAAAGAAGGGGACTCTGCGTGTGTGCCCCTCATTCTTAAACTTCTCTCACAATCACCCTGCCATGCCCCAGGAGGCATGGTTAAGGTGTCCCCTACACTCTGGTTTATGCTTATAACAGTGAATCACTAGGAGAAATTTTATTGCTATGTTCCCTTAGAAGAAAATTAGTAATAGGTTTTCCCATGGGCCCATAACCTGTCTAATTTCATGTTCTTGGACCCTTTAGCAGTGCTGAGTATGGATATCTCATGGAGTGATCCTTAAATCCAATTAGAAAGTAGTTGGTTGCTTCCATAACATTCGTGCCACTATTGCCCAGTATATCTTTCAGAAAGGTCTCTGTTGAAGGTCACAGGATTCCTTGCTGCTCAATATTGCAATTGCTTTCCTCTTCCAGTAGTGTTCAGAGTACCTGTCAGGTACCTTGCAGCTTCTAGTTGGTCACTGCTCAATTTCTCCATGCTTGATCATGTAAATAGGGCTTCAGCAATATTGCCTTACCATCATCAGATTGTTGAGGATAACCAATAGAATTGGCACTAGTCAGTGATGTTTGGAGCTTCAATTTAAAATTTTCATAGTTAATTTGTTTAGAATTTTATACATGAATATGATATATTTTGATCATATTAACTCTCCACACCTCCTTCTAACTCCTCTAAAATCAACACACATCCTTAAATACAACTTTTGATTGGATGACATTTTAGCCTCTCTGGAATACGAATTCATTTTGCAATTCATGCCCTATTGATTATGCCTGGAGTGGTGGCAGCATTACCTCTTGTATCAGTTGTTCATATGCCTCTTAGGAATCACAGCCTCATCTGGTTTCATGAAAATTTAAATTCAGTTCTGACTTCAAATTATAATCTACTTCCAGGACACTCTTTGGCCTCACTTAAGGTAAAAAACCCCAAATTCGCAAAACAAAAATTGAGCTCTGTGGACTCTAGGGTATAATTAAGGCATTCAATACAAATATGAGTGCTCTAGGCATTGAACATGTGTATAAGAAACGTTAAGTATTAAATAATATTATTAAATAAATATTTTATTCTAAATGTTTCTATCACCTACATCTTCCAAATTCAATTTAATCCCACTGACATTAGACAAGAACACACTTTGTTCATGGCACATCGCTCATCACTGTGGATCAGACAGAGTGATGAACTATTCAGATTATGTGCTTATTGGGGAAGATGATGAAAACAGAATTTTATGAACTTCCCGCTGGTGGGCAGTATTAGCTGTTATCACGTTGTAACTTCACTATAAACCATTTTGTGGATGATTAGGCAGAGACTCATTAAAGTGTAAACATGTTCCTGGGTGTCATAACTAAGAATTGCTAAACAAGAATAAAACCAGTGACCCCAGCTTCACCAAACAACCCCAGTCCCATTAAGTCACATTCCAACTACCTTTGATCTAAAAAGGATAGGTTGTCCTGTCTGTCACCCATGTGAAACAGGAGAAAGTCTATGTCCTCTTAGGAAGCAAGTGCAAATGTTTCTGTGATCAGACTCAGAAATCTCCCAGTGCGGACATTTCCCATGGGGCTTTCCTGGCTCACAAATGGAGTCTGAGATCATAAGATGTCTGAAGTGTTGGCAAAGTGTGGGGGCAAGGTCTCACAGTTTTATTTAATAACATTAAATCAAACTTGAAATTTTAAAATTTGCTTGAGGGCCTGTACCTCATCAAAGCAGTTCTGTCCAAAGGCTGAAATAAAACTCCTTTCTCAGCCCTGGCTTGTGCTATGTATGCACCTGATGCTTCATGAGACCTTTTGTCCCATGGAAACCCTGAGAGCCGTTAGAACCTGATCGTGTCTACGGATATTTTACAACATTAAAGAGCTTGCCCCAAGACTCACAACTACAATTTTCTCCTGAGAATGTGAACTTTCTCTTGCTGGCTGTTGACTCATCATCGAGAGGCCTAGGCTGCTTTCTACCACAGTTAAAGCACTGTTTTTTGTCTCTGTCCTTATGAGAAATTTGACATTCCAACAACTGTGAATTAGCAGCCACCATGAATTGCATTTAATTGCTCTTTCTAAAATATGTTCCATGCCCTCCACTCAGGATGACTGCTGTCCTTGTCACTATCACTGTTTATGTAATGGTGTATGTAGAACTGGTGTGGCTCACTCAAGGTCACATAAACAGTAAGGGTTCATAAAGGAAATTTTAGATGGGGGCTGGAAGAGGTGGGAAACAATTAGAACACTTGCTGCACTTGTATAGGACTCAAGTTTTGCTCCCAGAACACATAAATTCCTATAACTCCAGCTTGGAGAATTCAATACCCTTTTCTGACCTCCAGGGGCACCTGCACCCATGTATGCACACTCACACACATACTCAGACACAAGCCTGTTCATAAGTAAAAAATAGAATATATATTTTAAAAAGATAATTTCATATTATATTTTCCCCAACATAGTTCCGACTTTCAAATTTTCAGAAGCCCCCCCACACACACTTGAATCCATGACTAGATAACAGCTACTCTTGAGACATATTCTAAAAGGCTAATGTCTGATGGGCCATTCAGTTCCATGGTAGAACACTTTGTAGGCATGTGTGAGGTTCCAACCCCAGCATGCACACCCACCCCCACAAATACAAGGTAAGAAGTATAAGGACACTATAACAAAATCAGAGATATTGATAACTTGAGAACCAAGGAGTGATGTAGACATTGACGTTTTCTATAGAGGACATGCACAGAAAGCCCATGAGAGAAGTCATGCATGTGCTATTACAGAGTGGTAAAATGCCCAGGAGATGGAAAGCTACTTTTTGTCATTAATCCTGTTATTGGTAAGAGGAATAATGTGCACAACTGGCTGTTTGTGCTTTGGGTGGGTCATCCAAGAAGGAGGTATAAGTATAAGTCTATATAACACTGTCTTCTGATCCCACTCTTTCTTCAAAAACTCCGTGACATTCCCAGTCTACCTCACATCTCTGGATTTCTACTTTAAATATGTAACAATAGTGTCTACTTAACCTAGAACTGGTAGGTATTTCACAAAACTTCAATGGGGCAATATATATACAGTGCTTCAGACAGCACCAGCAGAGAAAGAAGGCAGGGACTCCCTAAAACATGCTAATTATTGATTTGCCTCACAGATTTTGCTCATATGTTTCTTCAAGGAGCAAGACTCTGTTCTAAGATTATTCCAAATCATACAAAGGCAAAGGCGATTGGGGTTCTGTGAACACAAGATCTGATAAGTAAGTGGCTATGGAAAGAATGGGTTACAAAGAAAATCAATTTGGAAAGAAAGCTAATTAGGGCAGAAAGAATTTTAGGTTTCTCATTTCTTTTCCCTTGCTTTCCTCTTGAAGAGAATTTGAGGATGATACCAGAGGTGACCATCCGTGTCTCCTGTTCTTTGCACACGGCAAATAGCAAGAGAGAAATTCAACAGATTTTAGTGAAAACTCTTTTCTAAATGGGATGCTTTTCACAAATGATTCTAATTTTTCAGGTAATTCATCCATTTATATTTATATAAATATGAGGAGATTCTCTCTCTCTCTCTCTCTCTCTCTCTCTCTCTCTCTCTCTCTCTCTCTGTGTGTGTGTGTGTGTGTGTGTGTGTAGAAAAATGTGTGGGAATCAGTTTTCTCCTTCTACCATGGGGATTCCAAGCATTGAACTTGCATCTCAGGATTGGCAGCAAGCACCTTTGCCTACTGACCTATTTCAACAGTTCTGGGAAGTCCTTCAAGGGTATACAAAAATATTCTGTTTGTATTAAAATTGATGTCATCAGTTGAAAATCAATTAATGATTAATCCCAGAGCTGGCATTTCCTCTGGTGATCGAGAAGTGGAGGGCCTTCTAAGTTAGCATTCTTTGCACCCAGCCTGACTTAGCATTGAGACGTTGATTTCAAGCCAGAGCCTCTATTAGTCCCACGGATTCATATTTGAATGGTTTGGATTTATGGGTTATGATTATTAGTGTGTAACTATTTGATCCTCACACTCCTTCAAAAAAGATTTTGGGTTTGTAGGATGGCTCAGGAAGGTAAAGGTGCTTGCTGCCAAGGCTGACAACCTGAGTTTGATCCCTGGAACCCACAGGGTGGAAAAAGAGAACTGTCTCCTGCAAATGGTCCTATGACTTCCAGATGTGTGCACCCTCGCTTGAACACACACACACACACACACACACACACACACACACACACACACAAATGTTATATTTTTAAAAAGAAATTATTTTGGCTTTTTCTAGCAGAGGTACTTTCCTGTCCTCATCCTGGCATTGGCCAAAACCAGACATCTTTTGAAAACCTTGTTTCCTTGTTATCTCTGGAACTTAATGACCAAAAATGGCCTCGAACACAAAAATGTCATGTTAGATTTAGGTCCTTGTTTGACATATTTGTTTTATGTAGTGTTTGAATGAATACTACCCTTCTCTCTTTGTGTCCTTTGTAGTTTGGATGTGGGGTGTCCAAAACAGGCACATGTGTTTGAACACAAGTTTCACAGTAGGTGGAGCCATTTGGGGAGGTGGGAACTTGTGGGGCTGTAGTCCAGCTAGCAAAAGTGGATCCACCAGGCAGGCTTTTAACGAGATTATTGATACCTGTTTCTGATTTCATCAGCAGCCTGCTACTTCATTCTCCACAATGAACAAGCTCACAGACACCATTGCCATGAACTCCACAGCTTCCCTGCCAAGACATTGAGCTGAGATTAATCTAGGCCAGGATGCTTAAAGATCAGATATAATTATTTGAATTTTAATTCAGGCAAAGTATGATGCTTGCTCTTAGTATATATTTCTCTTTAACAAAGCAGGGATATGAGACTGCAAGGAAAGACCCAATGCTGTTCAGGGATACCTACTTACCAAACACAGTTCTAGATTTTCAATGTTTTGTTTCCATTGGTTTTCATAAATGCTCATTTTATAGGTGAAAACACTGAGGCTTCAGGAACTCTTAGAATGCCATGTAGCAAGCACACAGCAAAGTTTGAATTTTAATCCAGTGATAATGACTATAAAGGCTTGCTTTTGTTAAAAAAAAAAAATCTCATCCTCAAACTCCTTTATTTCTTTGAAAGAGAACAGTTCAATCACTCACTCCCCAGCCTGGTCCTCACCCGTTGAAGGTCTCCTCCAGTGGCTGCTTTCAGTTCCCTTCATGGACCAGTTGGGCTGGTCAGAGGGACACCTGCTGATGGATTAGAGATGGTGCGGAACAGACTGGCAGGAAACAAGATCAAAGACAAGAAAGTCTCCATGGTGACACCATCCATTCTCCTTCCACAAAAATCAAAGCAAAAACCAAGGTACAGAGTTGGCCTTGCATGTGGCGGATTTAACAGGGCCCTTCTTTTGTTGCCACACTGAAATGACAGCACAGCCAGCTTTTATATTACCGTATATAAACACAAAAGACACCGAAAGGTCAGACAACAGCAAATAGGAGACAAGCTTACAACTCTGAACTGGGAAAGTAAAGGGATGAGTTGCAACTAAACTACCAAAATAGAGACATTCACCAATTAGAAGCAATTTGCATCAGCACTGGACTAGAGAAGACTGAGGAACCAGAGACATAGGATTCCTGTGAATCCTGGATTGAACCAGAGCTGAAAATAGTAATACTGTTCAGGGGTCTACATAGAGCTAGACAGACCCTTCTTCAGGAGACAGAGACACTAGTACCTACTGTACTCACTCATTTACTTCAGGGATCCAGGCAGGGACTCACTAGGGTCCCTTAGGCAAGGCGAAAATGGACACAAGGCTGAATGTTGTAAGTAGAAATTTGGAACAACTGATGACATGGTCCCATGTTTAGACTCTTTTTGTCCTTGTTTGTCTTTGTTCTAAGCAGAGACAGCCATCAAATCCTTTGTTCCAAATAAAGGGACAAGATCTCTCCAAACCCAAAAGACAAAGAAATCCCTTTGGCTTTGATCAGCTTTAGGTAACACTCAATCCTAATGGAACATTATACATTTTTTAATTCTTTTTATTTCAGGGTATCTCCTTTTCAAGCTTGCTCTTGAGCTCCTTGATGAAGAAGCAAGCTTATCATTTAACCAGTTGCACCTAGCTCTTTGTATATCCAAGTCAGTGCTTTATGGGTAGCTGACAATCATTCTCACCCTGTATAACCTGATAGCATTTGTTTTATCACTGTCTTAGTAATTTTCCTTCTTATTGTAATAAAATACAACACAAAAGCAACTTAAGGGAGAAAGGGCTTATTTGGGCTTCCAGTTCAAAGGGATCATTCAATCATGCTGGGAAGGCATGACATCATGACCTTGGAGCAGCTGGTCATAGAAGGCATGAAGTCATGAGCTTGAGTGGTTGGTCACATTAAATGGACAGCCAGGAAGTAGGGCATGAACGGGAAGTGAAGTCAAGTTAAGAAGCCTTAAGACTGACCCCAGTGACCCAAGTTCTCCATCAAGGCTCCACCTCCTAAATGTTTTACAGGCTTCTAAACTAACCACCAGTATGGGATTAAGCATTAAAGACTCGAGTCTTCAGGGAAAATTCACATCCTAAGCATAACCAAGGACCAAGGAAGGCTTCTTTGCTTACTTTTTTGGGGTTAGGATACATGAAAGGTTCAGGCATTATGCTGGCCTGCTCCTATTACCTGGTGGAACAGGCAGTACCCTGGTCAGTCCAAGGTTCCATGGGAACTAAGTCTGCACGCAGGTACAGAGGACCCCTTTAAAAGACAAGTCCCTGACCCTTTACGGTCTCTGTTTCCTCTCTCTGTTCCCCTCTCTCTGTTTACCTGCTCTGTTTCCTCTCAGCTTCCTTTCTACTCTCTCTCTCTCACCTATGTGCTGTCTCTATGGCGACCGGCCATGGCGGTCAGCCATTTACCCCTGTTCCTCTTCTTAGTCTCCCCATTCTGCCGGACCTTATAATAAACTTATAGTCTTATGTCTCATGTCTCAGCACTTCTCTTTTCTTCTTTTTAAACAAAAGAATAACAATACAGAAAATGCTTTCCTAAACCACCAAAGTGTTAGTTGACAATTGGGAAGTTATACGGGGACCATGTCCTGTCATTCTTATTACAGGAATTAACCATTCTGCTCCCCCTTTCAAATGTTACACACTTGAGTCAGATCCCTGAGCAGAATTTTGTAAAGAATCAGAAATGAAAAATGACTGAAGGAAATCAATTGGGTTGATCAAGGGAGAATGTGATCTGTTGGCTACGAAGTATGGTTTAACTCCCTTTGTTGAGTAAGCAATTTTATTTATTTATTATTTGTTCATTTTTAGTCTCTGTTATTTGTTAATGAAAGTTCTCACTATGTCATTCCAGCCTGGCCTAGGACTTGCTACATAACCCAAGCTGCCCATAAACTCAGGCTCTTTCTACCACCACCTTCCACATGGTAGGATTACAGAGAGCGCTCCAATTCACCCAGGGAGTAAACAATTTTCTCATAAACCGGGAAATTCCAACAAGCTGACCTGGGAGATCTTCAAAGATCTTGAAAATTATCGTTTGCTTTCAGGCCTTGTTTTGTTAATTGCAGTTTGTTTATGGAAGATAAAATTTAACAGCTGCCCACTGTCTATCAGCAGGGCTTTACAAATGTGTTCTACAAAGAAGCAGACAGCAAATATTCTTTTGCTTTTGCAAGCTGCAAGGTTTAAGTTACAACCCCTCAACTCTAAGTAACTGGAATTGTTGGAAGTAGCCTGGGCCATGTGCGACCGAATGGGCAGAAATATAATTCTGCCAGAGAGAGATGATAAGCTGGTTTAGCTCTCTAGTCCTCAATGTATGAGTGTGATCCCATCCTGAGCCTCCTTCCAGTGCTTGCATGTCCAAGTGCCCACTCCTCCCTAACACTTCCAGCACTGTCTACCCTCTATGCCACTAGATAATGGCAAAGAAATCAACATCAGAAAGCGGGGCTTTCTCAAGTTGTGTCTACCTGTTTTTCACAGGTGACATCCAAAGTGAAAATCTGGGTGAGTTGCCTCCAACAGCTGAGTCCTAGGCCCCATTTCTGTAAAATCTCCCCAAAAGTGACCCTTTAGCACCACTGGGGATGGGTCAAGTAACACAAAGAAATAGCAGTAAGAAGAAACCTGAAAGGGCAGCTTTTGAAACTAATTGGACAGGTCTGCAGATTTTCTAGCTCCCATGGATGTATATATTATAACCAGGTAGATTGGGTTTACATCTTGTTGACCATGAACCAAGAAGCTCAACCACGAGGTGAGAGCAGAGAAAGATTCATTACTCGAAGCAAGAAAGCGGGGGAGTCAAGTCCATAGCAAGTCTCATAAACGGAAGTTTCTCTGTCCTGACCTATCCCGCAGCTGCTTTTAAATAATCACTCAGAAGCATATGTTAATTGCGTGACCAATAGCTCAGGCTAATTACTGGCTAACTCTTACATTTAAATTAACCCATATTTCTATCTATGTTTTGTCATATGGCTCAAGGTTTGTGACCTCGTTTTCTGTGTCCTGTTTGTTGGACAGCTGGCTTGACACTGCCTTTCTTCTCCCCATCGTTCTCCGTTTGCCCCACCCCTAACCTTGCCCTACCTGGCTATTGGTCAATCAGCTTTTTTATTAAACCAATCAGTATGTAATATTCCACAGCAAAGTTTGATATCACCTTCTCCAACAAAGGAAGTGCCTGTCAGGATTTTATACACATACAAGAAGTGCTTTATAGGTGGGCTCATTGTAAGGATTCAGGCGTTATGCTAGCCTGCCCCTGTCACCTGGCAGAATGCACTCAGGTAGTACCTTGGTCAGCCCAGAGTTCCATGAGTACTAGTCTGCATGCAGGTAGGTACAAAGGACCCCTTTAAAAGACAGACCCCTGCCCACTTATGGCCCCCTTCCCCCTTTCTCACCCTTTTGGCCCCTCTTTCTTGCCCTTCCCCCCCCCCCCCGCCTCTCTCTCTTTGACCCCCTCTTGCCCTCCCCCACCTTTAATAAACTCCATGGTTAATGAATCTCTTGGTTTGTGTTCCATTGCACCTGATAATTTAAACATAAGAACAGCACTCATCCCCCAGCATGGGCAGTATATGACAACCAATCCTTAAGGAAGAAAACATGGAACCTGGGAGTTGGCTGAGAGGGTGATTATACTCCATCTATCCAACATCCTGAGTTTGATCCCCAGGCCCCACATGGTGGGAAGAGAGAACCAATGCCCACAAGTTGTCCTCTGATTTTCTTTTAAAAGCATGTTGTAGCTTGTGAGTGTGCATATCACACACAGTCACACACATATATGCATAAAATAAAGAGATGTAATGGGGAAAAAAAAAAAGCAAGCCAGCAAGGTGATATCAAACTTTGAGGCATGCTCAGACCCAAGTTAAGGAGTGCACATTTGAAATTCAAAACAGTAGAAAGGAAGACATTTGGGGATGGTCAGTTTTTGTCATATGGATGGTACATAGGACTGCCTCTGGGCATTCTATGTCTTCATCATAATGTTTTACCTAACAAAAAATAAAGGAAATTTGGAGGTGCATTACCATAGGTGTTTGCCCCTAGCGGGCGCCTGCCTCATTTAATGACTAATCATATTACTTTGGGAACAAAGGTTGTTTGTTTTCAGCCAATAAACACCTTCCTCTGTGGCAATAATCTGCAGGCCTCCTTCCCATGTCCTATAATTTGCCTTTCACACTGAAAAGGGTTCTCTAAAATTTACCTGACAGATACCACATGGGAGAAGACCGCCTACTGTGCCTGGAATGGGAAAGCAGACTTTGGAGGGAGGGAAGGGTGGCTCATTTCCTCCCCTCAGCATCCACTGGCCTTCTCCTTGAAGCTCATTTGACCCAACTGAATCTGTCCCTTTACCAGAGGCCAATGTGGAACCCTCTGCTAGACCCACATGCGCAGATGGGAACACATGGAGGAAACTTCTCTTCGGAGCGCGCTCGCGCGCGCGTGCGTGCGTGCGTGCGTGCGTGCGTGCGTGCGTGCGTGCGTGCGTGCGTGTGTGTGTGCAAAGAATAGGCCATGAATAAATTTGAGATGGCATGGGGAGACATGAGGGGAGTAGGATAGAGGATGTGAGTGGAAATGGTGTAAATACAGTACTTGTGTATGAAATCCTCAATAAATGGATGACCGGGAAAATAAAAGGCTTCTGGCTCTTTCTCTCCTACAGTGAGAGTGAAGTTCCTGGAAGAGCTAAGAGAAGAGGTTGCCGGCCCACTGACTGCATCAGCACACTTGAGGGTAGTCCCAGGGTGCTGACCACCTGCCTTTCTGCACAGCCTGGAGGTATCTGGGGACGCACAGGGCTCAGACACCTGGTCTCAGGAATTGAAAAGCTGCCTGCCTCTTCTGACTCTTGTCTCTTGTTAAAATGGATAGCTGTTTCCCCAGACTCAGTGGCAATGAGCGGTCTGCCTTGTGAAGTGTACACACAGGGCTTCACAAGGAGGACCAAGAACAGCCCACAGAGAGCCAGAAATAAAACGATAATTTCATAATTCCCCCCAATGCCCAGAGTAGGCTTCTCACACAGAGGTCATGGAATCAAAACCTCGTCCATACACAGTGCTGCCCTGCTCTGTAACTGCTTTAACCCACATCCTTGACATTTTATGGATGTGCTATTGCCAAACACATGTGAGCTCACAGAATCTGGAGATGCTTTTGCAAAGTAGATAAGGAACAAAATTGCCGTAAAGATTAAAAATATGCATTTCTGGGTATATTTTACAATTAGAAATACCCACTTAATTTTGTTTTTATGAATTTTTCAAAAATTTATTTTGTATGCCAACTAGTTTCTCCTCCTTCCTCCTCTCCTCCTGTCCCCTTCCCCCACCTCCTTTCTACTCCCTCCCCCATCCTCTCCTCAGAAAGGGTAAGGCCTCCCATGGGAGTCAACAAAGCATGGCATATCAAGTTGAGGCAAGACCAAGCTCTTCCCCCCTCAATCAAGGCTGACCCACAGAGACAGCTGACCCCTAGCTCCTGGGAGCTCAGTGACTCTAGAAGGACATCTAGGGAGCCTGCATGGGACCGACCTAGGCCCTCTGCATGGGTGACAGTGCTCTAGCTTGGTCTGTTTGTGGGACCAGGATCTGTCCCTGATGCAGAGCTGGCTTTTTTGGAACACATTCCCTACAATGGGATGCCTCTCTCGGCCCACTTATTTTATAAGTGTCCACACTCGTCCCTGTGCCCTGTCTGTAAAGTCAGCTAAGTCACTATGAGCAGAGTGTTGGGAAGTTCTTGTTCCTGGATCCTTGGGCATGCTAACTTATGGTTGAGCCACACTGGGCAGCCCTCACACTAAGGCTCTTGTGGTATATTTTACATTCCTGCTGCAGATGCTAGGCAGGACTCAAGAGTCTAAGTCCCACCATTAGAAATTTTCTGTGTGCACATAATATGCTCACACTCATGCTAGACGACAACAATTTAATCTATTTGTTCCCCCAAAAGGGAATGGAGTATTTGGGACTGTATCTGTCTTATTGTGGGTGGGGTATGTCTTGGGGGGTCATATGGATGAGGTTGATGTGAAAGAGATTCACATCAAGTGTCTTCAATTGCTTTCCACTTTATTTTATTAAGATTTTAATTGTGCACACGCCCATATACACATGAATGAACCTTCCCAGAGGCGTCAGTGGCCCTGGAGTTGGAGGTAGAGGCAATTGTGAGCCATCTGAGATTCCCTCTGGAAGAGCAGTAAAAGGTCTTATTCCCTGAGCCTCTACCCATCAGACACGCTTTACCTTTATCGTACAAAAAATCTGACTGCCTCTCACTATTTCACAATTCAGATTCAGGATTCCGGAAACCGGTTTAGGGCTACTTGTCGTCCATCCCTCCCAGTGACATTCCAGGAAGCACTTGTCCTTTCCCATCCTCCCAGTGATACTCTAGGAAGAAAAATCTTAAACCCACTCAGTACATTTCTTTCCTTGTCCCCTCCCATTTGCATTAATATTTCATTGCTAGGGCCCAACCAGCAGGAACCTTGGTGGGGAGCGGTGTGACATTGATTAAGTGTGTCTTCAGTGACAGACTCACTCCAAAGCCCAGCCATAATTCGGGGAAGCCGTGAAGACAAGAAGGGACTCAAATGTTGAAAAATTATTCCCTAACACCCCAGACAAGGAAAGCCTCTGGGCCGGGGATTCATCCGTCGTTTGACTGATGGGGCTTGAAAATTTTTGTTCCTTACTGTTTTTTAAAAATAGCTGTTTTTTTTTTTTTAACCCCTCTTTCTTTCTTTTAATGTGTGGTGGGGTGAGGAGGTCTGCTAATGAATGAGAAAGGAATCCTCAGTTCTTTCTCTGTCCATTCCCCACCCCCCTCCTTCCCATCTGCCCTTTTCAGGCTGGCTGTTGGGACAGGAGGCTTCCAGGGTTCACACCATCGTCCACATAATAGGGTAGCATTTTACACCCATCCTCTGCCTGGCAGGTGGCAATGAGATCATGTTTGAAGACAGCCCAAGGTGAGCAACTTGCAAATAACGTGAGGAAAGACCCTTCTGTGTCTTGGGGCTCCGAAGAGACCGGGAGACAGGCTGAGACTCTGGCTGGCTCGTCTGTGCTGTGAGCCCCAAGGAGGCTGCCCAGAGATTTTAGCGTGGTTAGGAAGAGCACACGCTCCACAATGCACTGGGGCCCCACCCCCATCCGATTTGCACCTCATATTCTAGAAGTGACTCCTCTCCTGCTTGCTTTTGTATACACTGAAAAGAGTGGCATCCGCCAGCCAGTGTGTGTCTGTGTAAATTATGCCTCTGTGAGTGAGCCCAGCTCCCCCCACCCCCTACCCCGTTCACGTGGTGTGCAGGAGGCAAGATGTGCCTTTGTGGGGGAAGCGGGAGGAGGGGTTGGGGGAGGGGCCGGTTGAGGGAAGGCTGGGAGTCTAGAGGTTTCTGTGAAGAGTGAGAAGGCATATGGAGAGATGGAGCTCAGGGAAAGCCAACAGCTTAATGAGACTGGAAGCTAGACCCAAGCTGAGTCATGTATTATTTCCTCCTCTCTCTGCTCCAGTTCCTCCTCTTTTGCCCAACCTCTGCCCCTCACTGTGGATGACTGGAGAAACAGGAGACAGCGTCAATATAAATTGGGTATAAATTCAAGTTTGGGTGGGTGTAGAAATGAGAGCCATACAGCAAAACGGGTGCCTCGCTGTCTGGCAATCATTAATATTCAATACATGGCGATATGCTGAGACCCTATTGGGAGGCAGAATGGAGACTTAACAGCTGGGAAGGAAAGAGGCATTTGCAAGTGATGTCATTGTAGCTCCAAGGCCATCCCTGCCTTGGAGCAGGCTGAAGGTGCTGCTCCCCATGGCTGCCACTTTAGACATCCCTCACAGTTTGAAAGGTGGCAAGATGGATGGGTACTGCGATGGATGAATAAGGAAAGTTAGCTGCTTCCAGGACATGTAGGAATCAGTCTCCCGGATGGAGTGACAGAGAAGTGTGAAAGTCCTTCTGGGGGTGGGGGAATGGTTCCCAGCAACTGCTGGGAAAGGGTGAGGATGTGGGGCAGAATGGGGACACTCTTGCTTGTCTCTAGGAAGTAGGCATTGGAGAGGAAGCGCTGACACATTGTCCTCAGGATATTCTGTTCCCAGAGATGCCAACGGATTCTGGTCTTGGGGAATAAACCTGCTTATTATATAAACCCACCAGCTATCACACCATCAGCTTTGCCTTTATATGGCAGAGGAAAATGAAACAAAATCCAAATTATGTTTTTAATAATCTCTGGAGGCAAAAAGCCAGCAAATTAGTTTGATGGATTAAGCAGACACTCTGAAAAAAGATGAGGCACACACACACACACACACACACACACACACACACACACACACACACACACAGAGAGAGAGAGAGAGAGAGAGAGAGAGAGAGAGAGAATTATGTACCACATGTGATTTTTCCGAAGAACACAGACTAAACTCAAAAGTTGTTAAACCAAGCATGATAGAGCACAGTTGTAATAGCACTCAGTAGTCAGTACCCAGTAGTCTGTAGTCTGTAGACTGCTGACTCAGTAGTCTGCTGAGTAGTTGTACTCAGCACTCAGTAGTCTGAGGCAGGGGGATTGCTGGAAGCTTAAGGCTAACCTTGACTATATAGTGAGAGACTGTTGATTAGGTGTAGTGCTGGTAAAAAGAAGAGATGTGAGTGTGCGGGTACCCAGGGAGAGACACACATGCCCATGTGCTGCCCCTCCCTTCATGCAGCCTACCCTGTCTGAACATGGAGATTAGGTGGAGACATGAAGCCACGGAAGAGCATCTTGTCTACCGCAGTAAATCCTTCCTCTCTGTATTTTGATTAATGCCTCCAAGTCCCCCAGATGATGAAGCTACCTGGGCATGTGCCCCAGGACATTGTGTTTGTTTGGTCCTGTTCAAAATTTTTTATCAGTGACTTGTTTGACAATGCTGTGCTTCAAGTCTACTTGTTGGGGGAAATGGACTATAAATTCTCTGTGCGTTTAGCACTTATTACACTCTCTCTCTCTCTCTCTCTCTCTCTCTCTCTCTCTCTCTCTCTCTCTCTCTCTCCCCATCCCCTATGTTCTCATTGCTGGATGTTGTAACCTCATTTGATGATGTTCTGCTGCCTCTCTGCTGCTTCTGCCTGCTCCTCAGTGCTTGTTCTATTACTATTTGATTGTTTAAGAAACTCTGGGTTGGCAGTAGTGGTGAAAGCCTTTAATCCCAGCTACTGGGGAGGGGTGGTAGGCAGATGTCTGTGTGTTCAAGAGCAGCCTGATTTACAGAGTGAGTTCCAGGACAGCTAGGGCTACACAGAGAAATCCTGTCTCAAAATAAATAAAAAAATAAAAACCAAACCAAACCAACCAACCAAACAAACAAACAAACAAAAACCAAAGCCAAAAGAAAAAAAAAACCAAAACAAAGAAACTCATTTGTGATCAAAAGTATGGCTATCACATATCATTCTTAGGATGCTCCTGGGAAACACCACTGTGATCGTCCTTTCTTTGAGTTTGTTTAGATTTCACATAATGGAGATTATGTAGAATTTGTCTTTCTTTGGGTTTTCTTTTTTTACTTATCATAGTGTCTCCTAGATGTACCCACATTGTTACAAAGAGTGAAATGTTTGTCTTGCTAAAGATTGAATAGCAATAGGGTACCTCTTTTGTGAGATTCATACACACACACACACACACACACACACACACACACACACACACACACATATAGTTTCTTTCTCTATTCTTTACCCATGAACACTTGGGTTTCTAAACTTTGGCTATTGTAAACCATGCTGTATTACACATGTGCTTGCAGAGCTTTATATTTCAAGACACGGGTTTCATTTTCTCTAACAGCACACTGGGAAGCAGTTGTGCTGGAGCCTGTGATAGCTGTTACTTTGTGCCTTGAGTAGCCTTACTTGGGTCTGCCGTGTCTCTACATCTTTGCAATCCCTCTGACTATGTACAGGCTCTCTTGTCTCACTTCCTTTCTCACACTTACTGCCTTCTGACTGTGAGGTGACAGCTCACAGTTGCTTTGATCTCCCACCATCTTCCCAGAGTGGCTGAAGAGCTCATTTCCATGCACTAGCTGCCATTTGGGTAACTTCCTTGAAAACCATGCCCTCCTTGCCCCTGTCTACATTTGGCTTATGGTTTTTGCTTCATCTTCATTGTTTGTGATGTTTTGTTGTTTTTTGATATTGTTCACCATTTAGTTTTGTGAGTTCCTTCCATATTTAGATTTAAAACCTTCCCATAATGTATAATTTATAAATATTTACATCCATTCTGTGAGTTGATTTTTATAATTTGTTGGTCCCATTGCTGCACAGGAATGTTTCAGTTTAGGACAATCTTGCCTGTTAATTTTTGTTTTGTTACCCATTCTTTGTTATTCTACCCAAAATAACATTTCAAAGACCAAGGGTGTGGAGGTCACCTCTGTGTGCTCATCCAGAACTTTCACAACTTTAGTTCTTACCTTCAGGTCTCTAATCTGTTTTGAGATTACTTCTATCTACAGTGAGAGATAAGGATCCAATCAATGTCTTGTGTTTTGCATGTGGGTATCGATTTTTTGAACCATGGCCCATTGTGGTTTGTCCTTTCTTAGTGCCTGTATCAAAGACAGTAAGTATGTAGGAGTCCTCTGTGATGTGACCTTTCTCCATGGCCATATTCTTAAGCAACTTCATTTACATTGCTTTCCCCTAATTTTATCATCTATAAAATAAAGATACTAATGGCATCATCTTTTTATTTGAAGATGGAGCTCCTGGGGTTGGGGATACCTTAGAGCAACTAGATACAATTCACATGACACACTGTACCTGCTTGTTTATCTTCAGTACTCCTCAAATGGAGCAGCACAGGACTTAATCTGATGGAAGTATTTATTGCCTGATCTTAGTGAGGCAGGCACCGAGTTTCAGGCTCTGTCGTGCCCACCTCCAGTGGGTTTCATGATCACTTAGAATTACATTTTCAAAGTTTATTGCTTATGTAAAATTGGGAAGTTAGTATAGTTTCTGTGGGCAAGTTTCTTATTTGTAAAGCAGGCATAAAAATGTGACCGTGTAAGAGAGGTTATGTATGTTAAATGCTAAGTGGTTGTTGCCATCACTATTATTATTTATTATTATATTATTGGGTTTTCTAGACAGGATTTCTCTGTGTAGCCCTGGCTGTCCTGGAACTCACTCTGTAGACCAGGCTGGCCTCAAACTCACAGAAACCTGCCTGTCTGAGTCCAGAGCGCTGAGAATAAAGGTATGTGTCACCACCACCTGGCTCTCCTTACTATTATTAATCATTTGTTTTGTGAAGAGAGCAGAGAGACCA
Organism: Cricetulus griseus; assembly: GCF_003668045.3. Taxonomy (NCBI): domain Eukaryota; kingdom Metazoa; phylum Chordata; class Mammalia; order Rodentia; family Cricetidae; genus Cricetulus; species Cricetulus griseus. Next base: position 29,689,823 of record NC_048600.1, on the reverse strand, counting down.
GTGCATGATTCTGCTGAAGCTGAAACAATGGCACAGAAGTAATGATAAAACATTTGCTTTTTACATTTGCAAGCACCTTAGCTTCCAGCAGGTTGAAATAGCAGCCAAAATCAGAGGGATGGACCTTTTCTCTAGGACAGTGCTATTACACCATTAGGTTAGAATGCAGAAGGATCTTAACATATAAGAATGTTGAATATCTCTAACTTTTTAAAAAGGTGTGATGCTTTGAAAAGCTGTGTACAGTTTTCCTTAATAATAAGAATGAGGGGAAAGTGCTAGAATAAGGCAGACCTTGCCGTTGTTTGTAAAGCATGACGTAATCACCTTCATTAGCCTTTGCATAATGTCTGTGTGAGTTTAGAGCAAACATTATGTTGTGTATCACAAGCACACACTGCTTTTACCTTCCAACTTAAAACTGCTTTTCTGCTCAGGCAGCTGCAGGCAGTCGAGCATTTCCGGAGTTCTGTCCACTCCCTAGCTCTCTAGAACCTGGGACTATAAAAGAGTACGTTTTAAGAGTAGCCACTGGTTCTTTTGTTGTTGTTACTATTTATTTATTTATTTCTTCAAGGAACAATACACGGGTCTCCAATTAGTTGCAGGTGCAAATATTATGCATTCAATTAATTGTCTTCAAATGGTTAATTATGGGCAGAATTGGCTAATTTGGGGTGCAATTAACTACTTGCCACTTATTCTGAGAATGCCCATGGACGGCTGTGTCTGCAATTAATTTACAAGAGCCATTACAGTGAAAACCGTGTACTATACATCCAAGAATAGAGTGGGAGAATTTTTTAGAAGCAGAATTTCACTTCAGGTTAATTGCATCGACTCTTCCCTCTGGCTTTTCTATGTGGTTTGACTATAAATGGGCTTCTCCGAGCTATGGTTGATTCAAACGTGTTGGGTGCTGAAAGCACAGAGGGGAGGGTAAGGCCAGCATAGACTTGATGAAGTCACAGGGCCCCTGGTCATTTCTTACTCACATATTTTAACTCTTTGTTGACCTTTATTTCTGTACTTTTTCTGGCACAGGAGTGTTGACAGAAATGAGAATCTTAAAATATTCCAGGATAGTTTCACTGTCTTCACAAAACTACCAACCACCTTCTTAGAGGCTGGAGGTGCTCAGTCAGTACCCAGAATCCATGTGAAAAAGACAGGCATGTTGGCATGCATTGCAATCCCAGCACATTGGAAACAGAGACCCGCAGATCCTTTAGGCCCACTGGCCAGTCAGCCTAGCCAAATCAGAAAATGTCAGGCCAGTGAGGGACCCTGTCTTAAAACCTAAGTGGAAAGCACCTAAGGAATAGTACCAGGGCTGATTTCTGGACAAACACACAACACACACATCAATATATACAGAACAATAACACCCACCCCGACTCATAGACATACACACGCGCACGCGCGCGCACACACACACACACACGTGTGCACACATACACATACATGCACACACCAACACATACACCCAACACACATACCTCAACATATATACAACACACACAACACATACTCAAACACACACACATGTACATACATGTCCTAACACACACACATTCACATACACACAGATATATGTGCATACTCACAAACCAACATACATGTACATAGACACCAACACACACACACACACATAACAACACACTCGTATAGATGCCCTAAGACACACACTCCAACACACACCCCAACATACATTAACACATACATCCTAACTCACACACACACACACACACACACACACACACACACACACACACACACGCACGCACGCACGCACGCACGCACGCACACACACACATACTCTCAGGTCTTACTTGCAATAGTTCCTAGTAAGACAGATCGTAAGAACAACTGTGAGAGTCAATATTGTCAACTTGGCATAATCTAGAATCACCTAGAAAATAATCTCTAGATGTGGCAGAGGGAAATTACCTTTACTGTATTAATCATGGTGGAAAGGCTGCCCAGTGTGGGTGGTACCATTTCCTGTGGGATCCTGGACTGTATAGGTGTAGACAGGGAGCTGGACAGCAGCAAACAATCATCTCCCTCCATTTCTGCTGGTGGATGCATGTGGCCACTGTCTTCCATAAGATGTTCTTTTCCAAGGCAAAAACAAGTTAGTATGGCAGTGCCCAAGGAGATTAGCAGAGGGCATTAGATCCCCTGGAAGTGAAGTTTTGAGATGCCATGTTGGTCCTTTCTAAGAGCAGCAAGTGCTCTTAAACACTGAGTCATTGCTCTAGTCCCTTTGTTGGGTTTTTAATAAAGTAAAGCCTATCTGGGGGAAAAAATGTCTTTTTCCTGTGGAGTCTAAGATGCTCGTGTGTCTGCATGTTGGCCTCATGGAGGATGACCTCCTATTGAAAAGATATGTCATCCCTGTGCACAGGCTTCCAGCAGAAATGTGTGGATATTTTCATGTTCTTGCAGGCTGAATGGAGTGCCTGAAAGGAATAAATAAACACAATGCCATCAGAAAACTAAACAAAATTCTCTCTTCAAATGCAAAGTTAGGTCACCTTGTAATGAATTGATAATGTTGGTTGTCAGCCTGATGGGAACTAGAATCACCCTGGAGACAAAGCATGAGTATGTCTGTGAAGGATTTTCCTCAATTAGGTTGATTGAGATGGGAAGACCCACCCTCAGTGTGGGTGATACTTTCATGGGCTGGGTAACAGATGATCAAGTGAGCTGAGGACCAGCATTTGTCTGAATCATGACCTTAAATACTAGGTGATGAGCTGTTTCATACTTCTGCAGCCATACCATTCCAGCCATGCTGGTCTGTAGCATCACAAACTGTAAGCCAGAATGAGCTCTTTCTCTCTTGAGCAATTCCTGTCAGGGATTGTTCATAGCAATGAGAAAAGTAACTAACTCTAGTCTTATCAACTGAAATTTAAGTCTTGATTCCTGTAAGGTCTCTGGCATCCAGACATAGCAGAGATAGGTTACACTCAGCAGATGGTCACATCTCACCAAGAGTATCTTATGCTGGAGTCACCTGAGGCTTTGAGATGCTGTGGCACACAAGTCAGAAAACGGTAAGCAATCACAAGACACAGCTGTCTGCTGACTTAGAGAGATGGACAACACAGAAACAGCCGGCCTCTCTCCTTCTCAGTGCTCTAGAAATCAACACTACTTTTTGAGATGAAATCCACAAAGAGGCAAAGAAATATAAAAGATTCTATTGGTGTTTAAGTACCTGTATCATGTATGTTAGTCTCTTTAAACCTTTCCAAAGAGATGTTCGCCCACATTTAAGTTAGGGGTAAATGAACTTGGGGGAGGTGACCTACTAACCAGTATCATACACAGAGTGTTATAGAAAGGCATGGAGGCAACACACCCAAGACATGAATGCAAAGGCCATTTGAGTCCTTGTGGTGGCTCATGGTGACTTAAGTAAGGCTGGGTTCTTACAGTTTGGGCTATGATGGTATATAGATGTTTACATAGTGGAGTCAAAAATAGGTTGATAAAATGGTATTATTGGGGAAAAGTACTCATGCAAGGGAGCCAGTGACCAGGTTTGCACCTGAGCAGGAAGGACGCAGAAAATGCTTCCTAGTCAGCTCAGCCCGGTGAAAGAAAGCTGCATGCTCGCCTCCCTGTTTCTTAAACACTTGTTACATAGTGGTCAGCAGTACCCATGATCAGGGTACTGATCATTACCTACAATGGTAAATCTAACTGTTCCTCACCCTATAAATGTAGTTGAACATTATCTCCAAATAGGTGTTGAGTGGGGAGATTTCTACATGTCATTACACTGTCTGACCATGTAGTGAGATTTCAGAAGCGATAACTGATAACCAGAAGCATGACAGCCTTTGAGGGACCTCATGAAAAAAGCACGTCAAAAAAAAAAAAAAAAAAACAATAGTTGGACATGTCAACAAAAGCCAACCTGCTCAAAATTCAGGGAACTTCCCTGGAGCTGACCTTTTCACTGCACACTGGCTTCTTTCAATTTGAGGGTTTGCCCACATTCTAACATTCCTCTTGCTGATTCCATCTGCCAACAATGAGTAGGGTGTAGTCTCAGTGCTGAACTAACACTGACTGGTTCCTTGCCCAGAGCCCAGATGAATCCCCTCAGATTAACCTTCTCTACCAGCTTCTGCCATCTCATGGGGGTAAAAGTACTCCTCTTGATCAAAGTATGCATCCATAGTATAATTAAAACTGGTCATTGCTGTCTTAGAAGAATTAAAAAGAAAAATAAAAAGGAGACAGAAGGCAGATAAAATTGCTTTAAAAAGAAACAAGGGGGAAAAATATTGATTCCTGGAAGAAAAGACTTGTCAAGGCAATTTCTTGCAAGAACAAACCCTTCATTAGAAATCAAGCTAGATCTAATTCTGAGGGAGTAGATGGATGCCTCCCTGTGTTTCCCATTGTCATATCATATACAGCACATATAGATAAGAGTGATTGTTTTCAGTCCCATTTACAATAAAAAAGAGCTAACCAACTGAGTAAAATCAAATGTAATTAGTTTTACCTAAATTGTAGGTTTTCAGAGCAATTAATAAAACTGGAAGTTGAAAGCTGCTTGTTAAGCAAATCAAAGATCCAGGAATACATTTCCCTTATTGAAAGTCACTCCTATGTAAACCAACCTACACAAATCACTGTCGCATTTGAAATAAGGCATGTGGGTAGCTGCACTGTTCATCCACAGCACCAACCCAGGCAACTCGTGATTTCTCTAGATGTGAAACATCTACATATGCTTCTCCTGCTGAATCTAGTTCTAAGCCTAGGATGTTCGAGTCTGACTGACCTGGATGAGTCTAAATGCAGGTGCCCTTGGGTCCATGGGAAGAAATGCCACTACCAGGAATCTTAACCCCAAGCAGGGAAGCAGAAAGAGGTGAATGCTAGGGCTGAGCTCACTGTTTCTCTTATCCAGTCCAGGACCACAATCCATGGAACAGTACTTTTTCCATATAGGGTGGGTATTTCCTCAACAATTAACCTGATGGGAGCTGTCCTCCTGCATATATGCTTCTCTTATTGGTTGATGAATAAAACACTGATTGGTCAATAGCCAGGCAAGAAGCATAGGCAGGGCTACCAGACCAGGAGAAGGCTGGGGAGAGGAAGGCAGAGAGAGACTGCCAGGAAGAGATCCATGCTGCCATAGAATTAACATGCCAGATTACGGGGAAACCACAGTCTCATGGTGAAAGACCCCCGAAGAGGCACTTTCGTAGAGGGAGACCCACACACCCAGGAATCAGCGAGGCCACGAACTGGATGCAAAAAACAAGAGGCTTTATTGGAGACGCAGGTACCCGGGGCGACTTAGCTTCTGTGTGGCTAAGCGCCCCGAGCCAAGGGAAAGGGGTCCTTATATAGGGAAAAAGGCGCAAGCTAGGAGCAGGGATTCTATTGGATAATTCTAATGAGGCATTGTACAGAGCTATTCCCATTGGTCAATGTATATGAGGCGCTATACAGGGTTATTCAAATGAGGCAAAGTACAGAGTTATTCAAATGAGGTGAAACACAGAGTCTTTCAAATGAGGCGAAATACAGAATCATTTCTATTGGATGGTTCAAATAAGACACAGAGCCATTCCAGATCAGCATATTCTCAAGGTCTGGTGTCTGGTACAACAGACTCAATTCCCCCTCCCTCCGCGTCCAGATGGCTGACCTTGGGGGCGGAGACCTTGGGACGGAGTGTTTCTCATCGGGCGGGGCTCAGGGGCAGGGCTCCAGGCCGGCTCCCTTGGTGTTCGTTCTCGTGCCGGCCCACCTGGTGCTCGCCCTCGTGCCGGCCCACCTGGTGCTCGTTGCTCGGCCCCAGCCCCGAGGCGCGGTGCCAGGCGGGGCGGGCCGGGGGCGCGAGCCCTGCCGGGGTGAAGGCTTGGGAGGCTCCGGCAGCTTTGGGGCAGGGGGATCAGGGGCATTTCGAGCGGGTCTTTCAATGGCAATACATAGATTAATAGAAATGGGGTTAATAATTAAGACAGAGCTAACCAATAAGAAGCCTTAGCCATTGGCCAACAGTTTTAAATTAATATAAGTCTTTGTGTGTTTATTTGGGGCAACGTGGTTGTGGGACCAGGCAGGACAGAAACCTCCGTCTTCATTAACCTGATCTAGAAAACCCCCTACCTACATGCTCAGATGTTTCTTTCTGTGGGAATTCTAGATACTGTCAAACTGAAGCCGCATGTTAACCAACACTTGCAGTAAATGCACACAAGTCTCTGATAGTCACTGATGAGGCATAAATACAAATTCTAGGATGTCTGTGGGTTTTATACTGTTACAGTCACATGATCTCTTCAGGGGCCTGCATGTTCCATCTTACAAGTATGTGTAAGTCCTATTTACAGCTTGGAGGCAGGAAGATCAACTCCATCTATGAGTTTCCTCTTCTGTCTGGGCTTGACTTTGTCCCTGCCATGGGGCCCCATTAGTCTTTTGTGATGAGAATAAGAAATTCACAGAGACCCTTAGAGTAGGGCCTCCTGCAATCAAGGGGTACATTTCCATGAGTCTTCAAAGTAATTTGAATAAATACTAGTACATTTGGAGATTTCCCGTGCTTTGGAGTCCATTGATGACTCTTCCTATGGTGTTCTTAATTCACCATCAGCCCAGGAGAGAGTGGGGACAGGAAACATTCTCAGGCATCACCCAAAGTTCATTCTGTAGCATCAAGTTCTCAAACACTGTCAACACCTTACTACATGTTACCTGAGCTGCTCTCAAACAGGAGTATCTGGAGAGTAATAATTAAGCTTCCTGAGCAGAGAATAACACTGAGGTTTTGTAGCAGTTGCTGTGTAGAGCACTCAAACATATTTTCAAAAGCAACTAAGTAGACCACCCAGTAAAAATTCTAGGAAAGGAAAGGTCCTAATTTGCCCGTTTCATTTTTTTTTTAGTACGTGGGGTCTCCAGGATTCTGCCAGTCAAATGATGCAAGTATTAGATGATTAAAATATCTACCACCTAACAGGTGGTAAGAAATCAGATGTGTCTGTACAGAATGGAGGTGGTGTGATACCCTACTCCTTCAGAGAGAAGTAGAGTTTCCCTGGAATGTTTTGGGAACACACTGTATTTGAACTGACCATAGTTATGTAGGTATGGAATGATTTCTTCCAAATAGCAGGCAGAGGAGTGTGGCTTTGCAAGGGCGCTTATCTTGGGCATCTCTGCTTTTTGTCCCCCTGTGAATTCCCTAGAAAATGGAGATAGGTGAACTCTTTATCGTGTATAGTGGAAATTGTATGAATGCAGTGTACCAGCTGCCAGTCAGAGGCTTACATGGCCCTCATCCTGGTTATTACCACAGGGAATGAGGAAAGAACTCTTCAACCCCCGATACAGAGTTATTTCCTGTAGATCCTCTAAATAAAACCTTTTTAAAAAATCTTTTTTGGGGGTGTTGGGATACTTGCTCTTGCTACATAGCTCAGGTGGGTCTTAAACTCGAATCATACCTGCCTCAACTTCTAAAGTACTAGGGTTACAAACAAGTGCCACCATGCCAACTTAAGGTTTCTGTTTTTGAGTCTCAGGGAACAATGAGGAAAAGGGGGCAAAAAGACTGTAAGAGCCAGATGTCAGGAAACTGGGGCAAAACAGTTTCTCCAGGACTGGACTCTACACCCATTGGCTCTTGGCAGCTATGGCTGCCTAAGCAAGACCTGCACAGGATCCAGCCAGGCAAGATTGCATCAAGGATGGGGGTGGGGGGGGGACATAAATGTCTTCAGTTTAAGCTGAGGAGGTATTTACAGATGATGGCTTCTGGGTGTGGAGGTGGTCAGTTTTCTTTAAGGGTGTGGCCCTTGGTGGTTCAGCCATACTGCAGTCCATGGCCCCACATCTATGTTCATATGAGCAATCCTAATTAGGTTCAGTGGGCTTTTAAAGAAACAACAACAACAAAATGGACATGTTGTTGGAAGGAGAACATGGGAAAGACATCTAGGAGGAGTTGGAGTATAGGGTAAGGGGTGGCCAGGATCAAATTGCAGTGTGTACATGTATGGAATTCTTACTCAAAAACAAAAATATTATACTAGAAAAGTTTATTTTCTTTAAAGGAAACAAGCCTTTAAAATACCTGTAAAAATCTCAGTACCCTCCAACTGCTACCGCAAACAAAAGTATTCAAGCTCTTTTCTGTATCCAGAGAGAGCTATATGGAGAACAGAGAGGGAGGTAAAATACCAAAAATGAGGAGTGTATGAGAATTGGGTTAAATTACATGTGCCTAGATTTTCAGGAAAAGAGGCAGAACTTTTTAGCAAAAAATATGTCTTGAGATGAAGGAAAACACAAGAAGGTGTGTCCTCTTGGTGTGAGAGGTGGGTGCGGCCAGCAGATCCCACTTTGATCCTTCAGAGACATTGGGAGTCTCTCACCTGGAGCAGGCTATGGCAGCCTTCAAGGTGGGATTCTCAGCACATGATGTTCCTGTTGTGTTGGACGTGTCCTCCATGTCTGTAAACAGGGACCCTTTGCTTATTTCAGCTTGAAATTTCCCAGTAGTGAGGTAGTTAAGAAGCAAATGCATTACAGATGTTGGGTTCCTCAGACAGGACTTGGAATGTAGGTTCAAGGATACATCCATTCTGCTTGCTTCACTGTTCTGCTTTATTTTATAGACAGTGTCTCACATATCCCAGCCTGGCTTTGAGCAAACTCACGAAATAAGCAAGGATATGCTTGAATCTGATCCTCTTGCCTTTACCCCCCAGTGATGGCTTACAGATCTGAGTACCACATCTTATTATCCTAATGTTTATTTCTTTCTTTTCAATGTTCTCTATTGGAGTGCAGAATACAGGGACATACACTCCTTTCACTGTTTTTTTTTTTTTTTCCCCTGAGTGGTCCAAATTATTGTCCAAATAAGTACAATTCTCCAAAACATTTTGATTCTGAGATCATGCACTCATTTCAAATAAATTACATGCACTGAGGCATTGAGACATGATTTTAGGAGACAGATGTGTTTTGTTTGCAGTGTGCTGCCCATGATGAATGTGGTTTTGGTTTAAATAAGCCCATTGTATTCTCCCTCTCTGGGGAAAACTGGCCATCTCCTAATCTGTCCACATCTTCAGGTTCCTTCAAGCCTGTCCTGACATCTTGCCTAGACTCATCTCTAACCCCCCCCCCCCCCCCCCCCCCCGACTAAAGTAATCCTCCTGCCTCAGCCTCCCTCTGGAGTATCTGCAGCTGCATGCAGAGCCTTGTGACTTGTTCCAGACACATTTCCAAGTGGGTTTAAAGTATTTAATTGAATAGGAATCAAAGGGGAAAAAATCAACATTTCCATTAACTTTTCAAATATATAAAATTTACAAGTTATATATTCATTTCAGTACATGTGTTGGTTTTCCAACTGCTCAAAAAAAGAGAATGTGCCGTATGCTACATGTAACGTCAGGTTTAATGGGGAAACATTTCTATCTGAGGTGGGTTTCTTAGTCAGCTTGGGCTACCAGAGATTAGAGGGCTTAAGTGACAGAATCATTACTCAGAGCTCTGGAGTCTGGGTTAGGACACCCAAGGTGTGGGGTCTTTTAGTTTCTTTAAGGTTTCTCCTCCACAGAAAGATGGCTACCTTCACCCCATGTCTATACATGGCCTCTTCTGTCAAGAGAACACAGGCTGAGTCAGGAGAAAAGAAGCTCCCTAGTGCTTCTTAAAGAAATGATGATTCTTTTGGATTAAAGGCTCCAGCCTTAGTACAAATTATAACTACTTCCTCCTAGAGACCCCTCTGTCCATAGGGCCATCCTGGAGGTTAGGATTCCTGTAGGAACAGGTATGAGACCAGACATTCCCCAAAGAGTGGCTTTGAATACTGCCAAAGATTATCTAAAACAAATGAAGATTGGGAAAAGTACCTCATGTCATTATGTTGAGTGGAATACTTGACTCCCAAGCCCAGAGCCCTCAGTGTAAGGATATATTTAGGATATATATATATATATATATATATATATATGTGTGTGTGTGTGTGTGTGTGTGTGTGTGTGTTTAAAAAGGCAAAAATCATACTCCTTGAAATAAGCTACTGCACTAATGATTGGAAAGAAAATGGTGGATTCCAAGGACTGAGCAAGTCAGACAAGTTGGCACATCGGACAAACAGAAACTCTTCTTCATCCTAGGTTCCAATCAGCCACAATGGGTGGGGTGGAAGACACTGACCCTCCTGCACAAGTTCAGGTGGATGATTCTAGGAGATGACTCTGTTGGTAAAACACTTGCTCTGCCAATGTTGGAACTAAGTTTGATCCCCAGAGCCCAGGTCAAACTACTGAGTGCAGTGGCATATGCCTTTAATCCCAGCACACGAGATGTAGAGAAGACAGTCGTCCAGGACTCATTGACCAGCCAGCCAAGCCTAACTCAGAAGCCAGGGTCCAATTCTGGTGACAGACTCTAGCTCAAAAACCAAGGCAGACAGCTTTTGAAGAAACACAAGAATGGTCATACTCTGGCTTTCATGTGTATGTGCAAGCTCTTCTACACACATGCATGTACACACACACACACACACACACACACACACACACACACACACACACCTCTAACTTGGGTTTCAACTTACAGCACAAACAGCAAAGGAAATACTGTTTCTGATACAAGTGTCTGTAACTATTTTCAAGGAGACATGGACACAGGCTGTGGGCACAGGAAACTGACAACTGCCCTGTGGCTTGATCTCCCAGCGCCTTTGCATTGCTGTATCACTATTAAGAAGAGCCTGGCAGACTTCTTTTTTCCATCACTCCTGTGGCTTCATGCCCAGGCTTACAGTTAGGGATAGAATGGAGAGTAGAAGGTCCACCCAGCCTGCAAATGCATTGTCTAAATTTAAAACTGATGAAGATCACAGTGTTCCAGAAACAGTTAAGGGCTGGAGGGAGAGAGCAGAGCCAGGCAGCCCAGCTCTTTCAAGGAGGGAAGGCCACTCGCTTGGGCTGCACCTGCTGCCTGCGGAGTGCTCAGCTATTGAAGAGGCCTGCGGCCCGATCTGCATATCAAATAGCTGGCGTGTAGATGAGGCCATTCATGCTGCCTTCTGTGTGTTGGTCCTGCTGGGGATGGGCTGTTGTTTAGCAGTAGGCCGGTTCCCTCAGGCTCCCTGAGTCAGCAGCCCCCCTCACCCACACTGAATTCAAAACCAGGATTGATCTTCTCAGAGAAGTCTCTGATGCAATGGTAAGTCCAAGTCACCGATGATTTAAGGCTACAGGGAGATTCTTTGGTGGCTTGGCTCCATCGACCCATCCGCAAAAGCAACTCCCAATGTAGAGGAGCAAGCAGTCTGGTCACCATTTCCAGACTCCATCTGTGATCACACGCATATGCTTTAGTGACTAGACACAGACACAGACTTACAAGCTTCTGTTTGGTTCTGTTTAGAGATATTCTATCACTGGGCCACATGATGTGAGGGAAATTAGAACTTGGTGTGTGCTTCAGTTAAATATGTGAAATTCCATATTTCTCAGGACCTAGATCGAGTCTGGATAATTGCTTTCAAGAATTTTAACATTATTAGGATCTGCTAATCTGCTTGCTGCCCCATCCTGTGTTTGTGTGTGTGTGTGTGTGTGTGTGTATGAGGGTGTTTTGTGTGTCTGTGTATGTGTGCATGTGTGTATGCCTGTATATACACACATATATATGTGTGTGTGTGCATGCCTATATCTATATGTGTATATGTGTGTATGCATATGTCTGTGTATGTGTGTGTATGTATGTGTGTATGTTGTGTACACATGTGTGCATGTGTATGCTTGTACGTATATGTGTGTGTTTGTGCAAACATGTGTATGCATCCATGTATGTATGTGTGTGTTTCAACACAGACCCTTTCCTAGGAATACAGAATAAATGGAAGTCACTAGTGCTTTTATAATATAGCCTTCGTATATCTTCCAAGAGAGCATAGCCATCCTACTGGGCCCAATTACTTAAACTATATTTTCTATTTCTCATTGTCTTGAATAAGGGAAATATCCCCAGAACTGAATTCTCTCCTAAAAAAGTGAGAAATTAGAAAGGGAGAACAAAACTTAAGCTATATGTGAGAGGTCAAGCACCTTCCTTTGCTGGATTTTCCTGGTTCATTGTGTCTTTGCAAATCTAAGATCCCTTTTCTGGCTATGAAAATAGCTTTTCAGGCTTGGGACATCTTACCAAGGTTAAGGGAATGTTACTAACATGGTTGAAAACAACCACCCTCAAAGATGATAAGAAAAGGGCCTCAAGTCTGTGGTTTAAGTAAACAAAATATTCTTAAAGGAAGGATTTTTGTTTGTTTGTTTCTAGAAGATAATATTCTTTATCTCAGGCACCTTCCTTGAGTTAGAACTATCTACAGGGCATTGAATGTAAGTTTACAAAATTAGGAAATTATTTCAGTAAAAGTCGATTTCACATTTGCTGGAGGGAAACACAGAAACAGTCAGCTACAAACCTTCAAGCAATAAAGCCAACTTCGCATTGTATTTTGTGCTTTTTGAAGACTGGCGTTTCTATTGAATGATAACAATTATACCATTTTTAGTGCCTTACCAAATGCACATGAAAGTACAATAAGAAAGAGCCTTATTTGCATAACAGGGCTCCTAACCCTTCTAAATATTTAATTGAGCTTCCTTTCCCCCACAGGAGAAACCCAGGCTCAGGAATGTGTGGCTCATCCCTTCTCCCTTTCAGGCCCAATCCTATTTTTGACACAGCTTTCCCCAGCAGCTAACCTGGGGCACAATCTTGTTGAAAACTACTAATAGGATGAGCACAGAAGACAGATACATTATTTCAAAGCTTTATTTAAAAAACAGAAATATTATGCAAAAAATTAAATCCTGAATTTCTCAAACCCCAGTCTGGAGGAAGTAAGGGCACCTATATTTCTTGAAGATCACTATGTAGTAAAGAGTCATCAAACGCTGAAGGTTATTCATATAGGTCCATTTCATACACACAAAAATCAAATAAAACCCATCAAAGAAAAAAATATTCAGAAACACAGGGAAAGTCAATTTTGCATTATGACATGACCCTGTCTTGAACTCTTTTTCCTGACCAAAAAGCCTTTTGCAAGTGAGGCTGGTGGGCACTTATTATGGAGCTGGGGGCTGTTCCAGGAGCTTCTGGACCATACTGCAAGAATCCATACACTTTCCATGGTAGTGAAACAGTTAAGTTCCCTCATCTCCTAGGCAACCAGCAATGGCAGTCCACATAAGAATCCTGGGGACACTGCCAATCTGCTGTTTAATAAAGTAAACTTTGATTGCTAGAGATATTTCTTCTTTTTATAAGTCATTTTTTGTTACTATATTCTAATGTAATGCCAACCAGCATGTTGTAAGTGCAGGGGTAGAGGCTATCCCTCTAAAGAATGGTCCATTAGAAATGTTATTTTAAAAGATGCAGAGCAGTGTGTATATTTACAATGGCTTCAATTTTATAAGAAAATAACACCAAAGAAACCACGTAAGGTGTTTCTGCCTAGTGAGAAAAATTCAGAACATAACAGAGCCTGGTTTCACAGCTTCTTCATCAGCAATGAGAAAATATTAATTTCTGTAAGCTTCATATCGCTTAATTTTAAGATATTGATATTTTGTGATATATTTGTCTGTTTTTAAATTTATAATGTACAGCCTCTATTTTCAAGCAAAATTGTGTACGTGTCCCACTCAGACACGCACGGAAAAGATTTATTCAAAGTTTCCCAAGCTCCCCAACCTTTCTCTGTTCTCTTTCAGAAGCTATGTGGTGTCTTGGGATATTGACAAGCCCTAATAGGAAAAGGAGCATGGGAGCTTAATGAGCCTTGCACTGAACGTCAGGGAGGGTAGGGGGAATGCCATGGCAAAGCTGAGCCAAGCTCCTTGTCCACACACAGTTCCTAGCAGCCGGCATGGTAGCTGCCTGGCGTTCTCCTGCTGCAAGGAGGCCGGTTTGCCCCTATACACTGCTAAATTTTGCCGGGTTCTTCACAATATACAACCAACCAACCAAAACAGATAACTACTCCCATTGATGAAGAAGAGAGGAAGTGCAAGTGTGGACAGAAAAGTCAGGGCTGCAGAATCACGAACAGCACCAATTGGTGGTGGTGGGGGGAAGGGGCACAGAAGGAAACCTGAGTAAAAATGGCCCCTGCTCCTTGTCTGTGTTCCTTCGGCAAGGAGGTTGCTATCATACAGAAGTTTTGTTAAGGCAAATCTTTAATTCGAAGATCACTATCTAATTTACATCCACAGCACACTGGGTATTTCTCTCTCTCTCTCTCTCTCTCTCTCTCTCTCTCTCTCTCTCTCTCTCTCTCTCTCTCTCTCTCTCTCCTCTTCTCCCTTGCAACGTTTCTTAGATATCCCTTTGTTATCATTTTCCACTCTAGTGGAAAATCAAAGGCTTGCTTCTTCCCCACCCCCAAGAGCCTTCCAGCATTTTGCCACCCTTAACTCTGCTTGAGAAGTCAACAACACGATTCCTAGATCTAATGAGTAGACAGCACCAAGGAATTTGTAGCATGTGTTTTCTCTGCACACCAAGTATATGGTCCAGTAGTGAATTCTGTGATGTTGCCTATATCTACGGTGGGTAACCCATAACCCCGTGCATCGCTTAATAGGATTTATGCTTGTTGGCTCCCTCTATATGCACTGCCATGGTGAATAAAGGAGAGGCCAAGTTCCCGTGGCAACCAGAGCCACTGCACTCCCAACTGCTGGCAAATTCTTCCTAAGCCTAAAGTGGGCAGGAGAAAGAGACTACATTGGCCCCTGCTTCAACACGACAGGCTCTGATCTGGAAGAGGGAGGCGTCCAGGCTCCGACTGAATTAGATTCTCTGATTGCTTGGCCAGACCCTTCCATGTGCTCTTCCCATGGAAACATCTGCAGCTGGAAAGGAGCCCGATCATAATTCTTCGCAGATCCCCCAGCCCGTTGCTAGTCGAATGTCATCGGGGCTCCATCAAGGACGGGACTCCATCAAGGACCCAGAGAGGAGTTCTTTATGCATCTGCTCAAAAAACCGAGAAGGTTATTTTGTTGTCTTCAAGATGGCTCTTGAGCTGCAGGCAGAGCCAAGGGCTGTGGCCTGAAAGAGCGGAGTTGCTAGGAGATAAGCCCCGGATGCAGACAGCCGGCTGGAGTTATCTCTAATTGACAGCTCCTTACCCTAAGGGTCTATTTCTAACCTTGAGACCAGGACTATAATGAGAGGGCAGCTTTGCATCACCCCTATTCCTGGCGAAGGCAGGGAGATTACTGGAGGCCTGCTTTCTCGGGGTTTGTTATGTTTCTTTAGGGGGGGAGTGAAACGACGAGACGCGAGGGGGCCCTGTCTCAGCTCCAGTTTGCATCCCTGAGCCCTTGTCTGATCCATACCACCTGAATAAACTCTCCCCTCCAGTAAAGATGGGCTCGTTTTGAAATATCCAGCGTGAGCAAGGGGGAGAAGCCCTCCTTGGACTTAAAATTATTTGAAATTGAAGCAGGAAAAGTGGATTTCTATTGGAAAAAAAGTGGGGATCCGATTGTCGGGGAAGGCAAGGAAAAGAAAGCAAACACAGCTTTCTGTTTTTAGTGTTGCCCCTCCCCCAGAACCCTCTTGGCTTCCAGGGAAGTATGCTCTGTGATGCTTGAGACGCTGTTCAGTACTCAAATCGGACAATAAAACCACACCCCCATACCCCCCCACGCACACACATACACACACACGCTTGCACACACATACATGCACACACATGCACACATAAATGCACACGAGCGTGCGCACACACACACACACACACACACACACACACACACACACACACACACGGCATCCAGGATGGGTAAGTGGGTATTTTCATGTGTCTTTTCCCACAAGTTGTTTTTTTTTTCTCTGAAAAATACCACATAGAAAATGCAATTTACACACATCCTGAAGCTGAAGCCAGTAGGCCTAAGACACTGAGGCTTCCTTGCTTGTGTAGAACTTTCAGGAAGCATTTTCCTGTGTTCAGGGGGATAGGGTGAGTCAGGAGAGCTTCCAATGTGTGGCTTGGGCCATTTCTTTCCTTCAGTATTACTCATAGTGTCCCACTGTAGTAAATTCCACCCAGCATTTCTTCCCATGAGAAAAGGGGTGTGTGGGAATTTTGAATACTAAACAGGCACATTTTAAATCAGGAACATATAATTTTATCAGTGATTTTAATGAATGGAATAAGAAAGTTTTCATTGGAGGAGCAGGTCTGGAACTTGACCGTTAAACGTCTGCAATACCAAGTCTCCCTCTAGGGGCGCTGCTCACCTTGAGCTCCGTCCCAGGGCACCAAAGGCCAGGAACCTCTGTTCCCAGCTCAGTGAGAGGCGTGGGTGCAATACCAGAACCAAGAATGTTGAGCAAAATATCACGCTGTTGTCTCTTGCTTTCTAGACACTATTGAAGTTTCTACAAAGCGGGTACAGGTGGAGGTCCTATTTTAAATGATACCGTCAGGGGTATCACACCGTCAAGGGGCGTTAGTCCTGGTTTTCATTTAAGTTTTAAGTACGATTTGGAAATGTCCTCCTTCCAAATTAAATATCAATATCCAAATAAGGCTTTCTTCTTAGTATCTTTCTAAAATAAGGTTTTTTGATATAATTTTAAATTTGCCGGAATTCCAGAAAAGTACAAAAACATCTCTGGAGTGCCCTCAGACCCAGTCCGATGTTTTTTTGCACTGTGACTTCCCACCCTCTCTTTGAGCCTTTGAGCCTTTATATTCTTTTTTTTTTGTTTTTCATCTTGAACAATTTGATAGTACATTGACGTTTATTTTTCTAGGAAAGATTTTTAATTATCCCGAGAAAGAGCTAGGAAAAAATCACTATGTATCAATGTAAGATGGTAATAAACTTGGGTTACTTTTAATAGTAAATATTCAGAGAAAAGGAAGTGCCCGGGAAGGGTCAGGGCAGTGGGTCTGTGATGTGTAGCATAAATCTTGGTATTTTTCTAAAGAAAAATGAACCCGGTTTTCATTTATCACTTAGAGAAAACCAATAATGCCAATTTAAAATAAGTATTTTTTTTTTTAAAAAGAGGGATTTTAAAAACAATGAGAAACGCCATTTATGGTAAGATGTATGTAGAGTGTGTGTCTCTATGAAGTTGATAGGCTTTGGGCTTCCTCTTTGTTGTTCTGGAATCATCCATAACAATATAGTGTGGGCAGAGAGACAACAACAAAACCAGAGGATGAAGCAGTTATCCCTGGCTAGAAAGGAAAAAAAATTATGTAGAGGAGAAGAAAAATACAAATTAAAAATTAAGTTTTGAATACTTGGGAGTCTGAGATAGGAAGATCACAAGTTTGAGGCCAGCCTGGATATCACACTGTCACAAGCTCCCCAAAAAAGGAAAGTGAAAATTATATCTTATTGTTTTCTTTTTGTTTTGTTTTTGCCAATTTTATGATCATGAATATTAGTTAGCAAAAGGGAATCAATCCCGTTGCAGCTTAAAGTATTCCCTTGCCCCTCCCCCAAGCCACATGGACTAGTTTAGGGCTCTGGAACATCTTGCTCCTCTGCTGCCCCCATCAGCCAGTAAGGCCATACGCCTCCATATGGTCTTGGTTTCTGTGTATGCATCTGTATACACCAGTCAGTGCCCTGTTCCTGTATGTCTGTACAGATTCTACACAATTAAAGACAGCACAGAAGGTCATTGAAGGCTGATATAAGCTTGGATATAGCTCTGCCCAGAGACATTCTCTAGCATGCACAGGACAGTGCTTCTCCAGGGTGAGGCTGGATGAGCATGTATCCACTCAGCATCCTCGTGAAGCCACAAGGCTAACGCTCTCCTCTGCATCAGCTATAAGGGCAGCCTGTGAAAGCTTTCGTCCCATGCCTATGTTTGTCAGGCCACATAATTTCTAGTGTGATCAGCAACCACTTTTAAATTCCCCTTTCCTTTATGTAAAAAAAAAAAAATGAAATGAGAATATCTTTTCCTTAAAATCCACTGGAAATTGACTGCTCATCTTTGTTTAAAAGTGACTGTAGGTGCTAGCACTTTGGAGCCTCATTAAGTAAGAGGTGCTCGCTAACCCCCGATGTCAGGGGACAGACCCTGAATTGTCTGTGAGCAGCTGTGCAGAGGCTGAAGGCTCCCTCAGATTCAATCACACAGCTTTTTCTTTTCTTTTCTTTTCTTTTCTTTTCTTTTCTTTTCTTTCTTTTTTCTTTCTTTCTTTTTTCTTTTTTTTTTTTTGGAGCAGTTGCTGACCCCTGATCCCTGACCCTTCCTGCAGAGGGCCTGAAGAGATTAGGGAAACTGTGCCCAGTTCACTCCAGCTACCATAAACCAACTAGAGAGAACATACTTTTTAATTATCCAACATATTTACATGCTCAACCATGTCCCCAGATGGGACAGAAGGACATGACAAGTTATAGATATTCTCTCTCTCTCTCTCTCTCTCTCTCTCTCTCTCTCTCTCTCTCTCTCTCTTCCTTCTTCCCTCTCCTCTCCTCACTTTGGAAGTGGTTGTAAGTCAGGTTGCCTGAACTTCATTTTATTTTAGTTATCTATGCTATGTTTCTGCCTTCCCATATAGCTGGCAGATTCTACTTGAACACTCTAACAGATTTTAAATGGTGCCAAAAACATTCAGCTCTGTTCTCCTCTCCTGTGACAAGGCAATGGATCTCCAGCTTACAGAATTCAAAGACCAGCAAAACTGGACTAGAGAGATATAGACATGGGAGGCAATGGGATTGTCACATGCATCTGTCCTGGGAGGGTCCTTCCACAGAACTATCGAATAAAGCAAATCTCCATCACCAGGAAGGCTTGCTAACTTAGCAACAGCAGACCTATCCCACATGAGCATCAACATCTTACCTTCTGAATATGGTCATTTGTCAGATTGAGACCATTCTCTCACTCTTCACTTTCACAACACTGTGCTTCAACCTACCAATGGAAATATAAGTGAATGTGGACATCTAGCGTGGGGTCATATGTATGTCTTGTCCTCCTGGGTGGGGGAGACAAGACAGACAGGCAGGCAGGCTTTGCCATTGCTGACAAAGATGAGCAAAGTACCTTAGGGCACAGCATGGTGTAACGATTTCTCATATCTCTTTGTACCTAATGCGATTTTTTTTTTTTTTATTGTGAGCCTATCATTAGAAGAGTCAGACAGAGGAGACATAGGCCTAAATTCTTCCTGAGTTTGACAGGAGGCTGCATGACTGGTGTTTTTGAGTTGCTTTTTGCCTTTTCTGTTTTCTGTATTTTTTAAATTAGTTTCTCTTCCCTCCCAAGAGTGCCCTGTTAACATTGTTTAGAGTTGAAGGCATTTGGTTTCCTGCTGAAAGGCAAATGTGCTGTTTAGTCCATTAACACCTTTGTTAAAAATAAATAACACTCAGAAGTATGTGTCTGGGGTCATTTTTGAAATCTTCAGCCAGAAAGTGACTTATCTGGAATTTCCTGTTTAGTAACAGAATTGAGAGATATTGTGCAGGTGGAACTGGGGTCAAGGGGTTTCCCTTCCAAGCTCAAAGCAGGTCGTTGGCCTGGCTACCATGCAGGCCATGCACTAAGCATCTTGTGAGTTTGGGAGAAGATTCTGTAATCAGGCAGGGAGCTTGTCTGCTGTTTTGCCAGGGATTGACAGCATGCAACTCTCCTGATTTGAGTATCTTAGAGGACACCTCGTTACTCAGCACTGTGCCATGGATTTCACTGCATACTATACTCTACAGACTGTTACAGACGAGCATTCCCAGGAGGGAAACCAATGCTCCCTGAAGAGTTAGGGTGGCTTCACAGAAGACTTAGTATTTGTACTACCTCCTGAAAAGTCAATAGACTAGAGACAGGCAGGGTAACCTGTGACTAAGGGGTGGCATAACCTTCCATACTGGGTCTTAGAATGATTGCAAACTTGTGTGGACAGGGATCAGGGCACAGCAGGGTACAGAAGGGAGAAATGATGGAGAAACCACTGGGTGCTGCATTAGGAGAAGCTGTGTCTGTCTCTAAATGTCCCTGGGCCACAGGGATGGGAGGATGCCTTTGATTGGCTCAGGTGTTTGAAGGGTAATTTTGAAGGAGTCACCTGCTACTCTCAGGCAAAGGAAGTTAAGACTGATGTTCAGATCTTCATGGATGAAACTAGGTAAGGACACGTGCCTCCCAGTAACATGCAGCAGGAAGGATGCATTGTGTAGTCTGTATTCCTGCCCCAAAATGAACCTCTTACATCATTGCACGGAGGGGGAAGGCAAGGTCAGATTGTGTAGGACTCTATAAATAGTTGGCCTACACTCTTCAGTTGGTGAAACCAGACTGAGGTCTCTTGACTGTGAAACAGGATTACCCCCGATTCTCTACTTTTGTTCCCCAAGCAGCATTCTTGACAAAGATCTCTTTATGTTTTGCATAGTTACATGATGGGGATGAGGCTTTGCAGATAAACGATGTCTTCTCTGAAGATTACATTTAAAAGGCTCAGGAGGTGTGTGTGTGTGTGTGTGTGTAGTGTGAAGAAAGACAGACAAATGTAAAGAGTGATATTAAAGCAACAGAACAATGGTTGGACACCCACCTCTTGATAAGTAGTCCCTAGCAATTGTTTGTTCTGCAAACATTTTTAAGGCCTGAAATAAAGTCATAGCAAAATAGAAAAAGAAAAACAAGGGGCAGGGGAGATGACTCAGTTGGTTGGTAAAATGCCTGCCATGCAAGCATGAGGATCTGAGTCTAGATCTCTAGTACTCACATAAAAGCCAGGTGAGGTGGCAGGTGTCTGTAATCCTAGAACTGGGGGAGGGGTGTTAGAGGCACAAGGATCCTCTGAACTGCCCACCTAGCCAATTGGCCAGTTGGTGAGCTCCAGGTTCACTGAGAGTGTCTTAAAAGATAAGGTGGAGACTGATGGCAGAAAGAGACCTGGTGTTGACTTCTGGCCTCCAAGTGTGCATGCACACATATGAGCATGTAAACACACACATACACATGCATATATATATATATATATATATATATATATATATATATATATATATGCTAAACACAATCACACACACACACACACACACACAATTATCTTAGGGTCACTAAACACTTAAGGAGGAAAGTGTTTATTTGGTTAATGTTTCCATGTCACTGTTCAAAGAAGTCAGGAAGAGAACTCAAACAAGGTAGGAGCTGATGCAGTGGCCATGGAGGGATGTTGCTTACTGGCTTGCTCTTCATGGCTTCCTCAACCTGCTTTCTTATAGAACCCAGAACCACCATTCCAAAGGTAGCACCACTCACAATGGACTGGCCCTTCCATACCAATCACTAATTAAGAAAACTTACTACAGGCTTGCCGGTAGCCCTGTACTATGGAGGCATTTTCTCAATTGAGGTTCCCTCCTCTCAATGACTATAGCTTGTGTCAAGTTGACATAAAACTATCCAGCATAAAATTTAATGGGAGAGAAAAAAACAAAAACAAAACAAAACAAAACAAAAAACATCTGCAATGTTGGAGATAAGGAACACTGACCGGAGTGGAAGGTGGGGTTGGTTCATTCAAAATTGGGGTAAAAATGAGGGGGTAAGAGAAAAGAATTAAGTGCATGCATGGTTGGGCTCCAAGAAGGACAGAAAGAGAGACTGGAAAGCCACTGACCTGAGGGGAACTTGGAAATCTCAGCTGCCTTTGAAATCACATTCTGAGAGTCAGGACAACTTTGGGTCTGAATGGTACCAGGACAATGCAGCTGCAACCTGAGGTGGGGTGGGTCCTCTGTACAGGAAGGCCGAGGAGCGTCCGTTTCTGGAGAAGTTCACCTGTTGGCCCTTCTAGTCCAGTGCTTCCCAGAAATAAGTAGCACCAGAAGATTGCCTGAATCACCTGTCCTGTCGCTCTACTGCTTTTATGCAAGACAGATACACTCTGGGTTGGTTGGTTTTCTATCAGATTCAGCCCCTGTGCCCTCCTGCTATCAGCACACCACTAATGTCAGAGCCACCCTCTCAGGAGTTCTGATGACTGTGAAGGAGGCCAGACACAAGACAGCAATTCCCGGTTATGGCCTCAGGAATCCTTCTGCAGACCTCTCTCCTTCCTGGGAATACATGGCATGCCAACACCAATGTGGCTGTTCAACTCTCAAGGGCTGGGCTGGCGATCAATATTTCTTTGTCTATCGAGCATCCTGTGTAAGACAGCAAGAGCCGGCAACAGCTTGAAGCTCCATCTGGCTAATGGAGAACATGCTCTTGGGGTGAATTTGGTACCTCACCCCAGTCTTCCTGGGCTGACGACTGTGGTGATATGCTCTGCTCAGTCTGTGGAGCAGCCAGCAATCTGGATGAGTTCTCTCTGACCTGAGAAAGATGAATTTCCCCAGAGAGTTCCTGTGAGGTGCCCTGTTGTGATGGGGGCCATATCTACCAGCAAAGGTCTCCTGGATCTTTCCCATTAAGGAGTAAAACCCCTCATTCCCAGAAAAAGAGAGCAACACCCTCACCCATTACCAGGACACTATAGGAGGAAGGGACTTGTGACTCCAGGAGTCGTTTCTTCATAGGCTCAAGTAACAGAGTGGGAAGCACTTGGCAGATGGTTGGAAGTTTCCTTCTCCATTATACAGAGAAACAGAATGAGGAAGCAGACCCAGCTCTGTCTGATGGCCTTTTGGGTCATTTGGCTACTCTTCTGTGTTAACAATTTCACTTTATGGCTGGGGAAACAGCTCAGCTGGTAGTGTTGGCCCGACAAACACGAAGATCTGATTTCAATCCCCAGAACTCTCAATAAAAGTCCAGAGCAGATATTTGTAATCTCAACTCTGAGGATATGGAGACAGGCAGATTGCTATCTGGGGCTCAGTGGCCAGTCAGCCTAGCCTAACTGGTGAGATCCAGGCCAGAGAAAGACTACCTCAAAAATAAACAAATAACAATTGATAAATAAATAGGTCAACAAATTTAACCTGAGGTATGTATGACACCCAGAGTTGTCTTCTTTCACACATACATGGATATACACACACATAGGAATACTCCCTGTACTACACCCATGCACAGATACACACACATGTACCTCTCAAACACACACACACACACACACACACACACACACCATAAAGGACAACAGGACCTCCAGTTTCTCACTGCTTATACAATCCAGCCTGAGCTTCCCAGTCTAGAGAATTCAGATGCTGTCTTTCCCTGGGGACACTCACACGCTCACACTCCATGGTTTATCTCCTTGCTAATTTTTACTCCTTTCTCTTTATTCTTTCTTTCTTTTTTTTCCTCACTAAGCCTCCCCAAGTATTCGGTCCAGACAATCATATTGATGTGAGTCCACAAGGGGAATTTTGCACAGAAATTGGGGATACAGCCTCATACAACTCTAAACACCAATCCTTGTTAAGGGAACCATGACAGAATTTGTATTTATCCCACACACACCCACTAAGCTTTACTTCCTGCCAAAAAATTACTTGTTTTCTAGGATATTTTATGAAAAGAAGCATGTTTAGTTAGCAGGTACATACAAATTGTCTACCACAACTCTCAGCCCCAAATCAGCCCTAGAACAGAGAGAGTTTCATATTTCTCTCACCATGACAGGTCTTAAAGACTCTGCTACCTACCAACCTTATCTAAACATTCATGCCATGGACGGGCACTATGAGGCTCAGCGAGGAGCTCTCTAGTATGTTCTCCTGGGTAGTATCTCATAGTTGTCTACCTGATGGATCCTCTCAGTACCATGAGTCTTAATAAGGAGCTCTCCAGTATGTTCTCCCAAGGTCTCGCATGGATGTCTGCCTGATGGGTTGTCACAGCAGAACATTCACCCATTCATCCTCGTTCTACTGCAACACAGACTTTACTCCATGGCTACAGTTTCCCATATCAAAGTTTGAAGCAGGGGCTGCATGAGGGTTGTGAGCTAAATAACAATGCTCCTAGCAGAGGAAAGCACAGTCCTCTCAATTTTTGATAAATATGCAAATGTACTAGTTTATAATCATTAATAGAGTGTGCTAGCTAGTCTTATGTCAACTTGACACACAAACCAGAGTTATTTGAAAGGAGGGAAACTTAATCAAGAAAATGCCCCTGTTACATCCAGCTGTAAAGCATTTTTAAAAACATTAGTTATTGATGGGGGATGACTCAGATCATTATGAGTGGTTCTGTTTGTCTCCGGGCTGGTGGTCCTGCGTTCTATAAGAAAACAGGCTGAACAATCCATGGGGGCTCCCCATGGCCTCTGCATCAGCTCATGCCTCCTGCACTGTTTGAGTTCCTGTCTTGCCTTGCCTTGATGAACAGATATAACACAATTGGAAGCCAAATAAACCCTTTCCTCCCAGCTTACTCTTTGGTCTTGATGTTTTGTCACAAGACGTAGAGTGTCTCCGATACAGCAGGGCTTCAGTAACATTTCTAATGTACTAGTAAAAAGAGATGGACTATTTTCATGACCCATTGAGCTCCTATGTCTTCTATCTATCTTTCTGTTATGGTTGATACCAACACTCCCAGACTCTCAAATGGAAACATTTGACATTTCATAGCTGTTACACTTTACCCCATCCAAGGGCAGCCTCTATCTCTGAACACCTGTATTTGGTTCTAAAGGTGTGGAAATCAAGTGCTCATTATCATTATTTGTTATTTATTTATTTATTTATTTATTTATTTACTTATGTATACATTTGAGTTAGACAAGGTGGTGTTTTGAAACAGAGAGAAATCACTAGGACAAGAAAGCATTGGAGCTGCCCATACTATCACATAGTGCATGTGTGTCACAGGGACATAGGGTTTTTGATGCTGTATCTTCAGCTACGGTTCATATGCTAGAAGCTGTCACTCTAGACCTGGTCATCTGATACAGTGGCAAGACAGCATCATCCTGTCTTCTCCCGATCCCAGCCCTGTAGTCACTGTTCTCTCCACTTTAACATATTCTGCAATGGATGCTGATATCCCGCATGTATCTCCATCTAGTCTCTTTCATTCTTCATGTGGCTCATTGCACTTAATAAAAAAATTCCCTATGCTGATCCACATTGCTGCAGCTGGCAGAGTTTCCATTTTCTTAAATGGTGAATGATACTGAACAGCATGTACTCACTCCATGACCTTGCTTCTTCTTCCTGCATGTGAGTTGTTTTCATATATTGTCTCTTATGAACAGTTTCCAATATTGTGAATAAAGGTGAAATAATACTTTGCATTTATTGAAGCCCATATTTCTCCATGATTCCTCCTCCAACCACTTTTCCTAAATAATATTTTCCTTAAGCCACATTCTTCTACCCAATTGAACCTGGATAGAACTTCAATACTTGCCAACATCTCTCCATTTCTTTTCAACTGTGAAATTGTTAGGGGAATGGCTATCCCCAGCAACCCATTAGCTCAACACATGTTAAGCCCTTATTTCATGCAGGCTTTGTACTCAGAGCTTGGGGTATTGAGCCCGGGTCTTCATGTAGTTATTGTGGAAGACATACATTAGTTGATGGTGGCACATAGAGGGATTGGGTAGGGCACAGATCAAACAGGACTCATGCTAGTGGCCTTTTTTGGTTTGTTTCTCTTCAAGAAGGTTCTAAGAATGTGAGTTGCCCTGGGTATTTGTATAAATGCAAAACAAGCATTATGAGTGCCTATCCCAAAGAGTTGTGTTTTTCTTCTTTTATGCAAAAAACTGCAAGATACCGGCCACAGCATTCCCAGATGTTCAAGACGTTCATGTACAATTCAATGTTTTTTCTGAAGGTGTGCCATCTCCCTGCCTCTGCCTTTTGTTCTCATCTATTTCCCTGTAGAGAAGGAAGACCCATTCCATCTGCCTCCAAGCTTTCTTGTTTCAGCTGTCCTATTTATACCTTTGAGCCAATTGGAATGGAAGAGAAGGTGGAGGTTATTTTTTTCCACCTGTTCCAGGAACATGTGTTCACAGAATGTTTTTTTTTTTTTTTCATTAAATCACTTTGGCAATTTCCCAGGAATTCTTACTTTAATATCAACTAAGGAAGTACATGGTTTCTATCTGAACACAATGAATTCAATAAAGTTTTCAAATACTCTTAATTGTATTATTTAAAATTACATACATTGGAAACATGAAGCAGTCTAGAATGTTTTATCTCCATGTGTAATTCACCAGCATATGCACCCTTCATATTCTGGAAACTTACAGAGCAGGCGTCTCTTCTCATGGCTTGTACAAAACTCTCACTAGTCTCTTAGTTTTAGCTCCTCCTGGAAGGGATATGATGAAGGAGTCCAGTGAAGGAGTCACAGGTAATCCCGGGAAATGTGAGCAAAAGATTGAGGGCTGTGAAATAGAGAAAGAACAAGTCCATGGGCCCCAAAGGACATGAGCCTGCACTGTCTTCCTTTTTCACTTTTGGGAAGCATTAGTTCCTTGCAGAACCTGTAGCCTAGGTCACTCCAGTGGGGCTAAGAGTCTCCAGCTGAGGGCCTAGGCAACACCTTCTGAGTGTGAGGAAGCTGTTTGCAAACAAACAAAAGTGGTCCAGAGCCCACAGGACAGGATTGTACAGCAGTGGTCCTCTGAGCCTTCCAGCACAATTGTGGGAAAGTGCAGGAGAGTCTCCTAAGAACTTGTGCTGTCCCACGATTGTGGGCATACTGGTGTAGATGCATGGCATAGAGCTTAGTAGGACTACAGAGTAGGGGATGGGGCAAATGGTGATGTGTGCAACAGTGAGGTCTTGCCTGTCACCTGAACAAGTCAAGCAGCAGCTCAGCTAGAAGGGGCTCGTCCCTCTTCTGAGTCTTCTCCATGCTCGCAGGGCCAAGGCAGGTAGCCAAAGAGATTTTCATACATTCTCCCAAGAGCAGGGTCTGTTGGGAGTAATAGTAGAATCTAGTGGAGGAGACAGCACTGGATTTGGCACCATAAAACCATGGAGACTCAGGTAGACACAGGAGGAGAATATGAAATAAGTAGCAAGTTCAGAAACCAGCAGAGAAAAAAAGCAAGCAGAAGCCATGGGTCAGAACAACATACTGGTGCCATTCTCAGACATCCTGTTGCTCCCAGGGCAGCTGCAGATGCATCATAGAGTTTCAATCATTTGACTAAAACACTGTTGTCCTTAGAGGGCCAACACACTGTCATAGTAGATGATGATTTTTATATTCATTGACTTATCTTCAGTAGCATTATTTTTTGACCCGAGAAATTCTTATATAGATGCAGTATCCCAAACAGATACACAGTGCTGAGATTTGGGGTTAATAGAGTTCAGAGAGAAAAATCTGCAAGGAGTAGTACAGAAATTGTGAAGAGTCCCAGAAAGAAATGTACTGCACAGCCTGTGTGTGGCAGGTGTCCAAGGCTCCCTTAGGCTCAGTGTCCTACTGTTGCATCTGGATGGTCCCTGACGTCTACCCCGATGAACTCCCGGGGGTTGATGTTAAAGCGGGGCTGGTGGGAAATGGCAGGACCCTGCTGTAGCCATAGCTAAGATGGTTTGGTTGTGGTGAGAAGCCCATTTGTGTGCCCCACCATTACCAACACAGGAAGGGACAAACAGCCCTTGGGAGAAGATGGATCATGGATAGTGGCATTTGAAAGGGGTCCTGGCTGATGGGTGGCTCAGATGATTGCCTATGTGTTCTGCTCAATGCTGCTCCCTCCTTGCTGTCTGTCTCCCTATGTCCTCTGATCAGCATTCCATGAGTGAGACAGCAAGTGCTTGGCAGCATTGGCCATGGGAGGCCCAGTATAGCTTCCTGCAGAGACATTTCTGAGCCCTGTGCACATGAAGATATGGAGAAGGCTTTTGAAAGAGGGATCAATGCAAGGAACCCATAGTAAAGACACAAGCTCTTCCCAGTCCCCTAATGTTACTCCCTTCCCTTTCCATAGGGAACATCTTTAGGGATGAAACAAAGGAATCCAAATGACTGAAGTCTGAACCTCCTGGACACCACTGAATCGCATGTCTCCATGTTATAGTGCCCAGGTCACCCACTCCACCTCATCCTCCCACAATCCCAGGGTTGGGTCATCAAGCCCAAGGAAGGCTGTGAAGTCAGTTGCTGAAGAGGGTGTTGAAAGTCTGGAGGCTCAGTGTGTTGACACTGGGGAGTGTCACATGAGTGTGATAGTCTCAGTGATACCGTCAGACTTATGACAACACATTTAAACAGGTTTAAACAGGTTATGCATAAAGAAGACCTTTGAAGTATATGCCTATGTTATCTTAGCTTGTTTTCTTTTTGCTGTTCTTGGGGAAGAGGAGTTTGCTCTGGCTCTCAGTTTGAGGTGTGTGCGTGTGTGTGTGTGGAATGTGAGTAGCTGACCACACTGCATTCAAATTCTAGAAGCAGAGAGGGGCGGGGATGCTGGTACTCAGCTCTTTCCCCATTTTATTCTGTCCTGGACCCCAGCCCATAGGATGGTGGTTACATGGGTTGGGATTTTCAAACCAGCTTAGAAATTGTCCCCCCGCCCCCACCATCCACTCGAGTCCAAGAGGTTTGTTTCCTAGGTGATTCTGTATCTGTGAGGTTGCTATCCGTATCAACCACCAGGTATGTATTTGGAAATTCACACACAAAGAATTATTTTATTTTAAACATTAAATCAAATTCTTCAAGGAGTCCTGGGATGGTTTCTCACATGACTCCTTTTGGACTGCATAGCAAAGAAAACAAATTAAAAAAAAAATCCCAAACAACTTTATAGATCGAGTCTCCAAACCCAACTGTCAGGCAACTATACATGGCTTGGCTGTGGTTGGGAAGAATTATATGCATTCCAGATCTCCGTGAGTCTGGGAACCTTCCTGTCTAAGGTTGTTCCAGGAGACTGATACAGATATGCATGTGTGAGTCTGTGTGGACTTACGCCCTGTTAATGTTTGATATAGTTTAGAGAAGCAGACAAGTGGTAAGATATTCCAGATCTTTCTATTAGACTTATCACTTCGAATGTGGTTTGAAGCATGCATGTTGGTTCTGAGAAGGTTATTAAATGGAGTCTCTGCATGCATGCATGCATCCTCTGCAAGCACAAGGCTGTTCTGTCTGCTCTTGAGTATAGAGACATAATTCCCAGATCTCTGCTTCTTCCTTCCAAGAAATCTAATCAAACCCAGTACCAGGAAGAACCAATATGGTTAGGGTCTGCTAAGGAAGAATATATATTCAGAATTTTGCCTCCAGGACCAAATAAATAGATTTCCTTATTATTGCTACAATCTGATCTCCAACGTATAAAATGAGGATAAAATAATAAAAATAAAAGACATAAAAGTACAAAACGGCAGAGTAAAAACATGAAACAATCCAGAGGAGCTGGGGCGCCTCCTGACATCTCTTCAGATAATAATAAGGAAAAGTGGTCCAATGTTTACCCAGCTCAGCATCCTGCCAGCTTCCCCAGGGAATGAAATCTCTCTCTTCCCCGGGTGGTACTTACTCTCCTGCATATGTATTGACATGGAATTGCCTACAGAGAGATCACAGCTTGGGGCAAGCTTTGTGGAGGATGAAGGTGAGTAAGAATTTCTCTGTAAAACTGTATTTCCTTCTAGCCAAGTTCCCATTTCAAAATGTGTTCTGACCAGCTGGGTAAGTCAAGCGAAAACAACCCCCTCCACCCGAATCAAACAAAGCCCTCAGCTTTGATTTCTAGTTTCCATTCTTCACTGGGCAACATTCACTTAGCCCTCCCCTTGTCCAAGTGTTTAATGCAAAAACTAGATTTTTAGTCTACATCTGTTTTCTCCCATTGAGAGTCAAGATGTGTGTTCAAGCCAAAGAAGATATGGAGATAAAGTTCATTAAGTATGTCTCCCTACTGGAGGCAGGAATTGCATGCAAATGCTTTTTCTTTTTCAGGGAGTCTGAAGGCAGAAAAAGGTAATGGTTTGAAGGTGTACCCCCAAAGATTATGGGTTGTAATCAAACCTCAAAGTCAAATATTCTTGTTTCTAAGAGAGGAGCCACAAAGAGGAAATAGGGATTTGATGAGATCCTGGGGGTGGGGACCTTGGCAGCCCCTGTGGCTTTTAAGAAGAGCAGAGGACCTGGGGGTGTCGCTCATTTGGTAGAGTATTCACTTGCTGTGTGGAAAACCCTGAATTTAAACCCCAGTAAACCCATAATCCCAGAACTCAGGAAGTAAGAGCAGGGAGGGGGAGTCAAAATTTTAGGGCTATCCTTGGCTACATAGACCAGCTTAGGATGCAGTTTCAAAATAAAGGTAGTATGCCTGCTCTGTCTTATCGTAGGGCACCTTCTGCTCTGCCACAGCAGAGTGAGATGCCAAATAGACTTCCAAGCCCTGTTCTTAAACTTCTTAGACTTTGGAGTCAGGAGATGAGTACCTCTCATTTTAAATTGTCTACACCCAGATATAACAACAGAAAAAAGAACTTGGACTGGTAAGTATTCAATAAGAGCCTTCAGAAAAGGTCCACCTGGGATGCATAAGAGTTAAGGTGCATAAATAGAGGCAAAAAATGTAGGTGTGGTGGGGATTCCATAGCTGGAACAAGGGGTTGAAACAGGACACACTGGAAACAAATAGATGGGTAAACAGGACTGATGACTTTTGTGGGCAATGTGACCCATGGTAGGGGTATGCAGAAAAATGCTGCTATCAGAGCTATATCCCAGGAGTATAGCTTATATCCTGATTGGTTGCCTTATTTTCCCAACACTGGTATGGGTGCTTAATCTCCCTAAAGATAATACTGCAAAGAAGAACCAAACCAGAGACTTGGATTATGTTGATTAGGATTCAGGTCTTTTTAGAAACCATGGTCTTTCCCTCCTTGCTTACCCCTTCTCCTTTCTTCCTTTTACCCCTCTACCTTCTCTTCTCTTCTTCCTTCCTTCCTTCCTTCCTTCCTTCCTTCCTTCCTTCCTTCCTTCCTTCCTTCCTTAATTTCTAGACAGTTTCATGTAACCCAGCTTGTCCTCAAACTAGCTATGTATCCAGGGATGACCTTTAACTCCTGATATGCCCACCTCTACCTCCCCAGGACTAGGATTACAGGTGTGTACCACAATATCTTGCTAGGAAAGGAACCCAGGGCAGTGTGCATGCTGGGCAAGAAGTCTACCAACTGAACTGCAGATATAGCCAACCTGCCTGACAGCCTTCCTTCCTGCCTTGACACCATGGTATCCATTTCCAAAGAGTAATCTAATACCATTTAAAAGGTTAACACAAGTATGATCCTTGGTGAACATCCAAGAGAAAAGGCTTGACAACAGAAAAGCAGAAACTGGGCTGTAAAGTGCTTAGCTCATTTTTGTTGCATAAATAATGAATGGTGAGCCTGGTTATGTCAAGCCAATGTACTCATCTATACATTTATTCCTTCTTCATATGGGTGTCTTCCTGGTTCCCTTCTTCCCTCTCTACCTCCTTCTTACTGTGAAGTAGGGGCTGGCCCTGATTTTGAGGTCTTCTTGATTTCTTCTGCCTCCTGGGTTCTAGGACAGTAGGTGTACATCACAGCAGGCATGATTTACCAAAAGAAAGATTTGTGATATTCTCCAGTGTATGGTTCCTGTTTTACAGAGGAAGCAGAGCTTGAAGAGAGGACCTGGGACACTTGCTGACCTCCACACAGTGAATGATAGAGGCTAATCTGCTTCTGTGGAAAGTAGGCTGGGTTTACTCCAAACATCAGGCTTAGATACCTATTAAGGCCTTCCAAAGTGAGGGAGGACACCCTGGTAGATGGTCTAAAGTGGAGACAAAAAGATTTACAAGATGCTGCAGACCACTCTAAACTAACTTGTGTCCTGGTTTCTACTTCAATTTCCTCCCTACTTCCCAGGTCTCTCTTCTCCTTCATCCAAGGGCTGCCTGCTGGGACTGGTAGAAAAGGTACCAGCAGGTTCTTTAAGATACCCTCAGATCCCTGCTGTGGGGACATCAGTGAGTCAGCATCTCTGTGGCTTAAGGTAACAGCACTACTACCCATAAAATGGAGTTCTATGGTAAGGGATGAACACTGGGACATCCTTCTGGAAGGGGCGTTGGGGAGATACACTGCTAAGCAGAAGACATCCTTACAGAGACACAGGGATGCCAAAACAGGGACTACATGGCTTAAGAATTGTTACATGTAGCTAGAGTGGAATGGAATTGAAGTCCACCAGGGAGGAGGCTAGGGAGATTAGCAGGCAGGCAAAGGCATCACGTGGCAGGTTAAGCAGCTTTGTCTTAACTCGGTGCCCTAGTAGTCCTCCATTGAGGACTGGAGGCTCTCTGACAATTGGTACTTAGTATCAGTGACATATATTTCAATAAGAGAGTCATAAGACTAATTAAAAGCATTTATCAGTGCTCAGGCCAACAGGAAGAGTCAAAGCACTACTTCCCTAAGCTATAAGCCACTTTATGGTTTTGTTCCCCAGGGGCTAATTAATACCTCATGAAGAAAGGAACCAAGAAGCAATCGAGTGTCCCTTTGGAAGGTGTCAAAATTTCTGCCAAGAGCAATGTTCTGCTGTGGTGACATCTTTTTGCTGTGAGCAGACATGTATACTCTCCTAAGGCATGCATGGGTCTACATGATCACTATACAAACCCAAACACCTACATGGCTCTACATTCATGCTACATAAAGGTGTTTAGGAGTCTGCATGCATAGTATATAAAGGTACACATGGGTCTACATGCTTGCTACAACAAAGGCATACATATTTGTGCAGAGGCACGGATAATGATTCACAGGACTAGGCTCAAATATAGGTTAAATAGAATTTATTTTGGGGAGAAGTCACTTACACAAGAAGCTGATGGCCACTGCAGGTTCCAGATCTATGGATCCGCATAGGCTGCTCCCTGTGACCTGACCTGAGGCAAGAGAGAGTCATCTGCCAGGACCCCAAACCTCAACTCACTTCCCATCATGTCCTCACATGCGACCATGCCCAAATGGGTATGGTCAGTGCTACAGGTGCTGGCAGGGTGGATATCAAATACATATTTGGGCTATAAGAAGGCATTCACAGGCCCATATGCATGCTATATAAAGGCACACAGGGGTCCATATGTGTCTGTAAATGCTGAAGAGGTCTAAAGAGTCCTGGACTATTTTAACAATGCTGGTGCCTACAGCACACAACCCTGGCTTGCCAGTAATTCAAGCAAAACTCATTCCTGACTAGATCATACACAGGGCTTCATAATCCACTACCTCCTGGAATCTTTCTAGCCCATTTCTGTCCTAGGACAAGTGTCCTATGTTTGAAAGCTCTTAGATTGCTGTGGGCTCCCCAATGTTCCATCTGTTCATTTGCCCTTGTGAAAATGCTGGTGTAGAAAGTGCTGGAGGCTTGACTGTATAGATTGGGAGGGGCCTTTAGTTGAATTGGTCTCTCAAAGTATCTTCTGGAAGGTGTTAATGTGAGGTACAGGACCTTCTCCCCTTTGCCCACTCTTATGTGTCCCTTCAAAAACTTCTACTCAGAGAACTTTGTTCCCAATCTCCAATCTGAGAGTTAATGAGGGGACAGATTATTCTGTTTAACTTAAAAATTTAGTGTTCACGAGACTGGGTATTCTTTTGTTAAAGTTATGTTAGAAACCACTGAAGGTGCGCTAAGGACATAGTGAGTAGAGTGCTTGCCCTGGTTCATTCTCCTGCATGGCAGACACCAGGCAGCAGTCATCTGTCACTCCAGTACTTGGAAGATGCTAGAACATCAGAAGTCATAAGCCAACTATACAGACAATTTGAGGCTAGCTTGAACTACAGGAGATCTTGTCTCAAGAGAAGGTCATTAAATATCCTTTTTGTATGTTTTTAATGGTCTGTTTTATGTATCAGTCTAGGCAATGGATGAGTAGATCTCTGGATGTTACTCTGGAAGCGTCTGTTCCTGGAGGAGACTGGTACTTCTCTCTGTAAATTCAGTAAAGTGCACATGAATGGTATCCAAGATGCTGAGGGCCAACAGAAGGAGGCCAAGGAAGGGATGATCAGACCTCTGTCCCATGGCTGGAGCTGAGACACTTACTGGTAAGTCCTGAGTGCTTCTGTTTCTCAGGCCTTCAGACTGGAACTGCAATCCTCGACATCAGCCCTAACATTCCAAGGACACAGAGGAACCATCCACTTTTATGTCCTCCAGCTCACAGATTCAAGGAATCTTCAGTCTCCACCATCCACTTAGCCTGTCTCTCCTGCTGACTGCCCCACTATAGATTTCTTACTGCTTCTAGAGAAAAGTGGGTAGACATCAACACAAGACCTTCATTTCTGTTTTTCTCCTGCTCCTTACAAACTAGATTTTCCTCCTTGAGTCTATGTGTTTCCTGCTACATCTTGCTAAGTCTATCTTGAGGGAAAGAAAAAAAATATCACAAACTTTCAGAGTGACATGCATCATTGAAGAAATGACTGGCAGGTTTCAACATGGAAGGGAGATTTTCTGTAATTGTAGTTTACAAAAAAAAATTCAGAACTTGCATTGAAATTCTAAAACCCAGTAAGAAAACCATAGGTACAACAGAACAATAAACAGATGGAGAGAAAAGGGAGATATTGAACAAGTCTGCAGAGTCAAGTCTGTAGTAGTCAAGAAGCATAGTCAAGAGACATGGAAAGCCCATGCCCATTCTAGTGTGATTTAAGGAAAACACACAGGGATATTAGCATCAGGACTCTAACAAAGCAAAAATCTGGAAAGGATTCTTTTTATACAGTGCTGGGGACTGGACTCAGAGTTTCCATCATGCCAGCCCAGCACTTTACCACCCAGAAATGCCCTGGCAACAATCTTGAAGAAGAAGACAAATGAACCGCCATACATTCTGCACCACTAGAAATAAGTTAATATCACTGATACACAGAGATGGGGCTAAACCTTAGCAATACCATTTTAAGTAAATACAGCAATCCCAAAAAGACTGCATATGATACATATTGTGAAGCTAAGAGCACTAAGATAAAGACACATGAAAGTATGTATGCAAACTGTGCCAGCAAGTCTGCCCAAGAATAGTGAGAATTAACCTGAGTGTCACTGTCCATGGGTGGGAGGTGGGGGTGGAGGTGGAATCTCAAATGCATGGGACACAAGAGACAGAATGGTGAGAGGTGGGTTGTTTTCCAGGCCCTGACATCTCCTTTTTCCAAGGCAGGCTTATGCATCCTTATGAAGAGACACTAAATAAATAATCTGGCAAATAAATGATGTGCTCTGTGTGTGGACCCCTGTGTTTTTGTGAACCTCAGTGATTAATCTACAATCTAGTTACATGCACTTGACATCCAGAAAGTGGAAAGGAAGCAAGAACAGGAGGAAGGAGGGAAGAAAATTATTTTAGTGCTCTGAGCAGGAAACTCCAGCTCTCTAGGAGTGGTGAAATTAGTCTTGCCTCACGTTTGTTCCTAGCAACACGCCTGGATGCCAGCAGTCTGGTGATGGAGTCATTTCTACTAATTTTTTAGAGGAAGAAAGAGTGATCCAGGAATACTACATGCCCAAGGGGGGTGGGGGAAGGCTTTAGTATAAAAAATAGAATGAATGTTTCTTAAAGATGAAAGATATAGAGGATGCCCCATATGTTCCTTTTAGAAAAAAACTATGTTAATAAAAATAACTAACTTCTCCAAATAGACAGTGGCCCACAGAACACCCGTGAGCACTCTGTGGGGACAGAGTGTGTATTTTCTCTGATATTCTGAGGGAAGGAGACCCAGCCTTCTCCCCTAGACTGAGTGTGGCACCCATGTGTGAGAGCACCATATGGGTAAGGAATGTCCACATAGAATAAAGATGGAAATCAATAAAATAACTGGAATGAGGCACTTTTGGAATAAAAAAAGGAACTGAATGTAACTTTGATGGAGGGCAAACTAAATATAGCTTCAACCTCAGGCATCAAGGAAGGGGGAGTGTTAATGCTATTTTCTTCATTAGGTTCACCACATGGGAGACCCACCCTGTGTAAAATTGAGACAAAAGATTTCAATTGAAATGTGATCGTGACAACGTTTAAAACTTTGGAAGTCTGTCTGTGTATTTGAGCAAAAACTGGAAGAGGGTACCCAACAGCATGAATTGCCTTTGGGCCGTTAGTTTAAAATAGGAGGAATTTAATCATTTTTATAAAAATAATGTGTCATGATCCCACTTTGGAAAACATACCTTAGCCTGCCTGCTTATCCGCTGATCAGTCATTATAGATATCAGTCTGCTTGCACAGTGCACATGGAGATGCAAATGTTAAAATGGTATGCATACGTACAGGTATGGACTAGGACATGTGGCCTCAGTGGGTTTGACCACAGCCATCTGCAGAGGTGCCTGTGGGGATGTGCCACACTGAGGAGTGCAGTTTTTTTTTTACATAAATATTAAAGAAAGTAGACATGGCTGGGTGAGCCAAGAGCTTGCTTTGCAATCATAGGAACCTGAGTGTAACCCTTAGGATACATGTTAAAAGAAAAATCCAGATATTATTCATATATGGTCCCAGTACCAAGGAGGTGGAGACAGACACATGCCTGCCTGTGGATCATTCATTGGCCTGCCAGTCAACAGAACTTGTCATTTTTCAGACTATGGAGAGACTCTGTCTTAAGGGAAAACAGGACACAGCCTCAGGATTAATACCAAAAGTTGTCCTCTGGCTTTCACATTCACATGCATCTTTATGGGCTTGTATGTCCTGGTACAAACTACTAGAAACATGTGCGTGAAGCTGGTTTATCTGTTTGAAAACTGAAACAGCAATGTAAAGGTATTCGGTGTGCATAATCAATTAGACAGAAAGGCTTGTAACACTTTTGTTTACACTGTGGCTTGTTTGCAAAAATGACTGGTAGTGAAGTGTTATCCACGACAGTTGTGGCACCGTTTTTATCTTGAGCAGATTCTATAACTGATATGTCGGATGTCAATATTTACAAAATTAAGTAATACATGCATCTAATTATGTCTGAAAACATTAGGAAAATAAGGGAATTTGAAGTGCTTCAAACAACTTGGGAGAACATGGGGTTTGTTTTCTTCTCTGGTGAGACCCATTGTCTGGAAATCGTTCAATAAATTTTCAAAAATTGTTTCATGTGGGCACACATCTGCTGGCATAGACAGATTCTAAAGCCAAAGCAAGCCTGCATAATAATTTGCCTCAAAACAAAATTGGTATTGTGAATCACCTTTTATCTTTAGGAGTCAACCTACTCAGCTCTCAGACTGGAGTAGAGGTCTTTCCATCAACTCCTTTTCTGTATCCATCACATCCCCATCTTCCCCAGCTTTGAAAGCAATCATTGTTATGGCTACAAAAGCTACTCTTTCCCTGTAAAAGTCACAGGTTCCTACACCAGTGATGCTTCATTCACTGTCCCCTCCAACAGAGTTGTTCATCTTCTTGGTTCTTCTAAAATTTACTAAATCTATTTTCAACTCCAAGGCAAACTCATCCTCATCTCCTTCAAAGACCCTTTGCCAGCCCTCTGGGGAGCCAACTGCATAAGCAGCCTCGATTCTCTAAGATGTTTTGTGGTATATGCATTGAGAAGCTCCAGGTGATGTCACACCACTTCCTGCTTCCTTTCTGAATGTGTTGATAGTGATCAATGAATGAAGGCCTTATGTGCATGTTGGCTAAAGCACACTGAGCCACACAGAAATCATCATCATGTTTACAGTCAGATACAGTTGACATTTTAGAAAGAAGTGGCCTAAGAAAAAGTTCTAATGATTTTCACAGAAGTACACTGGTTTCCCATTGGCTGGGGGGACAATCCATACAAACTTCCTGTTTCTCTAAGTGGTTTTTACTCCCTTGAGTCACTGCTGTGTGGGAAAGTGGTGATTTCCTTAAACAGCACGAAAGTTAACAGGCCAATGACTTCACTGTGGTGATATCTTTCTTGCACAAATAAAGCCTGTCTGGGGGTCAGAGAAAGGAGCTTGCCACTAGCTAACCAAGGAGGTCTGTACAGACAGAAAGGAAGTGATGCAGCTGGGCAGAAACAGGATATAAGCAAGGGGAAACAGGAAATCGCTTTCTTCTCTGCTGAGACTCTTAGGAGGTAAGGTGTGCTGTTGCTTGCTCCTTCTCTCTGATCTGTCAGCATTTCCCTCTATATCTGACTCCAGCCTTTTATCATATAGACCAATTAAGAACTCTTTACATAGCCGGGCATTGGTGGTGCACGCCTTTAATCCCAGCACTCGGGAGGCAGAGGCAGGTGGATCTCTGTGAGTTCAAGGCCAGCCTGGTCTCCAGAGCGAGTGCCAGAATAGGCTCCAAAGCTACACAGAGAAACCCTGTCTCAAAAAACAAAAAAAAAAAAAAAAAAAAAAGAAAACCAAAAAACAAAACAAAACAAAACAACAACAAAAAACCCCAAAATTCTTTACACTTCATTTCTGTGTTAGGATTGACTGGCATCGTGAGAGGCTCAGAGCTGCTGAAACACATACTCAGTCTCTGACATGGTCACTTGGACATCACATGAGCCTACTGTCAAAGCAAGCCCCAACATTCCATGTCTTTGATGCACCCTTGAACCTGACAGCGTTATCAAATGCAGACACATGTGGCTGGAGCCTGAGTGCTGAGCACCAGGTTGGAATGAGGCCAAAGAGCAGAGCTGCATTTTTTTCCTATTGCTTTTGTTAACAATTCAAAGATGTGTTTGATGAAATAAAATTAACCTGCGAGCAGGAGGCTGAGTCAGCAAGTAGCT
Source organism: Cricetulus griseus (assembly GCF_003668045.3). NCBI lineage: Eukaryota > Metazoa > Chordata > Mammalia > Rodentia > Cricetidae > Cricetulus > Cricetulus griseus. The sequence goes on along the minus strand of NC_048600.1, from coordinate 29,651,028 downwards.
GACGGGAAGTGGTAAAGAGGAAACACGTGGAGCAAGGGTTTGTAAGTGGGGGCAGAGGGACGGAGAGGAGGACACAGAATTTTTTGGAAGGTACCAGCAGAGGGACAAGGTTAGCTACATGCTATTCAGACTCTCTGAGCTAGCAGAATTCCATCAACCTTGAATCGTGGGTCCTTTCCAGTAGTAGCTTTGAAAGGGACAGTGGCTGAGGGAACATAATCCCCAAGCCATTGCTTAAGAGGCAGCCACTGTACATAATAATACTAATATTTTAAAAAATAAAACAACAGAGGAGGAATCCGTGAAGCACTGGAATCAAGAACATGGTATAACTGCAATATGGCCAACCCCCCACAAGCAGTAGTTGGCTGTGTGGTTGCTGAGGGCTGTAGCCTCAGGAGGCACAAAGCACTAGATCTCTCCAATGCATGGAGCCAAGTAGCTGCCTGGGAATCTGTAGTGGAGATCATGACAATGAGAAAGAACTGCTTCACCTGTCCTTTTGTAGCCCAGGCACCATTTTTGGGGTAATACTACATTCTACCCAACCCCTTCCTCCTCACATTCCAGATGGCAAAATGGAGAAGGACTAATGTAACGATAAATCTTTCCTCCATCTGCCAGAGCCCCGACACCACGTGGGCGCCCAGAATAATACACAGAGTCTTATATCAGTTTACAATGATGCTGGCCAATTGGCTAGGATTTCTTACTTGCTAGCGCAGTCTTAAGTATCAACCATAAAGACTTATCTTTTCGGACGCCAGCTGCAGGTGTCTTCTCTTGCCAGGATCACATGGCAGCTCTGTAGAGAAGAGCAAGAGAATGACTTCCTTCTTGTCCTTGCTTATATATGAGTCTGCCTGCTATGTCATTTCCTGCCTGTATCACAAGACTTCCTTTTACTACATTTCCCAGAATTCTCCTCAACTCCTAGTCCGGCCTAACTTGCTCCCCTATTGGCCAACAGTGCTTTATTCATCAACCAGGAAGATAAACATATACACAGAAGGACACTCCCCATCAGACTAAAACCGTTGAGTCAGGTGTGCAATTCCAGCACTCCAGAGGTTAAGACAGTGGGATTGCAGTTAAGTATGAGACCAGTCTATGTTACAGAGTGACACCTCATCACAAACAAACACACAATTGGCAGGGAACCTCCTTTATTAGCAACTTATAAGCAGTTCCTCATCTCTTCTACACAAATAAGGAATAAAACACTGAAAAATGCTCATTTCAGATCCTTTCTGCAAATTTCCAGTTCAAAGGATTTCATGTGTATGGTTAATACTTGTGAAGGACACATAGAAAAAACACCCCCATGAACCTCAAACTACAGTCTTGCTGGGAGACAGGCACCAGACATGAAAATAGCAGTGTGTACTCCCATGAGCTTTGGAAGGTCAGGGCAATGCTGAGGGATATGGCTAGTCAGTCCACATAAACTAGACAGAATCTTGCTTCCCGATCTAGGGCCTTGAATTAATAGTTTAACATAACCAGCTGACCGAAAGGCCTGCCTGCTTCATCTAGAAGCAGAGTCTTCATCTGAAAATGTCTTGAGTCCAACTTTTGTCTCTACCTTTACTAAAAACAATAGCAGTGATGACTATAGTAATAATAATATATTAATGGCTGAATATGTTTCCAAGAAGGGAGGAGACAACAGGTCAACTATAGACACCTCCATTTTACACAGGAGAGCCTAAGTCAAGTGAAGTCAATGATTCAGGCAAACACACAGGGTTGTGTTGTCTCATAGCATGGCCTCAGAGATAAGGGAGGTGTGTGTGTGTGTGTGTGTGTGTGTGTGTGTGTGCGCGCGCGCGCGCGTGCGTACGGGCAGAAGACAAAAATACCAGGTATGGACTCTCGTCCTGACAATCCACATTTGATAACTAATCTGGTCCAGCAAGAATTAGAACTCCCTTGCTCCTTCGAGATCGAACTGGCTTTCTGAGAGCATAAATAACTGTTGTGATACTGAAACCCTCAGGACCTGGGAACTTTACAACAGTCTCCCACTTCTTCATCCCATTCGATGGGACAGGTGACCATGTTTGAAGTGAAGTAAGTGTGCCCAAGAGATGCCCAGCACAGACTGGCTGAAGAAGTTGACTACTGCTCAGTGTGGTTTTATTTTACACTGATTTCTTCTACTGTATCATCCTGGCAGCTCTTATTTCGCAGAAGTGAGTACTTCTTTCTCCTCTGAGCCTTTGACAAGCCTCCAGTTGGCTACCTCTGCCTAGTCTTCTGCCAAGGCGCCTTTGCATAAGGAGGATGGAGTTTCCCTCATGCATCTCTGTGGATCTAAAGGGACAAGGTGCATGGTCAGGCTTCAGCACAGAGGGCAACATGGTTCTGGAGGGATTACTGAACATACACATGTGTGTGCACATGCATGCCTGTGTGTGTGTGTCTGTGTGGGTGGGTGGGAGGGCAGAAGACAACTTGCAAAAGTCGGGTGTCTCCTATGCGGGTCCCTAAAATAGAACTCATGTCACCAGGCTTGACAGCTAGTGTTTTTATCCCACTGAACCATCTTGATGGACCTCTCTAACTATTCATGCACCCCTGGTTTTGCAAGTTCAGACTTGCTGTGTGGTATTTCTTTGTGTATTTCAATGGCATGTCATCAGGATTGTGAACAGGTGTGACCCCTGTAGGCAGATGCCCCTGGCACTGGGGCTCGATGTTTAATTCACTTTGACCAAGAGAACTTTAGAAAATGTAATGCAGGTTTTTAAGAAGTTCTTGCTTCTGGCTCTTGCCTGATTTTGTTATATTTGGATCCCTGGAAGGACTTGGGAAGGTGCTCAGTCTAGTATATGAAAGTTAGAGATGGCATGGATCAGCTCTTTCTCCCCAAGGATTTTTTTCAGCTGAGCATACTAATGGAGCCTTGTAACACTACTTTGCTGGGGTTAGAGGTGAGCTTCTACAGGTCCAGGTGGAACATTCTTCCCACAGTCTCTAGGCTATGGAGTGGTTAGAAAGAAGCTATCAATCTCTGAAGGGAAAAGTCAAGTCTTGTGACCCAGGGGGAACTGAACTGCTCACATGAGTGTGAGTGCCAGGAAGACTTGGGTTAGTTTTCAGGAACAACACTGAGGGCTGGTTAGGTAAGATAAGTCAGATACGAGGACTGACAAATGGGCCCTTTGCTGTTTCCATCAGTTTTCATGTTACGCCTGACCTCTATTCAGGCACATGGCAGCTTCACAGATGAAGGTGGTGCTGAGAATAGTTTCTGTTGAAGCCAAGAATCACAGGGGTAGCCATTCCTGAAAGTCCACCATTCCTCGTTGGTCCCATTTGGCACTAATGCAATCCTAGGGGAAGCTGAAAACTAAACACTATTATTAGCAATGACAGAAAGCTTTTAGCCAGGCTCCCCGATGCAATGATGGATGCTGTTTATCATATTTTACCTGTTGCTTTTAAACTTTCCTTGTCAGGATGAATCATGGCCAAGGGAAAGGGGACCAGATTATAGACAATGTGATTTGTCTAATCGCAGTTGCCCCTCGTCAAGAGCCGTGAGCAAATGTAAGCAGAAGCAACCAGCAGGCTGAAATCATTCCCCCTGCCAAACCTGTCAGGGCTGCACCTGGCTCTGTGTGAAAGCTGGTGCTCTGTGAAGGAGGCAGTTCCCTTCCTGTGCCAGGGGAGTGGTGGTGTAAGCTTGACTCTTGCTATCTGATTGGTTGATAATGAAGATTAATTTACTTATCCCTTATCTACGTAAATTAGAGTACAGAGAAGATGTCTTACAGCTGTGTGGAACCTGCCCTTAGAGATGCCTCCCCGTACTCCCCTTGTCAGCATTGAAGTGTGTGGAAACCCATCATGATGGACTCCTTGCATGCCTTCTGGCATTGTTGGTTCCCTGATAATTCTAGGAGAGCAACAACTGCACTTGGAGCTGTTTATAATCAGTCTCAATGTTTATCCCACTCCCTCCCCACTTCTATTGTATATTGTATATTCAACTTGCTTCTCATTCCTGGAAAGAATAAAATAGTTTTAAACAGAGTGTCACAAAAATCAATACTTTGACACACTCTGAACTTAGAACACAGTGTGGTGTGAGGAAATAAGGTATCCTGTCATTAAGGAGTGTAGTTGGATGATTTCAACAAGGAATTGTCTTAGAAATTCACAGCATCCATCTCCAGTTGGGAATTTTTGCGTGGCACAGGTGTTTAGTTACATTCCTGACATGTAAGTAGTGTCCCCAAGGTTCTTCCAAGCAGTTCTGTGACTCATTTGTAAGAATGGGGTTCAGATGGGACTCAAAGAGTCCCCCCTCCCAATCCCAGACTACATGGTTGCTGTGGTCTAGCTGGGGATCAGACCTCCTTTACCTTGGACTGAGGTAGCATTTCTAAGCTTTAGCCCATAATAGATGTAGAAGTGCATTCTTAAGCTTTACACAAGTTTGGGGAATCCATGAAAAAAACATGTGTAAAAAGACTTAGCATGTGAGGCAGGGAATGTAGCTCAGTTTGTAGAATGTCTGCCCAGAATTCACCCAACCCAACATTCAACTCCAGCGCTGCACCAACCAGCCATAGTGGCGCATGCCCATAATCCCAAGACATGAGAGGTGAAAGCAGGAGGATCAGAAATATAAGTTCTTCTATCTCGATACGAGACTGGGATACATGAAACATTTTCTAAAAAAGAGAGCCAGAAGGAGGGAGGGAGGAAGAAAACCACCAAAAACAAAATGAAAAACAGAAATACTTAACACATCACTTGTAGCATCTTGTCAGTGAAACTGCAATGGTGGCCACAACCCTTTGGGCATGGCTTCAGGAGGATGGAAGAGGAAAGAGGAAAGTGTGAGGCATGGTCTCCCTTGGGTCAACCCAAGTGAGAAAGATGGAGTAGCGCTCTCTCAGTTCTTTATTATTATCTGTGTAAGTGTTCCCCCCCCAAACACCCATTTTTCATTTATCTTGGGTCTAGTGAAATCATTACACCCCCACCTTCAAGCACTCACTGTGATGTAGCTCTTACTGGATGCTGGCTCTTGTTATGTACTGTTGTTAATGAGTAAATCACAATTTTATCAGGTCATTTTTAACTAGATTGGGAAATGAAGAAAAATAGGGAATGGATAGGTTTATTATTGTTGCTGTTGTTTAACTGAGTTCATCTGTCACAATGCACATGTGATAGTCAGAGGACAACTTTGTGGGGTCAATGCTCTCCTCCCACTTTGACGAGTTCTGGGGATGAAACTTTAATGACAAATCTCTTTATCTTCTGAGTCATCTCTCCACCCAAAGGTACTTTTAAAATCTGAGTGATGGGAAGGAATTGGAAGGGATTTGGTTAGCTGCAAAGTGAAGAGTGAATAGGAGAATGGGACATAGCTGGATACCCAGGTGCATGAGGCTAACCATGAGAAGAACATGGAAAACAGAAGGAGTGACATGCACTCCTACCAGTGGAAATATGGAGCTGCAGTGTAAGCGTGGAGGTGACAGAGGGCTGTAAGGGCCAAGCAGGCAGTAGCCAGGAGAAAAAAAGGCCCTGCTCTAAGGTAAATTGGCTTAGCATTTCTAAGTGAGTGACAGGTACATGGTGTGCGAACCTTTGCTCTGTATCTCAACCAGATCCATGGGCCCCTACCAGTATGGTCTCTAGGCTCTTCTACTCCTTCCTTGTTACACTCTGAAAAGAGAAGTAGGGAGTTCCCCTGTCTTTGTTATCAAGAATTACTCTTACCATTAAAGTACTGGGTGTGGCCTCATTTTTGCCTTCTCTTTCAGAAGAGGAATCTTCAGCTACATGTATCTGTCTGCCTACAGATCCTTTCGAGGCAACTCTGAGATCAGAGTGCAACTACTGGGGAATCAGGCCTGGTGGCTAGCAAGCCCATTAGGTCATAAATAAGTGAATCTTCTCGTCTGGGTCTTACCTGTAATACATCCCCTGCTTCGAATTCCCAGGTCTCTTTCTTGATTGTTTTCAAATTGGGTTTGAATTGGGAGTGTGGGAGCCTACAGATCCATATGAAATCCAGGGGAGAGCATGGACAATGGGGCAGTGTCCTGCATGTGAGCCAGGCTCTCTGAGGGACTTCACACTGACCGTCTGGTTTTACTTTCACAATGGGCCTATTTATTCTGTGGAGAATCTGAGACTCAGTTCAACTACATCACAGAGCTTGTGAGCAGCCAAGGCAGGTTTGAGTTTAGAAGTCTTTGACATGACGTCTGTGTCTTGCTAATACTTCACTGCTGATTTTTAATTAAGCATATTAAATTCAATCTTTCTTTCCTTCTTTCTTCCTTTTTCCCCTTTCCTTCCTTTCTTGTCTCTCTTCTTCTTTTTCTAATGTGTGTGTACGGGTCTCACTTTCCCACCTATTTAACATGAGCAAAAGAAACAAACAGTCATCCTTTCCCTTGCTAGGCAGATTTGCTGCAGGCTGGGTCCCCTTGCAGATGCTTATCATTTAATACATGTATGCATCGTGAATTATTACTTTACATGGAGTTTGGGGATTTGTGAAATCACACTTTAAGAACTCCAGCATTAGTGAGTGTCAGAAAGTGGAATGAAGGGTGAACTGGAAATTTTGGAATTGCATTTGTGCCAGGAACACAAATAGGATTTGGATTCAACACACAGTGGTACTGCAGCCACAACTTCCTAACCATGACCCTCCCGGCCACCCTGGAAAGATGTGTAAGAGACTAAAATGACCAAGTACAAGTGCTGTGCTAGAGCAGCAGGAGGATGCTGATTCTTCGCTGGTCCACTTTGCAAGGCTCTTTTGAAAATTAATTGAATTCAGTGTTTTTCTACTCTTGCATCACCTCCAGGTAACTGTCACACACATAGGAGATGGGGACCGTAAGTGGGATCACCTGTGCCTATGTGAACCACTTGAAAGTACTTGTGAAATTTAGAAGTAATTATTGAGTTTAAAAAGCTTTTTCTTCAAGACTGTCCCACTAGGTGTAGAATGTCTTCCATTGTGTTTTCTACATGGCTGCAGACAGCCCAGCTACACACTGAAACTTTGTACTATCTTTATGAGACTGACTCACTGGTGTCCATAAACACTGTCCTGTTGCCCACATCTGCCTTTTAGCAGTGTGTGTACATGCATGTATAAAGTGTTTTTAGTGCCTAGGCCTCCTCAAAATGTCAAACTTCACACATCTGAGATTCACTCTGCATAAATGTTCATAGGATTAACACGTTGTTCCTCCCCTCCTTAAAACTTTGAATTTTTGTTTATGTGTATGTGTTTGTGTGAGTTTATCCTCAGACCAGAAGAGGATATGGGATCCCCTGGAGCTGAAATTACAGGAACTCATGGGCCTCACAACATGGGTGCTGGGAACTGAAACTGAACTCCCTTTCTCTGGACAACCAGTACATGCTCTTAACTGCTGAGCCATCTCTCCAGCAAAGGGACTTTCTTTTTATTAGTGAGTATAAATGCTCCTGTCACATGTTTAATAGCATTCCTGTAGCTAAATTCTCCCCCTTTCCATGTTACTTCATTCTGTGGCATCATGATTAGGGGACAGAATTAACTGGGTTAATTGATACTAAGTTAACTTCATGGTAACCACATTCTGGCTTGAGAACTTGCCCCATGTCTCCTTGTAGCTGTTGAGATGTTGCTTTGGCTCAACACACAACCTCATGTTTAGCTCACTAGAGTGACCCACATACGTGTCAGAGACACAGTCCTCAGGTACAGTTCTCACAAAGCTGCAGCAAGATCATATGCACGCTCCAGCCAAGAGAACAAGAGTAACATTGCAGGGAGCTAGAGCAATGGCTGTTACAGCACGGGCTGCTCTTCCAGAGAACCTGCAATCCATCTCCAGAACCTATGTTGTGGCTCACAGTATACCTTCAGCTCCAGGAGGTTAGATGCTCATTTCTGGCTTCTGTGGTCACAAGACACACACATGGTACACAGACATGTGCACAGACAAAGCTCTCACACACATGAAATGAAAATAAAGTTTTTTTTTTTTTAAAGTGTGATTGCATAAAATGTTTCTAAGATCAAAGGACATACTCTGTTTCATGCATGAGTCTTTTTTGTCTAACATTTCCTTTCCTGTGGTGGAAGAGCTTGATGGATTGGAAAGGCATTGACTGTTACTTCTGCATGATGATTTTTCACACTCTCTACTTGGCTGCTCAGGAATTGGATGGTGTCAATGATCAATGTGGCCCTCAGAGCTGCTTTAACGGGCCAAGCCATTCTCTTCTGTATCTTAATGTTTCATACACAAAGCTTTATTTAACTTTGCTGTCTTTTCGTCCTTCCCCCTTTCTTCCTACTGACTCTAGATTCCTAGAATCTCCTGACTCTGCAGTTCCTCTTTAACTGGAGGACATCCTTCTATCTTAGTTTCCTTTAGGGTTGATTTCTAGTTTCATCCCATTCGATCATCCAGAATCAAAAATATTAGAACAATTTTCTTGTTCCTGTTAAGAACAGTGAAGGCAAGACACTATTTTATGAATTTGGGTTTTATCTTTTCTTTGATTAGGTTGGTTAAGGTTTGTCAATCACGTTTATCTTCCTTTATTTCCTTGAATCTTGGTGTTGATTTGTTTTATTTCCTTATGCTCTGCTTTGATTTTTGTTATTTATTTCCATCTGCCGGTTTGGAGTTGGGCTTCTTCTTGTCCAAGACCTTGAGGTGCATCTTCTTTGAGAGTTCTCCGATTTGTTAGTTAAAAATTTATCACTATAAACTTCCCTTGCCGAAGTACTTTTATTCTACCCACAGACTTTAATATGTGACATTTGAATTTGAATTCAACTCTAGGATTTTTAGTAAACCCACTCTTGATTTATTCAGTGACTATTCACCATTCAGAAGCATATCCTTAATTTCAGGACATTCTTAATTTTCAACAGTTTCCTTTAGTGTTAATTTCTAGTTTTACCCCCTTTTGATCATATTTTATTTTCAACCTTTCCATTCTAAATAATCATACATCTAGCAGCTGTACAATAATCCACCTTTGGATGAAAGACATGGAGCCTTTGTTTACTTAAAACAGCCTCTAAAATTGAGGATTTTTATTTCATTTTATTTTTTTATTTATCTTTTTGAGAATTTTATAAATGCACACTCCCATCCTTCCTCCTCTATTCTACTCTCCCCATGTCTCCTCTCTCCTTCCTAAACTTATTATCTCTTCTTTAAACACTGATTGTTTTTCATGTACACAAGACCAGAGTGCTTGAAATTGGCCAAACTATTGCCCCCTCCCAGTAGCTATTGACTACCTGAAATTCTTCATACTAGTTAAGGGAGCAAACCATCAAGAGGACAATACAATTCTTAATATAATATGCACTGAGCATTGGTGCACCAAATTTTAAAATTAATTTTTAATTAATTAATTTTATGTTTATGGATGGTTTACCTGTATGCATGTCTTGAATCATGTGTATGTCTGGTGCCTACAGAGTCCAGGAGAGGGTGCTGGATTCATGGAACTGGAGTAATAGATGGTAGTAAGCCAACATGCCAGTGATGAAAGTAGATTCTGCATCCTCTGTAAGAAAAACCAGTGATCTTAACCACTGATCTCTCTCTCCAGTTTGGGGTGTACCTGATTTTATAAAATAAACATGTTGGATATAAGGGCACAGGTTGATACCTGCAATAATAGTGGGTGACTTCAATAGACCTTTTGTGTCAATAGATAGATCCAGACCGCCCCCCCCTGCAATATTCAACAAAGAAGCATTAAATGGCATTCTAGGTCAAAGGGACTCAAGAAAAAGATATAGATGGCCCCCCCACCCCTCAAGAAGACTCATGCACATTTTTTTTTGGCAGTCTATGAAAGTCTCTGGGATACATTTAGGAAACAGAGAAGGTTTTAGCAAGAACAAGAAAATTGAACTAATATTTTTATTCTATATGATCAAAAAGGGGTAAAACTAGAAATCGACACTAAAGGAAACTGTCAGGATCTCCTGCTTGGGGAATGACACCACCCACAGTAGGTTGAGTCTTCCTATATCGACTTAATTGCCATAATTTCCCATAGACACACCCACAAGCTAGCTAACCCACTATAGAAAATCCTTTACTGAGATTCTCTTCACAAGTTATGACAACTAAAGCTAACCATACCAGTGTGTCAGTTAGTCTGATTTAACCATTTTACAGTATGTGCATATAAATATCAAAATATCTCCTACATTAAACTTCAAAATTCCACTTGCTGCATTACAGACATTAATAGCAGAAACAACCATATTGGAGAAGACACAGTCTCCCATGGATGGATGTACATGTCAGGAAAAGTATAGCAGAATGGCTTTGCCATTTCATGTGTAAAGCTGGAAATATTATCATTTTTGAGATATGTATGTGATTACAGTTATCAGAAGAAAACTTCAAGAGAAATCTGAGGAAAATGGTTTAAAAATTGTTTTCAAACAAGGAGTAGAATAGTTTTAGACAACAATACACATAGAAAATGTATAAATTAGGAAAAAAGAAAATGTATAAATTAGGAATTATTCATAAAATAATGCTACAAGAAAAAAAGCATGGCACAAACTGTGTGTTCTACATGACCCAGATTATATGATCTATTGTAGTATGGGGAGAGGGGAAAAAAACTAGATGTAGCTGTACCAAAATGTTAGCCATGGTTTTTAAACAAAACAATGAAATGATAACCTCTGGTTTTTTGTTGTTCCTTGTGTAGTTTCTACTCTATAATTCCTATTCTTTATTTTATAAGGATATTGAGCTTATTTTGTAATGACAAAATGTAAGCCTACTAAAATATATTTGTTTTTAGTATTTTCTGGATTAGCATATGCTTCTGAGCCTCACAGTATTTAACCTTGGTTTTCCCCCTCTCATCGCTGCAGTCCCACATGCTTGGGAGAGTCCAGAGCCTGGCTCTGGGAACATTGCCCAGCCAGCTACAGATTGTGATCTGTGTCAATAAATGTGGTGATTAGGTGGCTTCCTGATTTTATTACCTGCTGCTCAGACCCGGGCTTATTTCCCACAGGGGGTTACCATGGATAAGGGATGTTGGCTCTCTTGTTCCAAGGCTGCCTTGGACTGCCCCACAGGAGCCTCCAGGGTCCTTCACAGCCTCCCCCACCCCCATGCCTCATATGCCTCTGGGCTGCCTCCCCACTTAATTTGAGGCTGGCCTGGACAGGCAATCAGGCCCCAGGGAAGAGAATCAGGAGACAGCTGGGTTCTGGCCAGTAGTCTCCATGGGGTAACAGGAAGTTTCCCATTTCTCCTGCTGCCGAGGGATGCTCTGTCTCACGGGGACACGCCTTGCTGTGTATTGTGACTCCAAGGAATTATGAAAAGAGCTGAGTTTATTTTAAACAGCTATTGTGGCAGCAAGCATCATTGTCCTTTTTTTTGTGCCTGTAAAACAGACAGACACAAACACACATACCCCCCCCCACACACACTCATGCACATCCACAGAAACCTATCCAAACAATTTAAATATGATCCATCATTGGAGAACGTTCATCCAAACACATAATTTCAGTTAGCTAATAGGAATATTTTTTAAAATCCACTGTACAGCATAGAGCCCACACTGAGTTACTGAGAAATTCCTAAAAGTTTAGACTATAGATTTATATTAGAAACAGAAAATGGTTCGTATGTGAGGTTATTTGTATGTTTATGAGCTTGGTTTCACTGTTCTATGTGGCACACACATATGAAAACACAATGTATACCATAAAATTTTAAGAATGTAAATTACTCAACTAAGAAATAGATAAAACGATTTTTTTTTTCAGAAAACATAGCGAAGCTGTGGTACAGACACATTGTTCCTGAATGCATAAAGCTTTATCCATGGACATGTCTAATTCCAGAAATAACATTCCTTTTTAGTTAGGGACCAGAAGAGCAGAGGGAAGCAAACCCACAGACTCATAGACAATCCTGCAATATTCTCAAACCTCTTTAGAAGAGCAGGAACTCAAGGATAAAAAGGATAAAAACCCTGTCAGGCTGAGAGATTGTCTCATTTTCAGTATGCTTAATGGACCACTCAGGTGCCATTTGAAAGTTATCATTGCAACAGAGCACGTGACCAGAGAAGGCATTGGCCTCTTTCTGCAGTGACTCTTAGAGCCAGCATCTTCCACTGCCAACCATTATTGTTGGCTTTCCCAGCCACAGAGCATTCCAGGGCTCTTTCAATTGTATGTCTTATTAAATACACAAAGCATACATAAGCCCCTGGCCCTCTGAGACAGGGGGATGCCTGAAGAAACAAAGGGGGCAATATTAGAACTCTTTCTAAACCGTAAAATTATTAATTTAATGTGTTCTGTGGGGATTAATAAATAAAGCAGAATGTATCAAAAATTGCAAGTCATAAAGGAACCAGGTGCCCCTCCATGGTCCTGTGATGCAGAGATGAGCACAAGTCTTCTGCAGAGGGGTCTCTTTTGTGTGTTCCTGTGTCACATTTAAAAATGCCTATGCTGGCAAATGATGTGCGCCAGCTTCCTACCTGTATCGATTCTTTTTTATTCTTTCTGAATTGAATGTGAATTATAATAAAGCCTTGACCTTCATGTGAAGCCAGCCACCAAAAGCTTCTTTTATTGGAACATGCTGCCACTAGGCTCCTTTGCCAGATCTCTGGTGTGAGGGAGGTGTTTTAAAAGCCCAACATCTTCTGTTAGCAATTCAGAAGAATCTTTCATTTTTCTCTCTTTAAATATGAACTCCATACAACGTCTGTCAAAAGCAAAGAAAAGCCCAGTGGGTACCTAAGCTATCTCATGTTTCCTAGTGGTGAATATGAATGCGCATGTGTGAGTGTTCCTCTCAGCTGGCATGCTGTGGGGGGAAGGTAGGGATAGAGCGGGGGAAGGAAGGGACTTGGGCTAAGGGGTGGGACTAGAGGGAATTGGGAAGGGAGAGGATTGCAGAGTAAAATTAGAACTACATTCTGGTCACGTCTAGAGCAGAAGCATGGTATTTATATTCATAATTTATTTATTGTTGTTGCTGTTGCTTTCTTTCTCTTGTTTTGGCATATGAAGACCAATTGGACGTTTGTTTAGAGATGAGGTCCTCCTGTAGACTGAAAAGAGAAAGAAGAGGGAAGGATGAAAAAAAGAGAAAGTGGGAAAGGGCAGAGGAAAAGGAAAGGGAGGAGGAAGAGAAATTCTGAACATGGAGGCCAGAAAAGCAGAGAACACTGGAGATGTTTAAGCTGGCACTTTGTAGAGTCCCACACCCATTCGTGCAACACAAGCACAAGCACTATGCTGGTGTGATCAAGTCTTAAGAAGTCTGATTTGACTGTTAAAAGCATCTTCCTGGTTGTATGAAATTTGCGTTTTGATTCAGAGTATTCAGGAAAATCTGTCCTATACATAAAATCCAAAGCAAAGTCACTCTCTGAACAGTTTAGCTGGATGGCCAGGTAGCAGCATCTGAAGCCAATGGCCCCTGCATAACCTGGAACTCTGTACTCTCAGGTCTGCAGATGTTGGCAAGCAACCTTTTGATGCGTCAGAGTTCACATCAGAAAACGGACCAATAAAGCCAGATGTGGTGGCTCATATTTGTAATCCCAGTGTGGTAGCTCACAGCTGTAAAAGACTCAATCAGTCACTTCTACCTGATATATTCAGTAATATCATAGTATCAATATTAAAACATGTTGCAGATGTTGGGTCTTGGATACAAACCAGCATGTCGAAACACTATAATCCACAGCTTTCTGTCACAAAATGCCAGCATCTTCCAAGACATGAAGAGTGACTTCTTCAACTCTTCCCCCATCAGAACTAATCTTTTTGTTTCCCACACTAATTTCCCAACCCACTCCTGTCTCATGAAGCTTCTGGGTGGTCATGCTATGGATTTCTGATGTGCCTCTGGTTTCTGGAAGGCCAACAGCAAGAAAGACAAGTAACTGGCAATAGGCCACATCATAGTACTGCCTTTATTTATCTGTGGTTTTATAGAAAAAACCTTTTTGGATAGAATAAAATATCATGGATTACCTATTAAATATTAATAGACTATCTGAAGATATGTATTTCAAATTATGTTGCTGATCAAAATGGAATACCAGGGGTGAGATTCATTGTCTATACAGGATAACAAAAACATGACAATCTATGCTTGCAAGGCGTGTACACCAGATGCTGAAGGGCCGTAGTCCCTGAGTGATGGAGACAAGCAAGATGAGCTTTAGAGAACAAGTCTTGAGTAGCCTTAGAGCAGGAATGGTATGGAACACAGCTGGAAGTCACTGGGTCTCCAACTCACAGGCAGGAGTCTGTGAGTTTTAGACAAAAGGCAGCTGCATAGAAAAGGAGCCCTAACTGACCCATGGGAGGTCCGTTTCATTGTGAGTTAATCACAGGCCAGCAGTGCATATGAAGTCGGGGAGTGAGGCAGAGAGAATTCAAAGGTGAGGGAGCCAGGATGGTGTCTTCTCCTACAAGTCAATCATGAGTCCTCAGAATGCACTCCAAACTTGGCCAAGTCCACAGAAGTTCCTGCTGCTTTGGTGGAGTATAATGGCTACTGTAACCATAGTGCTGTTTCTCAGGTAATAAATGATAAAAAAGCAAACTCTCCAAACAGTTGGAATTTTGAAGGGAAAGGAGCCACCATTTGGACCACACCAGATCTAAGTCTGACAAAGCAGCTCAACACAGAAAAATATTTTCACTCTGCGTATTTCTGCTCTTGTTAACTTAGTGTAATGTTATTTACTGCTCATTTTCAAATTCATGGAGAATTAATGACCTCTAGATCAATGGGAAATAATAGGGAACACAGAAATGAATGTTCATGTACACAACTTATTTTTGACAGAGTAGGGTAGTCAGTGTAATGGAGAGTGGGTTGCCTTTCCAACAAGGGTGAAGGAGATGGGCAGCTATAAATACCAGTGGACCTGAAATAGATCATAGATTTAAAGGTATACCCTAGTGCTATAATGATTCTTGAAGTGAACATACATCTTTGTGGAATATGATGTAAAAAGCATGACATATGAAACACTTCCACAGACGGTGATCTAGACAGCCCTTCACTGAAACTCCTTCCTGATGATTCTAAATTGTACCAAGTGGACTATGCAAGTAACCACCCTGGGAGCTGTGTTCCAGTGTTCATCTTTACATTATTTTACATTTATATGCTATCTTTAAGTTTTTTCTGGTTATGTAAGAAAAGAATAATAAAAATTGACTTTAAATAATGATGGGAGAGGTGTCCCCCCATATTTGAGACAATATCAAGCCAAAATATATTTATGTTAAAATATATCTAGCTTGGAAAATAAATCAGATGTTTGAAAACTGAAAACGAACTTTCACTCTGAAAGACATAATCAAAATAACACAAAGATAGAGGTAAAATGAAATAAAAATATTGCAAACACTACCATCTGAAGTAGCTTGTAATATACAAGGGGCGCTCGGAATTCAGCAATGAGAAAAAACTAGTCAAAAAAAAAGAGGCTTATTCAAACATTTATCTAAAGAAGGTGTAGAGATGACAAGTAGGCACTGTGAAAAAAATATTCTCATTAGATACAAGATAAACTACACTGAAAATTCTGCATTAGCTGAGACAATGATCATCCCTCTGTATATTTGTTTAATTTTTCATTCTTCACAATGTTAGTCAGTGTATATTGTCAAATTCATTGAAAGATGTAAAAATTTAGCCTAAAATATCTTATAGTTTTCAGTATTATTTTTTGATTGGCACTTCTATATCAAAATCATAGAAATCACAAAACTTGAAATAACACAGACAAAACTGCTGGCTATTCAAGCATGTGCATCATGAGAAGCCCTGCCATGAAACTTTAAGGTATTTTCATGTCATGTCTCCTCCAGAGATTTACTAGAGTGTATTTGGATTTAAAGCATGCAGTTTGGAAAGCCTTTGCTCTATGTATGTATCTGTAAATCGATCAACATGGTCAAGCTACTACACCTTAGAACACAGAGGCTCAGTTGTCTGGCTTCTGTTTAGCAGGCAGGCGGCCCTGGGTTTGATTGGAAGAACCACAACAAGCAACAATAAAAGATGACACTGAGCATTCCTCAAATACAATCTGCATTTCCCAAGCCTGTCCTCAGGAAGCCACTGTATCCAGGTTTTTTCTTCTCTAGTGATAGTTACAAAAAGGTGGGGTGGTGGTGCTGGAGGGATGGCTCATTGGGCAAAGTGTGAGTATCGGATTTTGAATCCCCAGTGACCAGATGGATATGGCAGTCCCTCTGTAATTCCATGATCTGGAGTCAGAGATTAGATGCCTTGTATAATCTGGCTGGGTGGATTAATCAAATAGGTGAGTTTCAGGGGCAAGTGAGACTCTGTATCTCAATAACAAGGTAGAAAATTTATCAAGAAAGATATCCAATGTCAACCTCTGGCAACCCCAAACCACACACATAGCAATGCGCATGCACAACTACACACAAGCATGCCTACACATGTGAACATGTATACAAACATACACAACACACATACATACACATGTTATAGAATAAAAAAACAGATCATAGTGTGTTTTGATTTAGTTCTAGGGTGAATAATTAATTTGGAGTGGTATTAAACACATTGCACAGAGTATTTTCTACAAAAATGATGCATTATTGTCTAACTGTGCACATCTCTCTTCTTCCAGTGTTTGGTCATGCAGACAAAGCTGTGTGCACATCTGTGTATAGTCTGTATGGAAACAGATGTTTTAAATTATTCTGGGGAGTGACTGGGTTATACATCAGGAGTCATGTTTAACATTATGAGGGTTGAGAAAACTCTTGTCCTATTGATGCTTTCAGACCATAATTTAAAAAATGATGTCAATTTTTAGTAGAACTGAAATACAACATGTCAATTCAGTGGAATGGTATTCCTTTTAGACAATCCATATTTCAAATGAACTTATGATAGTTGTTTTCTTCCAACATGCGCTTTCAAAATATATTTTTGCAATACAGTGAAGATGCATATCTTATTGTAGTTATCCCTTCTTATGAATATGTTTTCTTGGCTCTTGAAATAGGTGACATTAAAATAATCATCTGTTTTTTCATTGGATATTCCTTTGTTGAAATCAAATGATATCTTCTGGTATTTTGACCAAATCTTATTTGGCTCTTCCCATTTAATTCCAAAGTCATCTAATCTTAGGTTTTCATTCTCTTTTCACGTCAGTGCTTTCTGCTTTTGATCTTGATGTCTTCATGTCTGTCTTCCCATTTTCTAATTCTCTTTTCAGCTGAGTCTAGTTTTTTATGTTTACATTTTTTGATTCTACTTGCTCCCCCTTCACGGGAAAATATTTCAGTAACTTGAAATAGTTTCTTAAGTTGTCATCACTTTTTAAAAACTATTTTCTAAAAGGACTTAGAAGTAATTGTTATAGATATGATGATTCTTATACTTGCTTTTCTTAATCTAAATATACTACATGGCCTTCCTGAAGATTCTCTACTTCTGCATAGAAACATTCTACTGTGAATCCATGTTCTTTAAAGTTTTATGTGAACTGGGTCACGTGTTTCTTGAGAGAGTTTGTGATTGCTCTGTCAGGTGATGCATTCATTATGCTTGTCTCTTTGATGATTCTAGGTTTGTCAAGGTGACAGCGCACTCTCACCTCACAGCTTATGCAGCACCACACATCTCACTTTGCTCCATACCTCCTTCATCAGAAAGCGCAGAAACCCATCGTCAAAAGTATCTGTGTCCTTCCGTACCTGGCTCTATCTGTTCCATGTAGCTACTAGCATGGTTGTGAGTCAAGTGTAAATATCAGTATTTTTATGAGCATGTAATCCATTATGTAACTGAAGAAGAGAAATCCACATTTTTTGAGTCACTAAGTATTGGGAAAGCCCCTTTTATGGGTTATCCTAGTTACCAATTTCCCTTCTGATTCCCAGATTCTTCACTATTAAGTGTTGTAAAAGCTTTTTCTGCTTGCTCCCTTCTTCTGAATCTCACAGTGCTCTAAGAGCAAGAGTCTTACTTAGTACACTTGTATGTACATTTATATAGCATTTATTATTCCCATGTTAGTTGCTTTGGCCACCAAAGATATTTACAAAGACTCTCTTGTGGTTTAGCAAAATTCCATGATTTATATATAGTTTTCCCCCAAAGTGTTGGAAGCCTGGTCCCCAGTGTGGCCATATTGAAGTAGTGGTCCTAATAGAAGATGATTAGGTACCTGGGGATACTACTAAGGGATTAATCTCATTCTCATGGGATCCTGGTCAGTTACCAAGAGATCAAATTCTTTATAAAGAATAAGTCTCTGGCTTCCAGTATTTGCATATGACCTCTCTTCTTGCAGTGTCTCTTGACATGCTCTGACATGGACCCTGGAGGCATTCACCAGGACCCAGGAGATACAGATGCCATGTTTCTGAGTCTTTAGAATGTGGGATGAATTGTCATATTTTCTAACTATATTACTCAGCTTTAGGTATTTCAAATTTCAAGAAAATTAACTTGGGGCTGGAGAGGTGGTACAGTAGTTAAGAGTACTTACTGCTCTTGAAGAAGACCTAGCATTTACATGGAGGCTCAGAATAGTCAATGACTCAAGTCTCAGGGGATCCAATGCTCTCTCCTGGCCTCCACAGGCACTGCATGCATGTGGTGCACATACATATATACAGAAAATAAAAAAAATGAATCTTAAAGATAAAAAAGACTGAAACCCACAAGGAGAGTTTGTGTGGCTGAATAATTTTCAGGCTAGAGATTCAGCCAGGACTCAGCTGGGTGTTCTTCTGGTCTTGGCTAGGTTCCAGCATCTTCTGGTAGTTTTCCAGGTGTCTGCTGATTTCTGATGGGTGCAGCCAGGATGAGTGAGCAGCTTGCCTCTCTAGATGGTGAGGCCAAATTTCTTTCACAAGAGCAAACATCTGAGAGATGAGAGTATTGGTGTTTACAGTTCTGGCATCCAACTCTTGCCTTCACATTTCTATTGTAAGTGATGTATCTCCCCAGCCCAACTTTGTTTCCCTCCTTGTATTCAGACTATGCCATGACTTCCTCCTCAGGCAGGCCTGTAGCTCTCAGAGAGACAAGGAACATTCTCAGGTGTGCTGCTGCCCCTCTACTTCCTGTTTTTAGGAGAAACCGCAGAGCTTCAACTTTATCCAGGGTAAGCCATGGATCCGCCAGCTCTGTCTAACACACACATAGATATATTCACATACATGAGTACATATGCATGTAGGTTCAAAACACATACAAACGCACACATATGCATCTCTCCCACAAACACACGTGCATGCACACATGCAAACACATATACACATACATACATGTGCACACACATATACATATACATACACAACACACACACACACACACACACACACACACACACACCTTCCAAAAAGATGCACTGCTTTCTTCTGCCACAGACAAACAGCAATGAGTAAAGAGGCCCTGTGTTAAGTTTCCATTTTCTCTTGATGCTTTCCTCTTCCTTCACACTGTCCATGTAGGAGAAATGTGTGCAGGAAGCCAGGTAAGTTTACACAGGTGAAGTCACCTACACTGGTCCTTAAATCACCCATCCCATTTCCACCAATAAGACATTAATTAGCACATGACTCTGGGAGCACTATGACTTTTTTGTGAAAAAACATATAATTTATTTTCCCCCTTTCTAAAGGATTAGATGATCATTAAAAAGTACAAAGGAAATCAGTCTGTCAATTTTTCATTTTAGCAATCTGTGTTGTCAAGAGACCCTGGGATGTCTTAATTCCTCACGTGCAGCTGGGGAAGCCTCTGCTGCCTGAAGGTACTGTGGAATAGCCAATGCATATGAGCTGCCAATGACCTGGGGAACAGGGTGAGAAGAGTGAGCATATTATTTACTTTTCTACTGCTTTGATAGAATACAGTGACAAAAAGCAACTTAAAGGAGAAAACGTTTCTCTTGTCTGATAATCCCAGAGAGATACAGTCATTCGTGGCTGGGAAGGCATGGCAGTCAGAAAAGGAAGCAGAAAGTGGAAGCCAGGAATTGTGGCTTATGACTTTAAGCCCAGCACATCGGAAGCAGAGACAGGTGGCTATCTGTGAGTCCGAGACTAGCTTAGCTTACATAATGGGTTCTAGACCAGCCAGGACTGCATAGAGAGACTGTCTGATTAAAAATAAAAATGGCTGGGCTATGCTAGACTACACTCCCTAAAAGCTGCCCCCACTGCTTGCATAAAGAGTATACTTCCTAAGAATTCCATAACCCCCAAACAGTGCTACCAGCTGGGGACCAAGAGTTCAAACACATAAGTCAATGGGAAGCATTTTTCTATTCAAATGATTGTTAAATTGTAATATTTAAAAAGCAATGCCCATGAGCAAAACCAGTTATGCAGATAGCAGCCACTACTAACTACCTCTGGCTGAGGAGTGCCTACGAAGTGAACTCTAGAGAGAAAAGCCCATGTCCATGTGTGGCACCTCTCAGGTTAGACCCAGGAAGAGTGGGAACTGTTCCTGTACTTTACACTCAAAATTGAGCCCTAGAACCAAGCAAGACCCAGGTCCAGCAGCAACACACCCACTCTCGTGAATTATGAACAGAAATAATTTTTGAGACATCTTTTCATAGCATGACCCTGCCTCTTTCCTTCCTGTGATGACCCTACTAAACTCGAAGTTTAGTAGAAGGTGACAGAATAACAAGCTGAGTTTGCACAGATATGCCTGAGAAGCATCAGGGTGAGGTGTGTGGAATGTGAAGATTCTTTGGAGGAAGGGGTGTCTATGAGCTCAGTGTTGAAAGTGTGCATGAGTTAGGACTCTAGACCAAGGGGAAATTGTCTCTAGCAGCAAAAGTGATCGTATGGTTCTAGAAAGTGAGAAGGTATATGAAGGACCCAGCACGTTCCAATATGGCTGCATCAGAGCATGCGTGTGAGGAGCTGAGACAGGCTGTGAGTTGGAGAAGAGAAGATGCATCCAGGAAGACCTGTTTAGGCTGTGGAAAATGCAATCAGTTGGAAAACTATGGAAGCAACCAAAGAACCGTGATGAAAACTGAGTGATGGTATTCTAAAAATCAGCTTCAAGGACTGAGTAGAATACTTTCCTCACTCAGGTTATTGGCCCAAGTCTTCAAGAGTCCAGATGAGAAGTCCTCACTTACTACTATGGTTCTAATCCCACCCATAAGCTCTTATAAGGTGTGTGAATGCAGGAAAGAGAATGCCATGCAACAGGCAATGTAGTTCAGAAAAGATCTCTCCAGGGAAGAGCTCAGGTCAAATACCGAAATGGCGGTTTTCAATGATTTGGCTTTATCACAGGACAACAGCATTCCTTACTGATGGCTCCTGTGTGAATTGACTGGGCCTCCTCTCCCTTACATCGGTCAGATGGACATCTGTCATGTGATAAGTAAGGAATGAGACTTTGTATACTCCTAAGGTTAGACCAGACTCCTTTCTTGCCCCACCTAAGCAAATTTCATAGTTTTTATTTAGTTTATAGACCATAAAGATTTCATCATCTGTGTTTAACTGAATAGTCCCATAGACCGGGCAATCATTTTGAGAGAAATAATAGAATTATCCCAGTTCAGGCACAAGTGAACAGGAAGAAAATGGCAGAGCTGAGACTTGCCTGCTGTCAGTAACTCTACATGAGCCACTCTACAAAGGTGCCAGTCACGACCCAATAGACACTTCCCAGCAGGACCATGCTGAAGTTAACGTCCTTGGTCTACACAGTGGAGATGACATCTTAATGACACATGTAGAAACAATTGTTGTTTTAAAAGAAACACTGCTATTTCTAAAAATATCACGGAAACAGGTGTGCAGAAATATTTCTGTAACTGTGATTTTTATCACCCAAATCAGTAATTCACCTGTTTAAATAAAATAGCAACATGAAATCTTGTCAGTTGTGTAGTTTATTAAAAAAATCTAGAAAACATAATTTCTGATTTTGAAAACAATTAAATTATGTAGTTTCAGTGTAATTATAACCCATCTGTTGACAACGTAAAATGCAGTGTGTTGTTGGATGCATATGATATAAAAAACATAGTATAATTGTATGAAATTTTCAAAGAATAAGTATTTAAAAATCAATGCCTCCAGTTAGTTTGAAGATCAGATGATTGACACAATAAAGATGAGAATAACCACAAGACAAACTTATAGATAGAATTTTAAGCCATTAGGCATCTGGATTTTATCACTATCATTATTGACTAGGAATAGTACCTAATCCTCCTTGGTACCACCCGGAAACATTTTCACCCATTAGAAAACAATGAAGCAGAGGATTGGAGTGATGGCTCTGCAGTTAAGAGTGTGTGCTGCTCTTAAAGAGAACCTAAATTTTGTCTAGCACCCACCTAGGGAAGCTCAAATCTATCAACTCCATCTCCAGGGAAACCTCCACCCCACAACTTCTTACCTCCCTGGGCTCCTGTATGCATGTACACACACACACACACACACACACACACACACACACACACACACACACACACAACACACACACACAGAGAGAGAGAGAGAGAGAGAGAGAGAGAGAGAGAGAGAGAGAGAGAGAGAGAGACTTACATAAAAATAAGTCTTAAAAACGACAATGGAATAAACTGATCTTAGATGTATACATTAAAAACTTGGCAATGATATTGAACCAGATATTCAAAATTAATAAAATGACACTTATTTTTACAGCATCTTTTAAAGGTCTTGGGGATATTTCAATACATGTGGTTTTAACAACTTACTGCTAAAGATCAATACATAAATGTTCCCACTTTGGGACTTAAAAACAAAAACTTTTTTGAGGACTATGTGGAAAAAAAGAAAGTCCTAGAAATTCTTCCAGGCAACAGAACACTGAAACTGTTATAACTAACCTTGGTTGTCAACTTGACTGGATCTGGAATCGACAGACAGTTTTCTGGTTATGTTATTCCCCCAAAATATTAACTGTTGGCTTTTCCCCAGAGTGTCTAGAATCTTCTGGTGGCAGCCCAGATACAAATAGGTCAGAGGGTAAAGCTGTTGCTTTTTGACTACTTGGCCTTGCCTCTCCTTGGTAGGTTCATCTCACTTGTTGTTGCCAATGTCACTGCTGCCATCCCTCCCTAACTTTAGAATCCAGACTTCCAACATAGACTGAAGACTAGAAGCTCCTCTCTCAACAGACCAGAACTGGTGAGACATCCAGCTTTGTAGGCTGAGCAGATGCAGGGTCCTCTACCTCTCCATTGTGCAGGCAGCTATAATTGGACTGTCTAGTCCACATTGTGTAAACCAATTTAGCAACTCCTCTTTAAATATGTATTCATTCTGTTTCTTCTGTCCCTCTAGAGAACCTTGGTCAATGCAAAGGAAATGTCAAATTTTTCCTTGACCATCTAAGCGCTGCCTGTGTCTGCTTTCTATACCAGGGTTCAGTGGTGAGGACACTGAACCTTGCATCATGGTTGGCTGCTATAACTCACCATGTGGTCCTTTATGTGAAGTTTTGTACCCTCAGATTAAAACAATCAACAGTAGTCACAGGCAGCCCATTCTGTACGAAGGACCTCAAAGAGGGTTTTATTTTTCATACAGTAATGCTAGAATATAGTATAGGATATGGCCCCACGTAATGGTTTGACTGTGTATTGTCCCTTCTAAAGGCTTGTGTGTGCTATCAAGAGGTATCTGGATTATAAGGGTGCTGACTTCAATAGTTGACAAATAGGAGGTGGTACAGGTTGGAGGAAGTCTGTCATTGGAGGGTCATACTGAAGATCCTTTATGGTTTCTTTCCTTATTAATAAGAAGTGTTGGCAATGCACTGTTGGGATCTAGAATCACCTTGTAGAGAAGCCTTTGGCCTTGTCTGTGAGGGGTTTTCTAGATTAGATTAACTGAGGTGAGAAGATGCATCCTAAATATAGATGGTGCCATTCCATGGGCTAGGGTCCCTGACTGCACAACTAGGGGAAAGTTAAACTAAGCTGAGCTTTATTCAGCACTCTTCTCTCTCTCTCTCTCTCTCTCTCTCTCTCTCTCTCTCTCTCTCTCTCTCTCTCTCTCTCTCTCTCTCTCTTTCTGTGGCTGTCAATGCAATATGACTTCTCTAGCTGCCACTGCTGCCATGCCTTCTCAGGGATGATGAAATGTGGTTCGACTTGCTTCTTGTCAGTTATTTAGCCACAACAATGAGAAATGTAATGAAAACAATTCCATATTTTCGGGGATAACCACATACATCTAGAGAACAAAACCCAATCTTCACTTGTTGCTAGGAGTTTATCTTTTCACTTTCCCCTCTCAATAAAATCTCCAGCGAGTAGAAAATCCTTCTAAGAGACTGGCTGTGGCTGCCACTTATCAAGCCAGGTTAGCACTTCTGATGTTTACTTGAACAAAGCTTGTAGCTGGAGCTATTTTTTGAAAGGATTAATTTTCATTGAGTATGCGAACCTACTTCAAATATAACAAAATTCCATGACTGTAGGGAATTGACCATTGCCATGTAAGGTTTTTTTTTTTTTTAATAACCAACTTTCTTGGTTTTTAAAATAGCAACACCACTGCCCAGCATGGGAGACAGTGTCCCAGGGACAGAAGTGGTGATGAATTATCTATCCTCGTGGAATAAAAACCAGGGAGAAAGCTCACGTTTTGGAAGCAGTGCATAAATGGGTGGCTGTGTTTATTTGGCGATTTCCATAAAGCTGGACATTGAACTCTTTAAGTTGTGAGAAAAAGGGTTAGGAAAACTCTAGTTAATCTGGTTCAAATTGTGGAAGTGCATTTCCCAGTCCTGTGTACCTTATCACTGCCTCTCCCTGACAGATGGGCCATGTGCCTTTAGCATCTTTCAGGAGAAAGTACCAAATCCAGAGATTCTCACACCCACTGTGTTGAAATAGAACCAATTAGAATTTTGCATCCGTATGTCATCCATCCATCCATCTGAGAAGCACATAGGTCTATCCCCAAGACAGAGCTCATGCAAACCTCATCCTTTTCATTTATTGTACCATACTATAATATGGTATAACTAAGAATTTGCTTTGTTTATTTTCCATAAATTGGCTTCTATTTAATAAGTACATACCTTTCTAAATAAGACCGTAAGTCTCCATTTTAGGCTCACATTTGCAGAGTAAAAAGGAAAAAAAAAGGCTAAACAGCATTTTTTGAGGTCTACCCCAATACCTGGTTTTATGTTCTTTGAGTATATCTTTGCCATTTGTAATCTCATGGAGACTTGGCCTTAGACACCAAGAAGGGAAGGGCTTGCTTGGAGTCACTCGCTAAAAATTAAAGGTGGAGAGGAGACCCAAACTGTCCCCTTCATTAGCTGCTTCCTTTCTGTGTCAGATGTGCTGTCAACACATCCAGATGTCAGCTTCAAGCCCCCTCATTTCAAGTCAAGGCTCATTTGATCCTATTATATTATCACAATGCTTCGGCTATGCATTTTCTGAGAATTAACATCTTTTAGCTGTACATTTTTCTCCTTTTCACTCTCTTTTCTTTCTCACAATTTAATTGTTAATTCAAGCAAATTTGAGCTAAGTTACTCCTCCCTGGACTTCATTGTCTCCAACCTGGGATCCAGTCTAGCTCAGGAGTACCATCTGTTATTGCACCACCATCATAGACCGATCAGGGACTTCTTCCAGGGAGTAGAAAATGAGTTGCTTTATAAGTGTACTGAGGGTGAATTGGAACTGTAGAAGCACATGGGTGTTTTGACATCATTCCAGAAAAACTAAGTCCAAAAATGTACGGGGTACACCTAGTAAAAGGTGTGGCTTGCTTACTTGGACCCAAGAAAAAGGAGTATACTCAATGCTGTGATGCCAGTCTGAGTTTTGTCCCTTAACCTCTATGTAGCTATTAAATAACACATATATACTACATATGCTGTAGATATAAAAACACATGGTAGATTTATGTATGTGTAAATTTATTGTGTGATACGTACTATGTGATCTGAAATTTAATATAAGTGTGTAGGGGAAATCCTGTTTAGAGGTAATGCTGACCACACCCATTTGGGGCTGGACACAGGCATCGATGACCAAGCCTGCTTGGGAGTGGTCAGAGTGACTTGGGAAAGGTTTAAGTAGTTAGAGTCACGCACATGGGCCCTTTCTCTTGCTCCCTGCCACCTGGCTAAGTGGACTTGCATGAGTTCTATTTCTTAATAAACCACCTGTTATTCAATCTAGATCTGGCTCCACATTGTGTTCAATTATACATATGATTGGGGGCAAAAAGAATCATATTTGCTGGACCACCACAATCAAGGAAAGAAAAACTATCTAGTGAATTGTTGCCAATGAAACCTCTGTACCTTCTGAATTTAATGCCATTCAATAAATTCTGACAAAAAGAAGACACACATATGTTCTTCTGTTTCTGACTTAGCATGCTCATGACCCAGTGACCAGAGTCCTGTATGAGAGAGCCCAGTTATATCCCCATGGAGTACCTCAGGGTTTGTCTATCTCTTGGTCTATCAGCTAAGGCCCAAATGGTAGAGCTGTCCCTTCTCTGGATGTGGAAAATGCTGCCCAGAACGTAGAAACAATGCACACCTTCTGACTGCCAAAAGATTTGCAAGGGGCACTGCAGGAGGGAAAGAAGTAAGAACTCTCCCATACACAGATGCTCTGAGTTGGCCTTTGCTACTGGAGCTGATTAGGACAAGAACAGTGATGGGCCACAGCTACTGTTTCATTTGTACCTTGTAGGTTTATGTTCTCTGAATAAAAGAATGAACAAATATTCCTACCCCTGGAATGAGAATATTATGATGTAATAACTGCAGATACCTAAATTGAGGACAAGTAACAAGAGGAGTCATGGTAGGGCAGCCATGGTAGATAGAACCTATGACCACAGTCATGACTAAGGGTCACTTTCAGGTTGAAGCTGGAGGTTAACCTCTGTGTCAGCTCATTCATTTCTCGACCCCTTCTTTGTAACTGTTAGTGTTTTATTGTGTTCTTCTACGGATGCCAGTTATACATTCCCATCTTCCTGGAGTGAGGTTCTCCAGTGAACACCAGGCAAAAGGCCATAGTACTTCAAATACACGCTGCCTGGTCTTAAGAAAAACGTGGGTGAGGATGCAAGCTTGACTGAGAGTGTCACTTCAGGGAACACCCTGTCTACAAGAAGAACATATTCACAACACACTTAAGATGCTTTCAGAAGGTGGGGTTGACTGCATTTCCTCTTCGTGCAACATGTCCTACCCTCAGTGTCTAGTGCTGACACAGGCTCTGCAAGGGGAGCTCAGAGGATCCTGGAAAAACTTACTTGTGAAGAACTCTCACCAACAGGACAGAAGTCATTGAATTTTATTACATTAATCTCACAATAGTAGAATCCCTACAAGAGACAAATCAAGTGGAGCGTCTCAGGATGCCATGGTTTTATCTGTTCCTGAAGCTTCTCTTGTCTCCAGTGTCCTCCCCATCTCCTGGCTAATGGCTCTTGTTCTCCCTTCTCTCTATGACTCCAGATCTCCATTTCAAATCACTTTTATCAGCTCATGACTTGCAAGGCTTTTAACCTCACAGGTTACATTAAGAGAAAAGTGATATCATTATGCAAATTATGTTTCATCTTCCTGCCTTCCTTTGTCCTTTGGTAGTGTTTTAAAGGGGAAGCATCTTCTTTAGCAAGTTGAGTGTCCACTGCATCCTCTCATCTTTATTTTTGTCCTTTAGGAAACACAGGAATGAATTGAAGACTCTATATAGACACACCCAGGAACAAGAGGAAGAAAAGGAAGGTAAGGCTCATGAGCAGAAAGCTCACTCCTGTATCCCACTAGGCAGATTCACTGGAAATCTCAGAGCTTACAGCCAGAGAATTCCTCTGAGGGTGGTGGTGTGTCACTGATGGAAATCTTTCTTTAAGTGCAAGCTTTTCTGCCAAGATGGTGTAGAAGAAATGATTTACCCATTGTTTTTCCTAACAATATACACTGACTCTATGTCTACACAAAAGACATGCACCATATTCAAAGTCTGGAACCAAACTAAAAGTGAATAGACTCACTGGGGATCTATAATATGATCAACAGCATGGGGCAGTCTTTATGGCTCTTGTAACTCAAAATAGATAATGTCAAAATTCTTAAAATAGAGGTTATAAAATGAAAAGAATAATTAACTATGATTACTATCTGTACTACTAATAAATTAGAAGTTGGAGGTATAGGAATTGAACTCTGACAAAAATATAATTATTTTCATGAAAATATCCTGATACATCAACATTTACAGTTTCATTTTTTTTGACAAAAAGCAAGTTTGGGGTAACTCTTTGAAGGAATATGAATATATATATATATATATATTTCCAGGATTTTCCCTCTGGGTTTTGGCAACTAATTACATTTTTTAAAGACTGTATTTAATTTGTCTCATATAGAACTCAGTTTAAAAAGTTTTGTTGCTGAAATTGTAGATTATAAATGAATGTGTGATTACATTACATGTTACAGCAACAAATACAACAAACCACTGATCAGCAAGCTCTCTATTAGATATTGTGTCTGGGTGAACATCTAACTAAAAATAGACTCCTGCTCCCTCACATACCCTCTTATGCACATTTGGACATGAGCACAATACGTGTGTCAAGATTGGAACAATGAACCTGGTATTGGTGGAAGAGAAGTGTCTAATTGAATGTTAGTAACCTTTCTGTTACTATGATATAATACCCCAGTAAAAAGCAATTTAGGAAGAAAGGGTTTATTTTGACTTACAGATCCAGAAGGAGAGGGTCGATCTTGGAAGGGAAGTCATAGCAACAGGCAGAAAAAGCATGGTGAAAAGAGCAGGAAGAAAGCTGATCACGTCTCCATCCACACACAAGAATTGGAGAGAGAATAGGAAAAAGCCCATCTCTATTTACATATGTCTTCTAGCAAGGCGATCTCTCTTTCTCTCTCTCTCAGATGAACTTGGCACAAGCTAAAGTCATCTGACAAGAGGGAACCTCATTTGAGAAAATGCCTCCCTAAGATTGACCTGTGGGATACCCTATGGGGAAGCTTTTGGGGTACCCTGTGGGCAAGCCTGTGGGACATCCCATGGGACATCCTATGGACAAGCCTGTGGGACAGCCTTGTGCAAGCCTATGGGACATTTTCCTGATTGATGATTCATGTGAAAAGGTCCAGTAGTTGATGCTGACCCTAGGCTATCCTGGGTCCTGGGTTATCCTAAGAAAGAAGGCTGAGCAAATCAGAAGGAACACACCAAAAAGCAGAGTTCCTCCATGGTCCCTGCTTCAGTTTTTGCTTCCAGGTTGTGCCTTGAGCTCCTGCCCTGATGTTCCTCATGATGAACTATAACTATAGGCTGAAACAAGGTCTTTCCTCCCCAGGTTATTTTTGGCCATGGTCTTTATCACAGTAGTGGGAAACTAATATGACCTCCTGAAAGTTCCAAGTAGATCACATCAACTGAGGACCAAGTGTTGAGGGGCATTTTTCATTCAAATTCACAATGGTTATAATTATATATTATAAAACATATAATGTACTATTTATAGACATTATATAACATTAGTATAATGATATAGATACTATTATAAACATACAATGTACTATTGTACATTATAAAACAGTCTTTAGAGGATCTGAGCTGGATATGTGACTGGAATACACAGTCCTTTGAAAGCACATGGTGAGACTTAACCAGACTGTGAAAATGAGGGATTAGAATCTTAACCTGAGTGTGGCATCTAAAGGAGGGATCCTTAGTAGAAGATTAGGAATAAATAAGATCATCCACCCAAGGCCCCAGGACCATTGTCATTCTAGGAAAAGTATATAAAGGAGGTCCAGGGGTATGTTTGCTTGTGAACACATGCTCCTGTTGTGAATATGCTTAAGAATATTGGCTTTATGCTGTGGCATATTTGTTTAATGATGCTTAAGATATGTTGCATTTAAAAAAAAAAAAAAAAACTCTGTGAAGCTGTGTTACTTTGCCTGTCTGAAACACTCAATTGGTCTAATAAAGAGCTGAACAGCCAATGGCTGGGAAGGAGAAAGAAATAGGCGGGGTTGGCATGCAGAAAAAATAAACAGGAAGAGAAGGGAGAAAAGAAGAAGGAAAGAGGAAAAGGAGGACATCAAGGGCCAGCCACCCAGCTACACAGCAAGCCAGAGTAAGAATAAAAGAAAGGTATATAGAATAGAGAAAGATAAAAGCCCAGAGGCAAAAAGGTAGATGGGATAATTTAAGTTAAGAAAAGCTGGCAAGTCCTTTAGTTAAATAGCAGCATCTACATGAAAATTCCTCATCTACTTCACAAAGCCCAGAAGATTGATTTAAAGACATACCTCTGTTATGACCAATAGTGAGTCCTTTGGAAGCAAGAACAGTAGAAGAAGGGGATCTTTAGGAACAATATGTTGTTTTTTTAATTTATTTATTAGTTCTAGTTAGGGAACAAGCTTGTTTCACATGTAAGTCCCTTCTCCCTCTCCCTCCCCTTACCCCCATTTCTCCTCCCCCACCTCCAGCCTACTCCCCCATCCACCCACCACTCCCCAGGCAGGGTAGGGCCCTCAACGGGGGCTCTGCAAAGTCCACCAAATCTTCCTGTGCTGGTCCTGGGCCCTTCCCCATGTGTCCAGGGCCAGAGTGTAACCCTTCACGTGGGATGGGCTCTCAAAGTCCCTTCTTGTACCAGGGAAAAATACTAATCCACTACCAGAGGCTCCCTGGAGTGCAGAGGCCTCCTTATTGACATCCATGGAACAGCATGTTTTTAACTTTAAAAATTATTTTAGAATTCCATACTTTTGTTCAATGCATTTTGATCCTATTCATCCTTCCCCGTTGTTTGAAGCTCACTGAATCTAACTAGTGCTGTCCATATGCACATGGGTGTAGGGCTGTCCATTGAGCATAGGCAAACTACTACAGGTCACATTCTTGAAGAAAAGATTCTCCTGATCCCAAAGAAGCCATTAACCTCTACCAGCTTCAGCTCAGGATGTGGCCTTATGGGCCCTTCTTTCCTCCATGCTGGAATGTTGACAGTTTTGACCTTGTGAAGGTTTATACAGCCAACATAGCTGCAATGAGTTAATGATTACAGAGGCCTGGCTATCTCCAGGAGCCACTGTTTCACTCCAGACCTCCCAAACCCCAGACTCTTAAAATCTCTCTCTCTCTCTCTCTCTCTCTCTCTCTCTCTCTCTCTCTCTCTCTCTCTCTCTTGCCACTTTCTCTGAGCCTCAGGAGAAAGAGGTATAATATAATATAGATATTTAGTTTAGAGTTGACCACTCCAATGTCTATGCACTTTGACTATTTGTGAGTCTCATTAACTGCCATACACTGAAAAAAAAAAAAAAGCTTTCTTGATGAGGGTGGGCTGAGAGCTGCACTAATCTATTGATATAGTGAAAAGAGTTTAGAAAGAGGTTTGACACTATGTTTATTTTGCTGAAATAATAGTAGTAAGTTATTCCCGAGTGCATATGATGTCTTCAGCCGTGAGTTCTTAGTCAGGCTACGGTACTGGGCATGAGTTCTGTACTGTGGAGGGGAACTTAAATCCAATCAGGAAGTTGTTGGTTACCCCCATAGTATTCATGACATTATGGCACCAGTGGGCATATCTTGCCAAACCAATTGGGGTTGTAAGTCCTAGGGTTCAAACCTAAGACATGATGATGTCGTTCCTCGAATTTCCTGTATAAAACCCTCAAGCACTGTGAAAGTTATTCAGCAGGGAAGAAGCTTCCAGATTTAAAAATCACTGCCAATATTTGTTTGCACTGTTTTGTGAGACAACAGCCTGACAGTCTTGGCCTTTGGAAACCTTTTCTTCCGAGGTTTCTCGGGTTTTCTTTCTTATGTTTCTTGGGTGTTAAGTGTGATTTGTTATAAATACACACATCTACTCAACTTTGAGTGAAAAATTCATCAACATTACACAAGATAATCTTGCAGTTTCTCAGTTAGATCAAGTAACCAGTTCAGGGTTCACCATCTCCAAGGCATTCTGTGTTCAATACTTGTGTCTCTGCCTATCTGTAGCTTTTTGCTTCTCTCCATACTATCTCCATCTTTTCATTTTCCTTTATTTTCCTGACATTTCCTTTCATCTAAGGGCCATATAGTAGCCATAACTTTTCTTAGTTGGCCCACGGGGTGACTTTGTGAGCAGCTCATGCCATCTCTATACTCCTGTGAACATTCATCTGTCTCTGTTCCCCTAGAAATCTTAACAAGGGCCAAACACATTGTCAATCAGGTCCTTCAGAAAAGCTTCAGCTGCTCAACTGCTCTGTGAGGGAGTATATAAAGACAGGTATTTTCCAAGGAGCAAGGTGTAAGTTATTGAGCAAATTAAGCATAGCTGGACACCACCAAATCTTCCCTATAAATCTTTGAGAGAAAAGCAAGTCTTGCCATCTCCTTCCTCAGTGTTCTCGTGTGTGTGTGTGTGTGTGTGTGTGTGTGTGTGTGTGTGTGTGTGTGTGTGTGTGTGTGCGTGTGTGTGTACACATATGCATACACGTGAGTACACATGCACAATTATGGGTGTGGAAGCCAGAGATAAACCTCATCTGTTGTTCCTCAGGAGACACCTGTCACTTTTTTTCAGACAGGGTCCCTCCCTGGGATTTGAGCCTCACCCAGTAGTCTATGCTGTCTCATCATTAAGTCCCAGAAACCCACTTGTCTCGTCTTCTCATTGCTGTGATTACAATTGTGTGCCCCATATCCAGGAATGGTATATGGTGTCTGTGGGACCAGACTTGGGTCTTCATTGTTTTTGCACATTACCACTGTACAGTCTCCCCAGTCATCACTGTTCCCAGCCAACACCAGACAATAGCCATTATTATCTGGCTCCTTTTCAAGTGACTGGACTTGTACCATTCTGTGTCAAAGGGCTCTGCCCTAGGTTCCCTCAGGTTCTGATTTGAGGCGAGACTGTCCATTTGCCTCTCATTTGGAAGGAGGCCATGGGATTAGTCTCAGAGAGATGCCCTCAGGCACACTCAATTGCAAGCTTTACAGAGGGCCTAAAAGCTGCTCTTTGAACTACAGAGCAGAGGCCTCTGGAAGCCTGAGGGTTGGTGGACCACAAGTCCAGGAGAGAGTTTAAAGCTCAGAGCCTTATACCCAATTAAATCCAATAAGTTTGGCCAAAGTCCTGAAAATATTTTTTACAGGAAGGAATAAAATATGCTTTGCCAAAGTCTCTTCTTGTGACCAGCATGAACTTAATTACACTTTCTGGCACTGCCAAAAGCCCTGGACCAGAAAATTCACTTAATTAGAAACAAAAACAAACCACAGTGTCCCACAAAATGAGTTAAGATGCTAGAGAGAGAGAGCATGAAAAATGGAATTTGTAAAGAACATCCATAGGGCAGCCTAACTTCAGGTTCAATGTGAAGCCCTTTAAGATAGAAATGAATTGAGAAGCAGTAGAGCAGGGCACCCAACGGACACTGAGCTTACACAGGTGCCAGCTCCCACACATACATATATGCACATACACCACACATGCACAAAGGCACTCACACAACAAAGGTAAATACACAAAATGAAAACAAACCACCTCTGGGTTGGATGGTCAGCAAATCAGGGAAGTGTGAAAGATGACTGGACCTTCCATAGCTGTGTCATGTTACTTGTTTCTTAGTTCCTGTTACTTGGTGCATTATTAAGTGGTTGTGTTTATGTTGGGCATATATGAATACCATAATCATTTTGATCATTTATTAGTATGGCTATAAATTGTTCTTGTAACTGCATTCTCTTAAGGAAAGCACAGGCAGGGCACATACTCCATAGCAATGTAAAGATGTATTTATTAGCAGAGATATTAATGTACGTGTATGCTATCTTTTATGATACAGTGGTTATCTGGACTGGTTTAAAAAGTCTGAAATGCATCTCTCTCTCTTCCTCCTTGAGTAACAACAGATGAAGCTCAGTGGTTCCATATGCATCCCATTCCATGCTGACCACTTTCAATCGGCTTACAAACTTCATGTCCTTTAGCAAGATTGTCTGGCTTCTTTGTTTTACTGTACTCATTTGTACGTCTGTGTTAGCAAAATGTGACTCTATTTGCACAAAAGGTCTTTCTTTGCCATTTATAACGCAGGAGCACCAACTTCTATGCCCCTCTCATTCCCATGTGCAGCCCAGTTTGGCAGAAGGTCTCTCCTCCTAGAGTTTGTGGTACCTTTTGCATGTCTGTCAGCATTGTAAAGTAGGTTTGTTATTGATGGTGACTTTTCTGAATCTATGACAGAGTAACCAGCCTTTCTGGCTCCAAGATGTCTGTGTTTTACCTCTGTGTCCTTCACCACCAGGGTGACATGTGATGTGTAGTGAGTGTGTAATAACTTGGAGATAGAGCTGGGTGTGTGGCTTAGCATAAATAATGTCCTCTATTCAAGCCCCATCGTGTGAGTCAGTGGTAGGGGATTTGTAGATGGATCATTGCAAAAAGGCTGGTGCCTGAAGGGGAAAAAGAGTGGTGTGTGAAAGAAAGGTGGGAGAAGAGAATGAAGAGAGAGTACAAGAAGAAGGAAGAGAGAAATTAACAGTTGAAAAAAGGACAGAAAATGTAGCCCTTGCCCTGTAGACCCTGTAAGAATAGAGAATCCAGTAGTGACTATGAGAGACAGGCTGAACCCAGACATGAGAAAACGCCTTCAGTCCCAGCCTCCGGAGCAGGTACAGACTGAGTGCCCAGAGCAGAGTGACAGCCAGGGCTGCCTTTGAAAGGGAACGATCCCACCAATGCACTATTCAGTGGCAGAATCAATTTGTACTTCTGCTATATAGGGAATTTCTGCTGCTCAGTACTCTCATTAGAGGTTCCTCTTAAGAAATGCACATTATGGGGCAGATGGAATGGCTCAGAACATTCACACATGTAGCTGCCACCCAAGCCTGATGACTTAGGTTTCCCAGAGTGGGAAAGAAATGACTCCATGGTGCTGTCTTCTGACCTCTACACTTGATCTATGGCACATTTGCATCCTGCACTTACACCCCTCCCATACATATACACTCATATACAAATACACACTAAATAAAATAAAAATTTAAAGAAAAAACTGTATTTACAAAAATAGGAGGTGGAATTAATTTTTCAGATATTCTGAACGGTTAGGAACTATGTTAGAACAGATGAGATTTTGCCACCGAAGAGTGACAACAGCTGAGATGTGTGACACCCACTCCCCCAATGGAGAGAGCATGACTTTTTGGGAAAGCAGAAATCATCCTACACTGACTCTGGATACTTCATGCACAATACTTTCCCCAGTTCCAAAGCCATAGCTGTCATGGATCCTGCAAGAGGCTTTGTGGCCATCTTGTGTATCATAGTTAACTTTAGCTATCAACTTGACACAGTCTAGTGCCACCTATCAATTGAGGGTGTCTCAATTGAAGGCTCAGATTGGCCTGTGGGAATGTCTGTGAGGGGTTGTTTTGATTATTAATTGATGCTGATGGGCCTATCCCACTGGAGGCAGAACCCTGGACAGTAGGGCTTGAGCTGTATAAGAAAGCTAACTAAAGATGAGTCTGCAAGTGAGCCAGCCAGCAAGCAGTATTCCTCTATGGTTTCTGCTTCAAGTTCCTGTTGTAATATTTTGTTTGTGTTCTGACAAAGTTTTCCTGGAGATCAGAGGGCAGAGCTAGCTGCACATTAACCATATAGGTCCATAGGTTTTTTTTTTTTAAATTGGGATATTTTTAAGATTTTATTTATTTATTATGTATACAACATTCTGCTTCCATATATATCTGCACAACAGAAGAGGGCACCAGATCTCATAATGGATGGTTGTGAGCCACCATGTAGTTTCTGGGAATTGAACTCAGGACCTCTGGAAAAGCAGTCAGTACTCTTAACCTCTGAGCCATCTCTCCAGGCCCAGAGGTCCGTAGGTTTGTACAGAGAGAAGACAGGAAGTGACAACATGGGGCAGAGACAGGAAGTGATAAGGCAGGCTTAGACAGGAACTTGGCCCTTTTCACTCTGAGATTTCAGAGAGGTAAGGACTCTAGTGGCTGGCTGCTTTGCTTCTCTCTGATCTATTGTAAGATGAAATAAATCTTTTCCTGTAAGTCGTTTTTGGTTAGAGTGTTTTATTACCACAGCAGAATGAAATTAGAACATCAGAGAATTTATTTAAAGCTAATTGTCTTTTTCATCTGGAATTTGAGGAAACATTTAAACCCCAGTGAATTTGGTTGCAGAGAGAAAGCTAACCTTCAAGAGGTGGAATCTGAAGAGCTTTGCATGACCATAAAGCATGACCATCAAAGAAACTAAATAATCCATCATTCTACCTCTCACCAGAAAGGTCCCAGAAAGATACCCCCAATGGAGCAAGTGGTTCAAATTTACACTAACGAGTCTAGCTCTCTTAGACAATTACTTGGATTCTTGGCGCTGGCTTCAAGCATTACACATTCCACTACTGTGGAAAAAAGTTGCCTTTAGTGTCCTGGGATGAGTCTAACTCCATCTGTATTCTCAAGCCGACCTTTCAGTTATGAGCATGCTTTAACTAGAAATGGCAGCAAAACATTTCTTATCTCATATTTGTATATATATATATATATATATATATATATATATATATATATATATATTCCAAAGACATTCCCTGTAGATTATTAACTACTAAGACATTTAGTTACTGATAGTTAAAAATGTTTTATACACAGTATATTCAGGAAATAGGAACTCAATAAATTTGATTGACCAAAGGACATTTGAAAGGTATGTTAATTCACTTCTAAAAGAGAAATTCAGTCCATTCTGCTTCTCAGACCTGATAGTGAAATTGCTCCTAGTGGGAGCCAATTTGGATAAGTACTAATCTAGAGTACTCCTTTGCTTACACCACCACTAAAGAATTTGTTTGGCTTACAGTGTATCGTCCTTTCTGAAGGGCCATCAAGGCAGGAACTCAAGTCAGGAACCTAGAAATAGGAACTGAAGCAGAGGCCACAGAAGAATACAGTTTACTGGCTTGTTCTCCACAGATCATTCAGCCTGCTTTCTTATGCAACCACCTGCCTGGAGTGGCACCACCACAGTGGGCTAGGCCTATGCACATCAAGCCAATGCACTGCCCCAGACAAGTCCACAGGCCAATCCGATGGAGACAATTCTTCACTCAATGTTCTGTTTCCCCAGGTGTCTCTAGTTTACGTCAGCCGAGCTAGTATCACTAAACACCACATCTGAATGGGAATTCTGGAACCCAGTCATCTGGTTTCTCGTCTTTAGCTCATTAGAATTATGAAGCACCCCCAAAGGAAGAAATTCCTAGTCTTACCACCCTGAACATTCTGCTCAGGAGGAGCATGGGAAAGAAAATGATAAAGTTTAAGCATGTCTATCAGTTCAGTGTTGTTGGTAACTATCAGATCAAAGCAAATTTTGTATCCCCAAACTCCAAAAGACAGAAGGGAGAAATGGCTATTTATGATACTTATTAGCATGCCAAAGTACAAGCTGGCCTCTAGGCTCCCTCAGTATCACAAGTATCAGTTATGCATTTAAAAGACCATGCTGGCACTCTGGTGCTTCTCACCGTCTCCCCTACCTTAAACTCCCCCCAACTCATGCCCTGCCCCTGCCATCTACTCATTCTTATAATCTTACTAGCTTCTCTATCTCCCCCTTTCCCTCTCTCTGCTCTCCCATGATCTTCCTTTCTCTATGTTCTCTCTGCTTCTGCTTCTGTCATTGCCAGGTCCAGTGTGCTGGCCAAGTTCAGTCTACTGTTTTCTCTCTCTGTTTTGGATGATGATGGTGATGTTCTCTCTCTCTCTCTCATATATATATATATATATATATATATATATATATATATATTCTCCTTAACTATACCATGAAGAGGTCATGTTGTCATTTTATACAGTAACTGCCCTTGAAGTTGCTACCTTTTATTTCACATAGAGGGAATGTTGATCCTTGCTCCAAATCCTGGGATTCTTGACCCTACTTCTATTCTATCATGGAAGTCATTGAAGAAATCCCCCAAATTCATCACCCAACTTTCTTCTAATCTATATCACGTTTGGTGAGTCAAAGAGACAGAGACAGTAGATACAAATCGAAATCAGTGTGTATATTGGATTCAAGTTTCAATCCTGTCATCTACCAGTGAAACACTCTAGAAACTTTCCCATTTTACGTTCTAAGTGAGGAACTCTAATGAATTGCTTGCTTAGGTCATCAGCACCTGCCAGCAATTGGCTCTGACTCAGAAAAACTTGTTTCAGAACTTTAATCCTACTGCATTATAAATGCCAGTTTAAGTTTATCTGAATTGCCAACAAATTTTGCCCAAAATGCACTTGAGAGCAATGTAGGATTTCCAAGTATCTCCCAGAGGTAAGAACAGAACCCTATAGGCATCTGACCATGCACATACAGTGCTCTCAGCAGCAGAGAGTGATGCATGCATGCCTTGGCTTCAACTCACTGACCTGCACCTTCCGGAGATCAAAAGTCAGACTCATAACAGGAAGTGCTTCTAAAATTACAGCCGTCTCCCTGAACCTGGCTTTCCTGTTATCTATTCTTCTTGATGGGGTATAATTGCACCAGCTCTGGTTACCAATGGTCAGGATGAAGGTGACCTGCCAGAGAATCAATCAAAGAATAAGGTTTCTTTGTGCCTGCATGCTTTGCAGATGGGGGTAGAGTTAGGCTCCCAGGTTTACAGCTGCAGGTCATGGTCTGACTCTGCTTCCAGGGCAGACGTGAGCTTCTCGCAATGGCTGTACAAAGCACAAGTACCTTGCTATCCATCTCACATTCCTCTTTGCATTTTGTAAGCTTTCTCATCAGAAATTTTCTGATAAATGTTTGTGGTTTTCTTTTGGGTCTTAGGTCAATCCCTGGCCATGTGGGAGCCTGCAATATGAGAGCGGCAATGAAAGAGGTTGCCCGGTTCTCTGGGTATACTCCAACCTTCAGTCTTAATGCTCTCAAACATGATTTTGTGTCTACATTTCATTTGCAGTAGAATTCTAGGCAGCATAAGGTAAATGGATCTAAAAATATACTTTGAGTATTTCATACACGTATAGAATGTATTTGGAACTTATTGACCCTGCATACATCTCTCTAACTCCTTCTAGACTCCCCCACACATCAGGCATATAATGCATCAGAGAAGAATCCTATCTTCAAATTCTTTGGATAATCTATATTAACTATATCTAAAATATGCATATATTATATATATAAGTTTTACATACATAAAATTTTATATACATGCTATAGCATACATCAAATGTGCAATAAATATGTAAAAAATCAATACTATGTGAAGAAGAGGATGCAGTCTGGAAAAAGTGTTTTGTAAATGAGAATTCACCAACAAGTCTCACTTTGTGTTCCTTCTTTTACACTCTTAAATCTAAGCTTCATGGCTGGGAGATCCCAGCAGACAAAATGGTGCACACACACCTCCCTCCCTTGGCTGTGTCCCTGACATATTCCCCTTCTCCATCTTCTGTGAGTGATAAACTCACACACTTTCTGTGTGCCTTAGCCAAAATCTATTGCCCAGCCATCAAAGGCAAAGAAAGATCTACATTTCCATGGTAATTATCACATTGAATTGGGTTCTGTTACATTTTTTTTTTAAAGTTAAGGACCAGGGAGTTTCAGCCTAGGTCTCAGTTCCAAGTACAGATTTTGACTATTACCTGATTTTCTGAATACTGACAGAGAGAACTCCAGTTCAATGTTATACCATATTCTTATCCACTCATCTGTTATTCATGGAATTCTTCCTACATGCTGGTATAACCCTACATGCATGCCAAGACTGAGTATGATCTGCATCTTCCTGCTCTCACAGATCTTGGAAAAACATGGTGGTGTAAACATATTCAAGTTGGCTATGAGAATATGGGAAATAGGTTTGAGAGTGGCTCTCATTGGGGTATAAGGATGTAGCCATGGGCTTGAGATCAGCACAATAAGGAAGATCAGTCCTGTGGCTGTCTAGGGAATGAACTGGGTGTAAATTGCAAAAGTATGAAACAAAAATATCCAACTTAGGAAAATGTATAGAGTTTTTGTACCATAAGTGGATCCAGGGATGTAGGCAATGGCTGGCAAACCACACAAAGGCAAGCTATTTGGTAATGTTCAACCCCTGTAAGTTTTACTGTAAGAGATTCATATGACACAATGTGCAACTGGCCATATCACAGGTTGTGTTCAAATTCTGAACTACTCTGCCAGGTATCTTACCCTCCTCAGAATGAAACCAGCTTATCTGTTTGTCCTATATGAGAAAATTAAACAGCTATATAACAACACGGAACAAATTATTGCCTCTTCTGCCTGCCCCAACTCCTGGATCCTCTGGGATAGATACATCAGAATGGTCATCTAAGTCATTGGCCTGAGTATCACACTAAGGAAGTTCTATCACTGTTCCATGATGGCCACATTGGACAAGACAATTCTATCAGGACTCATGACACTTTCACAACTCAGAGAACACCTTTATTGGCACTGTGACATTTAGTTTGAGGTATGCTGTACAAACATTATTAATGTCACCTGGTGCAGGCTAAGAACTGTGCCATGAGATAGAGCCTCCCCCCCTTTACTAGAGCACCAGGATGAAAGGACCAGAGACTTTAGGATAGAACCAAACAGGACTGGCAAAAATATGTCAGTGTGATGATGTCTAATGGTATTTTGCTATACTCATAGACTGGTGTCTAGCCTAATTGTCATCAGAGATGTTTCATCCAGCAACTGATGGAAACAGATGCAGAGACTCACAACCAAACACTAGACAGAGTTCTGGGTATCCTGCAGAAGAGGGAAAAGAAAGATTATAGGAGCCAGGGGATCAAGAACACCACAAGAAAATATACAGAATCAACCAACAGACTCATAGGGGTTCACATGACTGAACAACAACCTGGGACCCTGCATATATGTTACAGGAATGTAGCTTGGTCTTCTTGTGGAACTTCTAACAGTGAGAACAGGGGCTGTCTCTGACTCTTTTGCTGGCATTTGGGACCCTATACCTAATACTGGGTTGTCTTGTCCAGTTTTAATATGAGGGGAGGTGCCTAGACTTATTGCAACTTGATATACTATCTTTGGTTGATATCCATGGGAGGCCTGCCCTTTTTTGAATCAAAACACAGAGGAGGAGGAGTGGAGGAGTAGCAGGGGGAAGTTGGAGAAGAGGAGGGATGGGGAACTGCAATTATGATATAAATAATAATAATAATAATAATAATAATAATAATAATAATAATAAAAAGAACAAAATGAACTCTAGGCCCAGAGATACCCTACTACCACAGAATGGACATAAACTTGGATACTGAAGGATCTCCAGCTCCTAAGTTTAAAAATCAGTATTTTAAAGGGAGCCTCACAAAGCAGTTGCCCATTTCTGTGTCTGTAGTCAGACTGCAGTGGTTGCATTCAAAAAACAGTCATGTTCCCTGGGTAGTTACGATTTTTAAAAAGTAATAATGATCAACTCATTAACTGTGACTGCCTACAAGCACTTTGATAAGATTCACTTTCAGGCTACTGTTATTTAATGGATATTTATTTTAAAGTGGAAGCCACTCATGCATTCAGAATGCAGCAACTCTTCTGCTCCATCTCCATTAAATGGATATTGTATTATTTTCAAAAGCACACATGCAATAGAGGAGTACAAAAGTGATTCCAGGGAGTCACAGAGCTAAGCTGAATGTTAACAATCAGGTTGTGTATTCGCTGACTTAATAAAGAAACTCTGATTGAGAGT
This sequence comes from Cricetulus griseus, assembly GCF_003668045.3. Taxonomy (NCBI): domain Eukaryota; kingdom Metazoa; phylum Chordata; class Mammalia; order Rodentia; family Cricetidae; genus Cricetulus; species Cricetulus griseus. Next base: position 29,609,122 of record NC_048600.1, on the reverse strand, counting down.
CTAAATCAAATAGTATGCTTCTTAAGCTGTAAGGTAAGGGATTGCTGCTTTATTTCAGTCCCTGAGTCAAAGAGTTTTAGGAGATGATCTAGAATGGATGTGTGGAGGAATAGGGCTGTCACCCAAGAGTGTCTAAAGATGATGGTTCCTATGCTGACAATCCACAAGAAATATTGCCCGAAGAATGATTCCAGAGACAGAAGAACCAGATAGGTAAAGACAGTGAGTGTAGTACTTGCTCCATAAGACTAAGGCCTCATGCCAGAAAAGTCAGCATTAGGAAAAGGTGCTCAGAAGGGCAGGTCCTGAAAGGTGTCTAGGAGCCACAGTTCAGTCTGCTGTATTGCAATTGGATTGAGTGGGATAATAATACAGACAGCAAGGGGTTCAGGATACTGCATTGCATTCCGAGAGAGGTCACTTGTCAATACAAAGTGTGGCTTGGAGTGGACTGTCATAGAATTTTGTCAAGGCTGCTATTGTGCTTGATGGTCTGAGAAATATTGAGAACCACTCCACCCTATGCATGCAGTACTAAATTTGCTTTAAGCAGGCAGGCATATTTTAGGGTTTCTATTGATGTGAAGAGACACCATGACCATGGAAACTCTTATAAAGAAAAAAAACATTTAATTGGGGTGACTTACGTTTCAGAGGATTTGTCCATTATCATCTTGATGCAACATGGTGGCGTGCAAGCAGATATGATGATGGGGAAGCAGCTGAGTGTCCTACATCTCGACTGACAGGCAACAAGAAGTGGTCTGAGACACTGGATGTGGCTTGAGCATATGTGAGACCTCCAAGCCTGCCTCCACTGTGACACACTTCCTCCAACACAGCCACACCTACTGCACAAATCCACAAATTCTAACAGTGCCATTTCTTTTGGCAGCCATTTTATTTCAAACCAACACAAGGCAGAAGAGTTTATAATTAACATAAGCTTCTGTGTGTTTACTTAGGACTAAAGGACTTTGGGACCAGGCAGGACAGAAAACTCTGTATCACTCATACATATTTTATTTTGTCTATCTCCTTAGTTGAGGTCTGTACTGAAACCTCACTTTTAAATATCCTCGGACCCCGTTTTTCATGAGAGTCCCCTAAGTGAATTCAGTGATAATTTAATTTTCACACACACACACACGCACACGCACACGCACACGCACAAATGCATGCATGGTTTGATTTCTCTGCTGGCTGAGGAATCTAGGCTGAAACCCTGACTGCACACATGAGGGCCATTGCCTACGGAGAGAAAGAACATGCTCCAAACTGGTGCTCTGCAAACAGAACAGAAATCTACACTTTGCTGCATTCATTGCAGAGCCAGAGGCTGCCTGTGCAGTGGCCCAGACTTCCAGGCAAGCTGAAGCAGCCCTGGCTTCAGTTAAACAGACACCAAACATCCCAACACCCGCCCTCTCTATCCATAGGCAGAGTTTCTTATCAAAGTCTTCCACTCCTCAAAGACTTTATTTTTCTAACACAGCAAAACAAAGGCTCTTTCATGCAGGATTGGAATATTGCAAACCTAATAAAGGTGAATGAAACCCTATCGCAGAGTGTGAGCGGGAACAACACTAAGGCCTTAAGTGTTTGAGTAGAACCGGCTTCATTTCACAATATCACAGGGTTGAGGGTGGAAAGATGACTCGCCAGTCTCGCACCTGGAGTGCAGTGAGAGTAATCCTAGCCTGCAGCACAGAGCAAGGCTCCTCGACTGCCGCTGAACACTCAGATCCCCATGATGCTGGGGCATTGTTCCTCCAGCAGACACGGGGGCAGGGGCTCAGTTCTTGCTTGAGCACCCACAGGCAGACTCACACTGTATTGCTTGGCGCTGAAGTCAACTTCCCAACAATGCCAGGTGTTGTTTCTTTACCTGTGACATCACTCTTTGTGGTATCTGTGGGATGAACCTGATCTATGCTGTGTCCAGTGGGGCTGAGATCCTGATGGCCTCTCTGAATACAGGGTTCTGCAGGGCTGGACTATAAGAGAGACAAACTGTAGCATGACCTTGCTGGACACTCTCCTGATAGTTGCCCATTTTCTGCCCTCAGAGCTTATCTTGGAAGCATGATGTCTCAGGTCACGGATTTCTTGGTCAGTTTGTTCCCCTCGTGTTAGCCTAGGCCAGGTGTATCCAACATCAGGCTGCCACAAGTCAGCTTCGAATGTGGTCTAATACATTTGTAGACCATAATATCATGTCATGTTCAGGGGTCAAATGTCAAGCCCTTAACTGTTCTCTGGTGACTGTTAGGTAAGTTCTCTTTAAGGGAGTAGGGACTCTGCTTTGTTTTGGCCTATACAAACTTCATCAACCTCAACGTTGTCTTGGGGCTTGAAGGGACATCTTTCCTCACGGACTTCTAGCAGACTTGGCTTGAACACAAAGAGTTTGATTTTGTAACTTCAGTGATCATTAGTGTCAGCAATGCCTTGCAACATTTCAGAGCTTTCATATTCACCTTGTAAAGAAGGCTTGGAACTTACATGGTTTGAACATGTCCTCAGATTCATGTCTCTTTGGGTTTGGGAGGTGGAAACACTGGAAAGTGATTTAGGATTATATAAGGTCACAGGGGAGGCCCTCTGCGATGCATTGGTGGCTTTATAAAAAGAGAAACAGACCCAAGTTAGCATGACTCTGAGTCTCACTGTGCTTATCTTCTGGTAAGTTGCAGTCAAGAGGGCTCTCCAGATACTGGAGCCATGTTCCTGGGCTTCCTGGCTTCCAGAAATGTAAACTAAGAAATTATTTACTCATAAGTTATCCAGTCACATATATTTTGTTGCAGCAACAGAAGAGGGGCTAAGACAGCAGCAATAACATAAAAGAGGCTAAGAAGAACTCTCCCAACCATAAGTCACCTATAGCTACTTCTAAAATGGAACAAAACTTCTGTTGTTCTAGAGTGCTATTAATTTGTTACTGATATGGACTGAAAGTAAACGGACAGTCATCTTTTTATGGGTGCTTTTATTTTAGTTTCAATCAGTATATAGCAGTATATATAGATGACTTCACAGAAATGGCTTCTTGTGCTGTCTATCTCTTACTGAGAGTACACATTTTTCATTCAATGAAACAGCAATAAGATCTGTTGTTTAATGAGCATTTACCATGTCCACACCTTGTGGTGGCACTTTACATATTTTATATCAAATCTGTACATTGGAGACTGATATTTTTACTTACAGAACAGTGAATGGGACATCAGAGAGGGCAGATAGCATTCAGAAAATCACACAATGGCAGGTCCCCAAATCAACCTTTGGTTAGTGTCCCCCTCTAACACACTGCCCTTCCTTATCAGTACTCTACATAGCCATATATTTTAATTGTAGACTTAAAGTTCTTCCTTAAGTACCCAGAGGTGCTAGGTGAGGACATTCTTTGGCTTGTCCTAAGAACCCTGAGGATAGCTATTTAACAATAGCAATAACAACAACAACAACAACAAAAAAAAAAAAAAAAACACGAGGGGGGAAGATCCTACCCAGTCCTCGCTTAATATCATTTTATTTGAGGACTTTCTCAGTCCTTCCTGCTTGCTCAGTGTGACCTGTCCCTACAGGACTTCTACCTTTCCCTGGAGTGTCTGCCTCAGGAACCCCACTCTTCAGCAGTGAGTTCTTTGAGACTCACTGGTGGCTGACAGTTCAAAGAGGTCAATAAAACTGGAGTTTCATTGCTGCCATGGTTTACCAGAGGTTTTACACACAATGCACAGGGCTCTAAAAGCCTCCTTTCCAGTCAAGTTCCTAAGTCTGCCACTACTCCTCTAAGGGCAGGCTTTCCAATGCACAAATCATTGTAGAAGAAGAATTCAGAACACAAACGTATGAATTATCCACAATTGAACCCCCTGTCAAACTCACAGGGGTTTCACAGAATGGGATCATGGGTGCTCATTCCAACACCTTGGAGAACCCACTCAGCTAAGAAAGAGTCTGATCCTCTGAGGGTCTTGGTCCAAGTCTTAGTTCAATGCTTTGCCAGTTCCCAGTCCCCACAATGGCTGCTTTGCTCTCACTAAATGTGCCCAGCAAATTGACTTGCATATTTCTCTCCCTCGCCACACAGAAAGATAAGGATTGAGTCACCTGTATTTCTATATCTTGTGTTCAAACAGTGTCAGTACCAGGGACAAGATCAGTAAGTAAATGGAAAATAAATATTTATTCCACACTGAGAAATTAAATGAAATGGGTGGTGTTAGCCACCCAAACAATGGCAGTCAGAGAAGACAGCTGCAAGAGGGAAACAGTTAGTGGCAAGACTTTTAAAAGAAGACCAAATTCCAAAGCTGTTTCAAAATGGCCAAACAATTCATTTTACCTTGATCAAATGATCAAAGCCTCGAGGCAGAAGAAGGGAATTCCCCAGGTCACCCTTCTGCATGCACACAAGCTATGCATTCCTGATGAACCCGTGGAATCCATTTTTCTCTCCATGCAGTAGTCCACAAAATTTAAGGATTTATTGACACTGAGCTCTAACAGGTTTTGTTTAACACTCTCCTGTCATTGCACAATGCATCAATAAAGCATGTGAAGAGTCCCAGAATGAGGTCTCTGCACGGACCCACAGGTTGACAGATACAACATCTGATTTGGTGTTTTAAATCCTGGCCACATAAAGCCCTCCCCACTAGTGAGTCGCATCCTTTTGAGATGGGTTGCTGAGACAGGAGGGACACTGACACTCATCTTAAGCATCATGTGTGCTAGACAATGTGCTAGGCGCTTTGGAGCTATCATTCCTTTAAGCTATATTCTACACTGGACTGTACCTTCAATTCATGTTGCAGGGTAGTTTCTCATACCCCATTTATAATGAGACAAAGTCAAAGTCACTCATAGTTTATCCATCATAGACTTTGACATCAAAGTCTAAATGCATCTATAGCCACATACTTCCTGTTCTTCCAGCTTCCAATAACAGAAGGGCTTATTCTAGAGGGAGGCAGTGATGGCTCAGTGTTCCTCATCAGCCCCTTAAATGAACATGAAGCAAAGCCTGCTAGCCACTATTCTAGGCACTGAGAAGCTTACTGTGAAAACATGAGGTTGTGACCCTGTTTTCAGAGCTCACCTGAAAGTGATGACATCAGCTCTCTTATATCCACTGTATGGACACCTGAACTTCTTGTGTGTTGCTATATCCTCATGTGCTCTGGGAATAGCCACTTAGAGAAATCACTGAATGAATGAAAGAATGGCATTTTGAACCCTCCTGAACTCCTGCTGCCCATAGCTAATTGAGACCTGCTTTCTGCTTATGCTTGTGACTCTGAGGGTCTGTGGATGCTCATACCTGTGGAGGACCAGCCTCGAATTCTCCTCCATGCCCTGCTAGCAAGTTTCTCTAGCCTTACTTCAGTTTGCTCCCAGTGTGCTTTCAGACCTCAAGAGTCACCTTCCCTGGTCCACATCCCTGCCTCTCCTTTCTAATAGGGAGGAGTGCTGCCAGCCTCATTTCTTCTCCAGCATCTCCCATCATGGATTCCCTAATAGACACACTGGTTATGCCAGAGGAGATACAGGGAAAGGGTACAGCTTTCCTTAAGTCTAAGTGGCCACTAAGTGTCAGGGAAGGTAGATCTTAACTCAGAGATGACTCATAGGTGTGTTCCACACAAGGACACTCATGGAGTACACAACTGCTTCTGTGACATGTGTGAGGAAGCTGATGCCTGATGTGTATAGCAGTGTGCTCACCCAAGAGCTGGGTTGGAACCACACTATGCATATGAAGCAGGAATAGCCAAATCCCTGTCTTCATTTAGGGCAGGATTGTGTGTGTGTGTGTGTGTGTGTGTGTGTGTGTGTGTGTGTGTGTGTGTGTGTGTGTGTGTGTTTTCAGTTGTGTGGACTTGTATAAGTAAACGCAGAGATCAGCCTCCAATGTCCTTCCATTAGTGCCAGCCACTGTTTGTTTACTTATTTAGAGACACAGACTTTTAATTGGCTGGGATTCATCAAGTAGGCTAGTCAGGCTGACCCATATTGCACCAGGCATCTGCCTGTCTCAGCCTCCCAAACACTTGGATTCTAAGTAAAGACCATCAGATACATCTTTATTACCTGGTTATGGGGACTCCTCTCAGCCCTCAGGATTGCAAGGTATATAAACTGACATCATGGCCACTACATGGAACCATTAAGGAGACTTTTTAATTGTAGATATGAGAGAGAGAGCAGCCAGCAGCATCTGGAAGTATTCAGAGCAGAGAGAGAAAGACGTAGACTAAACATGGCCAGCAGCCTGCATCTGACCAGGGCCATCTGTGAGAGAGGGGAGAATAGAAGGGGATAGAGAAAACATAGTGAGAGAAGCAGGGAGAGAGAGAGAGAGAGAGAGAGAGAGAGAGAGAGAGAGAGAGAGAGACAGAGACAGAGACAGAGACAGAGACGGACGGTGGGAGGGAGGGAGGGAGATGGACACAGACAGATAGACAGACAGACAGACAGACAAAGAAAAGAAGGGAGGGAGGGAGATGGATACAGAAAGAGACAGGGAGAGGGAGAGAGGGACAGAGAGTAGAGGGAGAGGGAGAGAAAATAGCAAGGTTATAAGGAGAATGAGCAACTGGGGTGGGGCACGAATTGGAGGGAAGGGGACTTTGACATGTATAACGAGTACTTGTGATAATGAGGGGACCTGGGGATGTGCATTGCTTTGTGTGCTAACAGACACCAAATACAGTCATTTGTCCTTTCCACCAGAGGGAAGGGAAGTGACTTATTTTTGTAGATGGGAAGCAGTTTCACAAGTTTTCTTTTACATAACCAAAAGAAATCCTCTTATAGTCCCGGTTGAGCTCCTTTCTGGATTTTTAGATTGCCTCTTGAGGATTGGGAATTGGCGTTTCCTTTGGACCTGGCACAAAGCAAGTCCTTTCTAGTTATCTCCTCTACCCAGGATTCTTCACAACTTTGGTCCCTGCCCAGATCCCAGATCCTAGAACAGTGTTTGGCACATTCTCCTCCTTCAGACAGACAGACAGACAGACAGACAGACAGACAGACAGACAGACACACACACACACACACACACACACACACACACACACACACTCTTAGAGGAGCCTCATGCAGTGACCTTGGCTTCCTGCTCAAGGCTGTGAATGCAGGGGTTAGTGATGAGAAAGCTAGAGTTCATTGCATCCAATTCTTCTCATGTTTTGATGGCCACAGCAACCCTCTAGAATCACATCAACTACAGGGAATGCACTCTAGGAAGGTAATGGCAATGGTTTCGAAGCCCAACCTCCTTGAGAAACTCCTTTCCTCTCCTTTTCTCCAGCCACAAGGAAGCCAAGGCTACAGTTGCATTTCAGTGAAAGAACCCCCAGAAAAGCTAGACTTGACAGCAATGCCACCACAGGCTAACTTCAAAAAAGTCACCTAGCATTTCTGAGCATTATAAACTGGCTTTAATTGTGTGAGAGGTGACGACTACTGTCCTACCATGGATTAAGAAATGTAATGTTCTGAAAATAGTTTCAAAAGTTTAAAATAAGATGGGATGTGAGGTTAATTTATTAGAATGGAGAATTCTGCCATCTTAGAAAATTTCAATTGTATGAATAGTAATTGCTATTGGCCTAAAGATTTTTGAAATAACAGCTATGATAGGATGACCTAGGGTAAACAGAACACACACAGAGAGAGGGGGGAAAGGAGAGAGAGGAGGGAGAGAGAGAAAGCAGTAGGGGCAAAGTGAAGTAAAATAAAATAGAATAACACATTCCATTTCAGTCGCTATTTTAAGATCTTAAAAGGTTTTGTGGTTTTCACATCAGATAGAAATGAGAGGGCATATATTACCTTCACTCTGTGACTGGAAGGCAGTTGAGTAGGGGGAGGACCAAGGCTTGAAGATTCCTGACAGAAACTGCTAACCCCAGGCAAGTTCTTCTCTCTGAAATAAAGTCCCTTGTTGTGTAGTATTGAATTGATTGGAGCTAATCCTAAATTTTAGAAATGAAAAAGGCCTTACATTTTGATCCTTGCATGTCAAAAAAAGAGGAAAGTATTTAAGGACACGAGGGTGTCCTGCAGAAGTAGCTCAGAGATGAGGCTTGGACAGGAGTTGACTCTTGATGTCTTGATTTTTACATCTGGCAAAAATAAGTCAAGCCAGAGTCAAAGCTTTTCAATTTTGTGGGCCATTTTCTCTAGCACGTATCTTCACTTTATCTGGAATTACAAACAAAAGCCACTAGCACTTCAACAGTGCCATAAATCATATGAGGATTATTTCCCACAACAGTCATGAAAAGCTGAGAGACATCTCCATGCAAATATTCTGGCCCCTTTGTGTGTGTCTGTCTTCTGCTCATGCCTCCATCATGGAGCAAACTTTCACTCAGTAATTGTGTTGAACTAACTAGAGGTCAGTGCTGTGGGCTGTGGGAGAAGGAATCTGTGATACTTTCTCTCCTGGGGTTTCCAGTCTTCTTTGATGTACAAGTTACACAGAACAGGAGATAGAAAGATTAACTAATAGGTAGGTAATCAATTAGTAAGCATATAAACAGTTAAGTTACAGGCAGACCACAGTGTAAAAATAAGTCAGGTGACTTTAAACCTAAGGACATTAAATGTAAAACATAAAGGCTGGAGGTTCCACCAAAATCAGATGTTTCAGAGGGGTGCACTTTCTCTTTAGAAAATTGGAATCTACTTCGGGTTGTCTGTTTCTGTTCATACAGTCTCTCTATGTAACTCAGGATGTTTTCAAACTAGCAAGTTAGCTAGACATCATGGCTGGCACATAAAGACTTGAAATGGTGACTGGGGCCACAGGGGGAAAGGTCCTAAGGAGTAGCTCACCCCTATGCTTGGATTTATAAGGATTTCTCATAAGGCATGTATTAAAAGGGCAGAAGAGAGCCTTGTGAACACTGGAAGTCAAGCAACCCTCAGCCCTGCTCTTGCATAGCCATGTGACCTCAGGGAAGGTTGTGATGGTTCTTCTGTCACTTTCTTCACAGGAAGAAGAGCAGAAATTCAAAGTCCCATCCAATCTCGTGGTGAACATTAAACAATGCCATAACTATGCCACAAAATTTCTAGTGCAAAGTCTGTGACCAGGAAACACATTCCTTTATCTTTAGTTTTCCTCTTTGGATCATAAGCATTGTGCCCATGTCAAGAGGAGACTTGTCCATCTCTGAGAATTTTGGAGGAGAAAAAGGTGTCTTATTTTGTTTTCTTGTTGCTTTTAAAATACTCTGACAAAAGCAATTGATTGGAGAAAGTTTATTTGGCTTGAAATCCTAGGTTATAGTCCTTCAATGACAGGGAAGTGAACAACAGCCCAGAGAGCTGGTCAGATTATGTCCACAGTCAGAAGAAAATAACATATGTAAATATTTGATATGTAGGATATCTGATATGTGACCCCAAAGGGGTCACAACCCACAGGTTGAGACCTGCTGGTGTATAATATACTTGGATCATGTTCACTATTCCATCAACCTTGCTCAGCCCCTCCCCAACATTCCCTTCCTTTAACAGTCCTTTTCTGCTCTTACATCTTACAGGAGAAAACACACACATGAGAGAAAACATGATGTTTGTTCTTTGTCTGCCTTTTTCATTCTCAATCCAGATCCATCCATTTTCTTACAAACTATATGATTTTATTTTCCCTTATGTGTAAGTAGTACTCCTTTGGTTATACTTATACTTTAAAGAAAATTCTTTATTCTATGATGGGGCATAGTGGAATCCATAATTTGCCTGTTGTGAATAGTTCATCGTTTAGCTGTACCACAGGGTATTATTATGGTTTTACTGACCACCATATTGATTTCCATAGTGGCTAGATTAAGTTATATTCCCACCAGCAGTGTGTAGGGGTTCCCTACATATCCACCATATCTGTTTGCTTGGTGATAGCTATTCTGACTGAGATGGGATGTCATTGAAGCTTTGATTTGGTTTCCTTAACTTTTTTTTATTTTAAAGTTCATACATGTATTCACTATGTCTTGGTCATATCCACCCCTCCCTCCAATTCCCTGCTATGCCAGAACAAGGACTCTCCATCACATGTCCCTCCCAAAGTACTCCTTTGGTTATACTTATCATACTTGAAAGAAAATTCTTTATTCTATGATGGGGCATACTTTAACCCACCAGGTCCTAGTGGAGCTGCAGTCATCTATTATGGCTGTGGGCTAGGGCTCATACTCCCCTCCTTCTCCATGATGGAGGCTTGACGAATGGCTTCATCTTGTGCAAGTCTTGTGCTGACAACCACAGCTTCTGTGAGCTCATATGTTCAACGGTCATGCCACCTTCAGAAAAACAGCATTTCACAGCACTCTGCATCTCACATTCTTTCCATCCCCTTTCTTAATGTTCCCTGAAACTCAGGGGGAATGAGGAGTCTTTATACATGCCCTGCATGCAGTGGAACACTCAATGTGGCTCATTCTTAATAATTTAGACACAAATGCATCTTTGCTGTAAGCACCACCTGCCCATAAGATGATCACAGTTGGGAGCAGTGCAAATCTATACATGTTCTGAGATGTCTGTCTTTAACCTTGACAACCTGAGCTCTACTTGGTTGTTATTTTATTATTTTCAGCTCATCAACATTCCTGCACTAATGTTTATGTGTACACACAGAGATGTAGATATAGATAATTCTTGCACTTGGCTTTCTTTAATTTATGGAAAGCATTCTTGGGATTGGAAAGATTATTAGTTCTTTTCTACTCTGTTGTTTTCCTCCTCCAAAGACTGGAAACTTAATTATGACTACCCTTTGAAGTGACCTCCCATTTGAATTGCAATCTTTCTGAAACTTTTTTTTTTTTACTTTATTCAACAGATAATGAATAGCAATAGAAATGGGTGGTCTTTTTCTTGGAAGTTTCTGGAGGAAGTCCATGCTGCTGTAGTCAGTCTGGAGGCTGAGCTGAGTCTGGGATGTATTTTTGTTGTGCTAACCAGAAAGACCACAGGATCAGAGGCTCTCTCTAGTGACAGAAGCAGGGGCCATGTCTTTAGAGTTTGTATGAGTGTGTACATCACACTTGCCTATAGACCTTCCCTGTGTTGCCTCTTGGAGATGCTCTCCCCCCATGGATCTACTCTGCTCTTCTCCTAGTCTTCTGTATTGTAAGAGAGATTTTGTTTGTTACCTGAATAACAGTCTATAAGCTAAAGGTGCCTCCAGGTACTTCTCCCATATTATATCTTCGGGTTTCGTGTTGTTATCTGTCTACTTATATAATCACAAAGTCAGCAAATAGTCTAACTCTATGTATTCCCTCTTTTGTGGGGGTGGGTGGGGATGGCAAGGACTCGCTCTGTAGCCTAAGCCAGTCTGGAGCTCATTAGGTAGTTCAAGGCACAGATTAGTCTTGAACTCACAGCAATGCTTAAGTCTCAACCCTCAGAGTCCTGGTGTAATGACTTCATTTATTAGCATCAAATTGGCTCTGCTTTTCTTACTGTTCCATCATTATACTTTGCACATTTTTGATGAGAATAGGCTTGAAGTAGGAGCCATTCCTCAAGCACATGTGGAATTGCAAAGGACTCTAAGGAGCCACAACTTGTTTAACAAAGAACATAACTTAGGCTTCTGAATTTCAGGCACATTGGAAAAGGAGCAGCAATGCCTGTGTGGTGCTGACACCTGGACAGACACGTGATTCAGTGGGTTAGCATGGAGAGGACCATGCAAAAGTGGCCTCATTGAGGGCACCCTACTCATTACAAACACAACAATCAAAACCGCAGGCAAAACCCCACTCTATACTCCCCAGAATGGCCTGGAGCGGCAAGAGCTGGTGTGGAATAGAGGAAATGGGAGTGGTGTATATTGCTGGCATGAGAAAGAACACTGAAGAGTGATGCAGTTTTGAAAAACTGTTTTGCAGTCTGTCAAGAATACAACATTTGGGCTGGGGAGAAGCCCAACAATGAAGCACTTCCTATTCTTGCAGAGACCCAAGTTCAGTTCCCAGCAGTTATGCTGGGTGAGATTTGAAAGCAGCTACTGTTGAAAATGTTTAAACTTTGACTGTGGGTATGGACAGCAATTTGCAACACACAAATATGGAAGCAGTGCCCAAGCCCATCAACTGACAGATGAGCTAGATTTAGAGAATAAGGTACTGTTCGAATGCAAATAGGAATAAAGTTCAAACTCTTGCTCCAACCTTGAACAAACCAGCTAACTGAAAAGGTCAGCCAAAGAGGTCACATATTTCATGATTCCCCCATAATGGAATTGTCTGGAGCCAGTAGGGATGAGGAATAAAAGTGTTTTCCAGGGACCATGGGGGAGGCAAGATGCAGTGTGAAACAGAAGGGGTATGGAGCATCTTTTTGTGGCCACAAAATGTTCTGGAAATAGCATCAGTGTCTGTAAATATTGAGGATTTAGGGAAAGCAAAGCAAAGAGGGCTGCACTTTACAGTGGTGTAATTGTTCATCCATACACATCAAGTTTTGGTTTTCACTACCTTGTCAGTGCTGAGGTTGATATCAGTGCTGGAACCCATTACTTTCCCATCCTGTTCCTCTGTCCACCCAGCAGTGTAAGAGAAGCTTGTGGGGCTGGAGAGATGGCTCAGAGGTTAAGAGCACTGCTGCTCTTCCAGAGATCCTGAGTTCAATTCCTAGTAACCATACTGTGGCTCACAACCATCTATAATGAGATCTAGTTACCTCTTCTGGCAAGTAGGCATACATGCAGACAGACTACTATATACATAATAAATAAATAAATAAATAAATCTTTAAAAAGAGAGAAGCTTGTATCCAATTAGTTAATGGGAAGGAAAATATGGAAAAGATACATCATATTCTTGAAAAAAATGATCCCAGAATTCCACATGGAGACTGATGAGATGTTTCTTCTTTGTAAAGGGGGTTATGGAATAAATACAGCACACCAAAAATTTGTATTTGTGTGTTAAAGCACTAACAACCGCTAAGAATGTGACCATATATGGAGACAAGGCTGTCGAAGATGCGATTAGATTAAAATCCAACCTGAGTGTCCCTTTAAGAGGAGACACATTCAGGGGAAGATGTAAGATGTACTCACCCACATGGGGAAAAGTGACTCCTGCAAGCAAGGGAGGAACCATTACTAAAACGTTACCAGATGACACATTGGACGTTCATTCTCCAGAACTGTGTGCAGCATGCAAAACACTGACATTTTCTCATTGGCTAATCAGAAATTATTTTCTTTATTTGTATTCTCTGTCCTTTCTCCTTTTCTCTTGTAAGAACTGAGCTTAGTGCTAACAAAACATGAAGTGCATCATGGGCCTTCCTGGCACACATCCCTCTGAGAGTGGTGCAGTCCAGGATCACCGGGGAGGAGATAAGAGTTATTCCTAAAGCCTTCAGCCCAGAAGTTACACAGTTTTACCCCAAAGGAAAAGGCCTTCTTTAAAAAAAATGGATTTTTAAAATTTATTAATTTATTTTTTTATATTACAATCCCAGTTCCCCCCCCCCTCCCCACTCCCTATCTGTAGACTTCCTAGGGGAGGAAAAGTCCTTTTAACATAGCTCTGCTGGGTATAAAATAAGCTTCATTTTGAAAGGCAGCCTGCTATTTCATTCTGTGAATCGTTGGTCTAACTATTATTTCATGGTATGCTGACTCTGATTCTCTCTCTCTCTCTCTCTCTCTCTCTCTCTCTCTCTCTCTCTGTCTCTCTCTCTCTCTCATTACACCAGTTCTCAGGTGCAAGGAAAGCAATGTCTCATAAAAGTGATGCCCCTGTCAGGAGCTTGCATGTCATCTGGCCCCCTGAGCTGTCACAGAGCAGATTGCAGCATTACCATTAGAATGCAGGACTTCATAGCTGCAGGCAGTAAGTGCAGAGCCCAGAAGCATATGCCCCCAGCATGAGGCTTGAGTTTCTTTCCGAAGCTGTGAGGCTGTTGAGTGGAGTGGAAAGAAGCCAGCACGGGGGCAGCAACTGTGAACTGCTCTGTCTACCCAGGTCTCCGGGTTGTACCATATGTCCTGGTAATTCTCGGTTAAGGGGGCAGGACTCTTCTCCAGCACCCCAGCACAGCAACAATGATAGCCAAAAAGGTTCACAAAACAAAGGCAAGACTGAGGTGATAGTAACCTTAACCTGTTTTATCGTGTGGCTGGCCTCAGGGAGATTTTTTTTTAATTCCTGTAAAAAGTAGAACATCTCTCAGCATTAGTCCACAATTGTGTAGAAGTAAAAGCCTTTATGCAGAGACAAAAAAATGTCCTACAGGTGCCAGGTCTCTAGCTCAGGATTCTTCATATTTGTTTCTGGGGTCAGAGAGATTTAAAAAAACAAAAACAAAAACAAAAAAACAAACTGCTATTCCCATTTGAAACTTCCTTCTCTTGCAGTGCCAGCAAAATCTTAAATGTTTATTTTGTTTTTTATTTGTGTGTGTGTGTGTGTGTGTGTGTGTGTGTGCATGTTGTCGTAAAGTTGTAACAAATGTTGCGTGTATGATGTTCGTAGGATTAATCTTGGAATCAGAAAATGTCAACAATGAATTCAGGGAAAGGTAGAGCCACTCAGACCTCCACCTCCACCCATCACACTAGAGAGCCAGCTTGGATTCTCTACCCTGAACACATTGTCCCAGCTTTGCACATGCTCTGTCTTCCACTGAGTGTCCTGGGAGATGGCACATTGACAGGGGAGAGCCTGGACTAAGGGTCTTGTTCCTTAGATAATCAACAGTAGCCATGGCACTCCTCCTAAGTGCATTCTTGCCAAATTGTGCCCATCCTTAGCTAATGGTTGACATTATCCAAAGGATCAGCTGAGTGAAATATTGGAAATTTTTTATCTACCCAGCCAAGAATTAAAAACTAAGGACACAGTCATGATTGAGAATAAAGAAATATACACTCAAATGATAAACACTAAGAGAAATATTTTGGACAGAGAAGCATCACAAGGCCTCCTCCAAAAGGTGGAAGAGACATATGCCAATCAAGTGGATTGTCACCGGAACCAATGAGGAACGAAGTGGGAGTGTTCACATCTGCTCACCTCTAGCCTTCAACCTCATGTCGGGGTTGGAACAAAGATGTGTGGGCACACACCCTGCACCCTGTGTCTCCCTGTGTGACAGCCAAGGCTTCTCTATTCTTTTCCTGTGTCTCCCTCTGAGGACGCCCACCATCTCTTTAGAACATTGTATGGTGTCAATGCAAAAACACAAAGCTTCCTGGTTGGACCAATCTGAATTCCTGTCCTTTTCTGTGCTTCCGACTTCTCATCTGGCAACAATCTGTTTGCCCTTGGCTTTCTGCATCTTGAGAATTGGGGTCCCACACACTGACTCGATGGTGCCTATTCCACTTTCTGAGCACTAGCCAATGCAAACAGTGGACAGCGGGTGGAGGGTGGGATTCGGGTGATGGACAGGTCAAGGCCTTTCTGTGGGTCTTACAGTCCAGTAGGTCTTTTGATAAAATCGCATGGACAGGTGCCTGTAACACAGTAAGTGCTCAGTAAACTGCCCTGTCTCCGGCGCCTCCCCCATCTTATCTTTCCCACACACATCCCAGGAAGCTCACAAGGGAGGTCTCCGATTCCCAAGCCCAAGCTCAGGCTATTCAGACAGGATTCAGATGAGCAGCCAAACGTGGAAGTTCTCCTGGGAAACTGGAGCGACTCTGTGCAGCTGCTGCGAAGAGGCCAGATTTTATGGGCCCTCATTTAAATCAAATGTACGTCATCAGCTGTGATTCAGAACGAAGAACAGAAGGACAGGACAAAGGACAAGAAAGAGTTCTCGGAAGACCAGCAGCTCACCACTGGAAACAGACACAGAAAATTGACCCAGAAAACACGCCTTCTTTTACCCTGGCAACTTGGGATACAGAAGGGTTTTCTTTCTGTAGACTTTGGATGCCTGCAAAACAGCTGCTGGGATTGTGATTCCCATTCTATAAGATATGTCTCAGAGAGGATAAGAATTTAGCCCAGTGTGTCCATTAAGGTTTCTACAGTCCAGCCCGCTGACACAACCTGTGTGAATCGTATTGTAAAAGAGAGAAATCCTGTGGCCAAAGGTGTACTATGTGTGTGTGTGCTTCTCCCTTCCCCAGACCCCACACTGTGACGACCTCAACAGTCTTTTGATCATCCACATGAGGTCTTCTTTGTTTCCATTTTCAAATCTCCTGATGTGTAAATTACCTGGTGAGAATGTAATAATAGACATGACAAGGTAAGAAAAATAAAATGTAAGCACAGAAAACTTTAAAAGACTTTCAGCACAGAGAGAAATCCTGTCCTAAGGGCTATGCATAAATATGTGTGTATGTGTGCTTATATGTATGCATGTGTGCATATCTATATGCATTTATGTGTGTATGTTTGTGCATATATATATATATATATATATATATATATATATGTACGTGTGTGTGTGTGTGTGTGTGTGTGTCTATATCCTGTTCCATGCAGTTTCCAGCACTTTGAGTTACTCTCGGTAGACATACTACATGGAGAAATGCAAAGAGCATTAAGTTAAACAAAATAAGCCAAGCACATAAAGAAAATCAAGAATGGTTTCATAGGCATGTGGAATAATAATGACTAATAATAATAATAATAATAATAATAATAATAATATAGTATAGAGAGATGGCCCAGTATCTGCTGTGCTTTCTCTACAAAGGAATCCTAGAGGATGACACCAGCTCTCCAGCTCTAGTTCCCAATGTGTGCTTGGGCATGCATACATGCTTACTCACATATACCAACTCATACGCACCCCCCACAAACTTCTAAAACAAAGAATAGAACTGGTGGCATCTAGGGATAACACTGGGTGAGTGGGGACATAGGTCAGAAGCACAAACTTTCTACTATAGAGAATCACTGAATCTAGAGGTCCGCATGAAAGCTGAGTGCTGGAGTTACAGCATTCTGTTGAACGGTGAAAATCTGCAGAGTGGGTCACAAATGCTGCAACCACATGGGCACAGAGGATAACTGGGACATGAGAGACACATGAGTACGCTTTACTACAGTAAATGCTTTGATACACATACGTGTGTATCAGACATCTTACTGCAAATCTTAAATACATACAGGGAAAGAGGAAATGTCTTCAAGAGTTCAACAGAGAAGAACTGGCTTTAAATTAAATTTAAAATTAAAGTTAAATAGAGCCAGGAAACTTGTTGCTACTATTTTTGGCCATTGAACGACTATAGAGTTTTAGAAGATCACACAACTGTAGCTTTTGGAGGGGAAAAAGGCTGAGTCAGTCTTCTTGCAGTTAAGAAAGAATCCCAGTGATTCCTAGTTTGTAAGCATTAAAAATTAAACCATACTCTACCCTGATGAAGAAGCTGGTGATCTTGCTAGTCATGTACTGAAGAGCCCTGGAAGAGTCACATGAAACAAAATACTAAGTTTGGACTGTGCTCAAACTCATCTTTCACCCTTCGGAGGAAGTATAGGAGCCAGAAGTGAGAGAAAATGATAAGAGTCTTTACTCTATTTCATCCCCATCTAATTAAAAACGGGTACCCAGTTACTCCTAATACCTGGACTTGGTGACAGCATGTGAGCTCCATTAGGTTCAAGGAACCCTCCTCCAACGGCCTGTTTCCAATGTACACAGTCTTTCTCTTTGGTTAGCCACACTTTGTGCCGATAGATTTTCTATGCAGGTGTCCAGTATCTCCAATAATCCAGGAGTTTCCCTTGCAATTCAAGCTTGAACCACATAGTTTCACAATCAACCTGCCTAGGAGTGCCTCATGAGGGATCCAAACCTGTTACATATAACCTGTCCTGCAAAGTTTCACTCTTGGTGCAAGCCTCAGGGACTGCATAAGTCTTATGTTTTGTATGCCTAATAAACAAACAACAAAAAAAAGATCGTTTCAATCAGTCACCACAATCCTGCACCATGGCTATAGTGAGCCCTGTATGCCTGAATGGCTGACCCGTGAAAATGTCATGTTCTTTGAGTAGAGTACCCCAGAAATACTGCCTTTGCAAAAGGAAGTCTTTCAAATACTTTTTTTGTTATAAACCCCAAGGCCTGTAATGGGTAAACTTTATCAATCCCTAGAATTCCCAAAGACACATTTTTAAATTGCCTAAATGTTAATTCCTTGGTTTTTATTGGTCTTAATCTCTGTTCCAACCTCTTTGTTTACCACATCAAACACATTTCTGTTGAAATTGCATGTTGTCTTGAATCTTTCAGTTCCTGATTCTCACTGTATATCTGGCTAAAAGTACCCAGCAGAAACCATCACATATTGATTGCTGCGTTGTTTTGGAATTTCTTCCACCAACTTAATTAGTATTTTATTTCTTAAATTTTACCTCAAGTTTTTAGGACCAATGGAAATGGAAACTCTCCCTCTCCTCCTTCTCCTTCCCCTCCACCTCACCCCCCCCCCATTGTCTTTCCACATTGTAACAAAATGGTCCAGAATACAATTCCCAATACAGCCCCTATTTTCATTTGGGAGCTCATGAGCTTTGCTGCTGTCACTGTGTACATTAATATCAGTGTTCTGGTTTACTATGCTCCCAGCAGAATCATTCACTATACTCTGCATCTAGAAATTCTCTAGTCACATCTCCCATTCTTACAAATTTCTCCCCCAAATTGTGTCCCAAACTCCAACTCTGTCACTTTGGTGCCTTTCTAAACACTATAACTAACAAATTGTGGGGGTTTCTGGGGGTGCTATTCGTCTTGCAGCCTCCTGGAACCCAGATAATCAGACACAACAGGGAGTCAAGTCAATCAAGGTCTCTTTATTGTTTAACAGTAGAGCCCTCTTAAAGTAAAAAACCACAGGGCAGAACAAGTATTATCCAAATATTTTAAAGGTATTCCTGTGATATATCTAGTGTTCTATCCCCTCTTAGGCATAGTCTACGAGTGTGAGGACCTCATCCGGTGTGAGTTTGGGCAGCCAATTGTTTTTCTTAATAAACACTTGAAGCCTCCCTAGCTTCCTCCCAGCACCATCTTGTAATGACTACAGTCATCAACTTTGGGCCACTCCCTCCTTTGGTAGGACAGTGGTCAGCTTAGGCCACTCCCCTTCCTGCTGAGACATTATCGGTGCTCCTCCACAACAAATAATTCAAGGCAGGAAATACTTGGTTTGTTTCAGGATCCCAGTTCATCATGATGGGGAAGGCTTGGTGGAACATGTCAGTTCACAGTAGCAGAAATCTGTGGTCATGGCCAAGCTCAACATGATAAGCCAGGCAACAGTGACAGGAAAGGAACCATAGCTTCAAAAACAACTCTCAGTGACCTAATTCTGCTACCGTGTAGGTACCATCTCCCAAATGGCCCATATCTCCCAAAACAGTGACAGGATCTGGGAAGAAGCATTTAAAACAGGACCCTGTGAGAGACATTTCAGATTCAAATTAAATCAAGCTGTCACCAAGAACCAAACTGGCCAGAATGTTTATCTTTTGTCCATAGCTCCTGGCACTGTGAGAAATATCTTCTGCTTATGCCTCTCTGTTTAGGGTCCAAGCTGATGAAGACAAAGATCTATTAGATATCAAAATACAATTTAACATTAGGAGAAAAGAAAAATTGTACATGAGTTGGCAATGTGATGCAAATTCTAGACATTTCAGAAATTAAATTTTACCTCAAGTTTTTAGGACCAATGGAAATGGAAACTCTCCCTCTCCTCCTTCTCCTTCCCCTCCACCTCACCCCCCCATTGTCTTTCCACATTAAGTTGCCATAATCTTAATATATACTTTGTTTTAAAAAGTACTTAACCATTTAAGTTGAAATAAAATATTTATAAGCCAATATGATAGCTATATAGGAAAACTAGATCTGCCACAACTCAGAACATCATAAATTCCAAATGAACCTAATATGTCAGCAGTCTTTTTCACTATAACACAAAATTCAAAAGTCATAAATGACTGGTAATTCTTCTTCTTCTTCTTCTTCTTCTTCTTCTTCTTCTTCTTCTTCTTCTTCTTCTTCTTTCTCATCCTCTTCCCTCTCCTCCTCCTCCTTCATTGGTGCTAGTGTGGAGCTCAGAGCTTTTTGAATGCTATGAAAGCAATCTTCCTCTAAGCTACAACCTTGTTTTGTTTTTCAAACAAACAAACAAACGAATAAAACGTAACTTCTAAATAAAAACAAAATAAATAAAATTAATGAAACTTGAGAAGGGTGAATAATAGTGTAAATCTAAAATAACATTTGCAAGCTGAGAGTAATATGCTAACAAGCCATGGAAATCGGAGCAAAAAATATGAATGTAGGATTCAAAAGAAGAGAAAAACTAACACTTTTAACATGTGAATAAACCTCACAGCTCCGATTATGAGAAGTACCCAACTGGATTGCTAAATACAATGCTTATCTCCTGGATTGATAAAGACCAGGCTTCTGTTTTGTTACTATGACAAACAAGTATAGCCAAATGCAAGTTGGGGAGGAAAGGATTGACTTGATTTGCACCTCCCAGTTCACAGTCCATCACTGAGGGAAGTCAGGGCAGGAACTCAGAGCAGAAAGCACAGAGAAATGTGGCTTGGTGGCTTAGTTTCTGGTTTACTTCAGGCTCATGTAGCTTTAACTAAATCCCAGGACTACCTGCCTTGGGGTGGTTCCACCCACAGCTGGCACCATGGTAGGACCCTTTCTACAGCACTAGTCAATCAGGATGATCCCTCACTGATATGAACATAGGCCAGCATAATCAATTGAGACTTCCTTTGATGACTTTAGGCTATGTCAAGTTGCCAGCTGAAGCTAAGTAGGACTGAGTTTTATGTCTTATGTTTAGTGAGATTATGAAGACAAGGTAATACTTCACAATTGACAATAGCAAAGACAGAATGATTAAATCCCCAAAAAGAGTAATTTCAAAATTTTATCACTAATTTCAAAAACTATATCAACTCTAATTGCAGAAACTCATTGTGAGAATCCATTTCCTTGTATTTTTGACTAGTATTTAAGAAAATTCATTGAATCACAATTCTAAATGCAAAGGCCTAGAGAAGATTCCTGGTTGTAAATGATCAATACTCACTCTCCATTATATTATCTGCAGATGCTGATACTGAGATACTATGAAGAGCAAGGGATGATTAATTGACATCAGTAGAGCCTCAACCACTGGCCACATCTTTATTATCCTTATTGCCTAGTTGTTGGGTAAGATGATCAAAAGTACATCCACATATTTCTTCAGACATAGAGTATCTCATCCATGATATTTTTGCTGTGGTTTCAGTTACTTATGGTGAAATGAGGTCTCAGAAGTGAAACAGAAAATTCTAAAGATAAATAACTTATGTGTTTGGAATAATTTACTCACAGTATTTATAACTGCAATAACTTATTTATGTGTCTTTATTGACCTCTTATTATGCCAATTTTACACACTCGACTTTATCATATGTATGTTTACATCATTCTATTGGGGAATTCAGGCCTCCACCCTAGTCTTTGGGCTCAAAACCCAAGATTAGAGATGACCATACATGTCTTAAGGCTACATCAACATGATTGTGTATACAGACTCCTCTATGAGGGGCGTACTGGGTGCCAGCAGAAAAAATTATTTTCTTTGATTTTGGGCTTTCAGAATTTTAAGCCATGCAAACCTAGTACACATGTGCTAAAATATATGTTAATTGAAGCCACGTGGTTGAAAGGGTCCACTGGAGAATATACTTATGGGTAACAAAAGTTATTTTTTGATTCTCTTTTCTTCCCTTTTCTGTCTTGTGGAATGTCTTTTTGTGGTTTTGTATTTTTTTCTCTCTTGCCCTGTTCTGGGGAACAAGCCTCATGTCTTACGCATGCATAGCAACCATCCTACCACTGAGCTAAATCCCTAAACACAACATCAGTTTCTTCTCCCCAAATCCTGTGAATTCTTCTATCCATACAGGCAAGCGTGAAAAAGAATCATTATTTTCAGGTGTAAGTTGGAACCAAGAGCTTGAAATCAGTGCAGGAGTAAAGAGAACACTTTCCAATCATCAGAGCCTAGGCTTCAACCCAGCTGATCACCACTATGCCTCACAAAAACTCCTTAGTGTTCTTTCCTGGAAGTGGGTGGTTGCATCATGGGTTCTACAGAGTGAGTTCCAAGTTCAAATTGTAGCTTTGCCACTCAGCAGTAATGCATTAGTCCCATCCTCAGCCCCAATACTGGACAATAATGGCAGAACTCGCCACTTGACTTTGCTGATGTAAAATAATAAACAAAAAAATAGCAAAAGACTGTGCATCCTGAGGACACAGCAGGAACACTTTCCTGGTGGTCTCTCTCTCTCTTATTCTCACGGGGTGGGTGTGGACAGCAGCCTCCACCTCCACCTACCTCTCCACCTCCCAAGCCAGATGCTCTCCAAGTACATATAAGCTTTGCATTTTGATTTAAAACCCAGCAATATCGAGTAAAAGCTGTTTATTACAAAGCAGAGTAAAGCAATGAAGTGCTGTAGAATGAAGTCACTGACACATTGGAGTCATCTGGATCTGCCCCCCACGAAGCCCTCCTGAAGCAGCTGCTTCCATGTCTCCTTCGTATGCCAAGATCAAATGCCTGTGGCAGAATTCACCACTCTTGATGAAAATGACATTCTCTATTAGTGATTGTGGGACGCACATAGGTGAAGGAGCAGGCTGGCTTCTGAGTGGCCTAAATGCACACTGTTAGGAACTGAAATTGGAGCAATTTGCTGTAATTTAGAGAGAAGAGTGAGTGAATGAATGCACACACTGCAGAAAATTATATATTTTATTTGAAGGTAAGATTGCACATCTCTAATCAAGGCTTAAAATCTGAATTAGGATAAATTGTGCTGTAATTATTTTCTTAGAAAAGAACAAAGAAGTTTGTAAGTGCCTGATATTCCCTCTTTGAAGCTTTCAACATGAAGACGCTCACTTTGTGGGGAAAGTGGGGCTTTATCTGCCTCTGCCTCATAAAGACCCCGAGCTCATTGAGCAGAGACCACGCCTTTGGTATTCAATGCTCCCATGAATGTTCACTCTTCTCACGTTTGTTCATTTGTTTTTGTCTTGCTGACCCTCAGGCCTTTAATTAAGGGGAAAAATTAGCACACTGGTGACAATTATGTGCTTGAGTCCAGGAGTGCTTTATCAATTGTGTGCACACTTGAGATGTGTGTGTGTGTGTGTGTGTGTGTGTGTGTGTGTGTGTGTGTGTGTGTGTAATAGTTGCTGGAGCCGCTATCATCCTAACAATGACAATGCTGGAGTCTGTATTTTCCCCTTAATGCTTGCACATACATACACACACACACACACACACACACACACACACACACACACACACACACCACGGGCATGAATCCATGTATGTTGAGGTGCAGGTGAAAGATATAGATGGTGAGAAAGAGTTAACTAAATGTTGAATGTTTGGTTCTTTAATATTTAAGGCTTTTAAAACTTATTTTGATGATAAGGAAAAAAATCTGATTTTAATACCAGAAAGGAATTAATCAAATATTTTTTCCCTCTAGGTAAGTAGGAAATATTCCTCTTCCCCCACTTGTCAAAACCATCCTAAATGTTTACACCTCTGTCTCTCTTATTCCACTGGCAATAAGTCCCTCAGTAGGAAGCATAGCACCCTGTGACCCTCACTCACTTCCCTATGCAGTAGATCCATTTTTCCTGAGCCTCTTGCCTTGAGGCAGTCACAGTAGGCTCACACCTGGCTCTATAGACTGTCAGGAACAAGACACTCTGCCAAATCAGAATACAGCCATGACTGAGACTCAGAAGTTGGTGTTGTCCCCTCTCCCGTCATTGATCAGGTCATCGGGAAGCTGAAAAGCAGCTGTCTTCAATGTTCTTCATGAGCATTGCCCATATATTTGAGCCCTAAATGATATAAGGTGATCAAACTTGGGAATGTTGTCTCAATTCAGGTTTGAGCACCAGGAGCCCACTACCCTGTAAACAGTTACAAATCCGTAATGGTAGTCCAGGTGGACATCGGTATGGACCTCTGGGCAAAGCCACCAGGGACACTGCAAATCAGCATAGGTAGCCCTCACAGTGCAATATGGCCATATCAGGACTTTGGTGGTCACATCACAGATGGAGACAGTGGGCATCTGAGACCGGGAGCCTGACACAGTAACAGGGCTGCTGGCTGGTGAGGCTGGGTTTGTCCTCACACCACAGCTTCAGACACTAGAGCTTCTGCATCTTTGTCCCAGATCACATCCAGAGAGAGGAGCATGAAGCCGAGGCAAGTCTTGATGAATGCAAAGCCTTCACCAGGCCGTTCTCCAGTGCAGTGTTTCTGCTCAGAGGGTTTTTGAATTTGCAGAGAGCTGCCTCATCAGCAGCAATAAAAACATCATGAGCACTTTTTAATGATCTGCTGTTAGCTCAAAATCAAAGCAAACATACCTGATCAAAGTGGTGCCAGTTTGGAGTAATTGGAAGCAGGGAGGCTAATCTTTGCAAAGCAGCCGGTCCCTCTCCCTCTTCCTAAAATTCTTCAAGCATTCCCCAGCAGTTAAAGGAAAACATTCCATGCCACTAATTCATATGCCAGGTCCCTTGTGAACCTCCACCCTTCTTCATGTCCTAGGGAAACCCCAGTTTCCAATGTTCTCCACTGTAGGAAAAGCAAAGGAAGGGCAATGAGGTGTGCTTTAGAGGCATCGACCGAGCCAAATCTTGGAGCAAGCCTTCCTGTGAAGGAGAGAAATACAGTCCTTGCTGCTATCAAATGCAGCTTTTTATTAATTGGGAATAAAAATGCTACAATTCTCACATGCATAAAACAGTTTGAAATTATCCACTAACGAGTGTATTTTAAAGAGGCTATCTTGGGTATAAAATTATATATGGCTTAATGGTATTGCATGTTACATGTAATGTGTCAAGTTTATTTGTTACCTAAATTGACTAATAACTTGGTTTTAAAGTGCCAATGGCATTCCTACTGTCTTAATCTTCAGTATTTCTAATCTCAAGATTTAGAAAACAAATCTGACAAGATTTCTAATCCTATAATAATTCTGAGATGATTCGAGAATTTTAATTGTTTGGATTCCAATTGTGTTTTAATTGGTGTTACTTGAGAGTAACTGTATCAGTTAATTTTCTGTCACTGTGATAAAACACAACCCCAACCAAGGCGACTCTTAGAAGAGAGGGTTTATTTGGGCTCACAGTTCCAGAGGGACTTACAGTCCATCAGAGTGGCAAAGAAGGCGTGGCATCTGGGGCAGGAAGCAGAGAACTCACATCATCCACTGCAAGTGTAAAGCGGAGAGACAACTGATGAAAGGCAAAACTTTATAGCCTCAAAAACCATTGCAGTGGCTTAATTCCTCCATCAAGGCTGCATCAAACAGCATCACAAACTCAGATCAATGAGTATGCTTGCCCTGGGCAGAGCATTCCCATTTAAACCAGTACACTACACAAAACTCCAGTTCTCCCTAACACAATAGAATGTAAAACCGCTTTTTTTCCCTCCGTGTCGCTAATTGCACACACCAACATCAATCTATGTTCTTACTCATGGATAGGCAGCATCCTCGTTTACACAGCTCACAGTGGAGAAGCCATGGCACCCTCCAGACCACTGGGTCCCACTTCTGTATTTGGGACTCCAAACTGACCCCATCAGCAGCACACACTTCCACAAGCAGGAATGAGCATCTTGCAGCCTTGTTAGGGCTTGTCCCTCACCCAGAAAGGCCTTTTCTCACCCAGAGAACTATTGAGTAGAAGTTTGGTGACAATATCCTTCCAGAGACACTTCATTATCTCTTTTGCTTGTTTCATTTTACTTTACTGTTCCATGTGTGATACTTGATGAGTATGTGTACAGTTTGTCAACACACAAACATCCACATATGCCAGGATGTGTTTAGAGATTTACAATAAACAGTTAATCTAGAAACAAGCAACTGAAATTTCTGGTTTGAAAAGGAAAACATCAGGACTGTCTTGGGTTTATTATTTACTGCGGGCATCCACTGTGTGTGTGCGTGTGCGTGTGCGTGTGCGTGTGCGTGTGTAAGTGCACACACATATCCGTGCCTGTGCCATCACATGAATGTGGAGGCCAGGGGACAGCTTGCAAGAATTAGGTCTACCCCCTTCCACCATGCACCATAATATGGATCAAACTGAGGTCACTACACTTTGTGGAAAGTACCTGTACCCACTGAGCCATCTTGGTGGCCCTGGTTTCATTTCTGTCTTACAAATTCTTGTCTCCATGTCTTCATAGCAGATATTCATACCTTGTTTCCTGTGTTAATGATGGAGCTCAGGGCCCCTTGGGCCTCATTTTCTTATTGTGGCTGTTATTCATATCTTATCCCACTTAGCAGAGACACCATCTTGATGCACATGACTGTTCAAAAAAAATAATAGCACACATTCTTCAAAGCACCAGCTAGCCATCATGTCTTAGCATAAAAGTATAGTTTTAGAAAATTCTATTTCTAAACTATAGTTTTAAAAAATATTATTGATAGGATAAAAATAGTTAAGGTATTCTGAGGCCTCTCCCTCAAATCCCTGGCAGTGAAATTTAATCTAGTAGAGATGGGAAGAGTCTAAGTCCATTTTTGTCAGTCTTCCCTTCCTCCAGTTTACAGATAATGTCGAAAGAGTTAGACTATAATTGTCAGGAACAAGTTCCACAAACAGGAAACATCTGCTGATCATTTTCTTTGTTAATGGTGCTATTTAGAGAGAATTCCCCTCACTAATAAATTGGGAGCAGATCAGGTGGCTAGTCCCAGATTTAGTGCACACAGCAAAGCCCAGATCACCTATGAGCCTTTCAAACCAGACTCAGCTCACAATTACATGTTACATCCATATAACATTTTATACCTGACTGTGGAGAATAATACATGTGCATGCATTCCATGTGTAAGCACACATATTCAGATTCCCCACACTTTCTTATTCTTAAAAATTGGGGTTTCTTTGTTGACATCATACGATGATTACCCATTTAGTGTCCTCATTTCTCTGAGATTGTCATAGGTACTATGTGTCTCTGTATCCACCTTGGCTCCAGAAGTTTTACAGAAAGGTGTCTTAACTATCTGTGTGTTCAATTAAAATATTCTTGTGTATTTCACTGTATGGTTAAATCATTAACATTCACATAAAAATAAAACTCCAACTCTATGAAGCAGAGAATTTGGTATAATTTCAAACTCATGAATCATGGCCACTATACAATGTTCATTTCTGCTATTAGTTTGACTAGGTTCAAGGTCAACTTAAGATACTGGTTTACCTGACCTATAACCTTTTCCATATTGATTTTGAGAATGGAATCTCAACACTTGGACTAGGGTCCTATCCACTCAGATTGTCCACCAAAATGCAGAATGTGACTTTATTTGGAAATAGGGTCTTGGTGTATGTTCTTATGTAACAAAGCCATAGATAGTAGATTAAGGGTAGACTTTACACCCAGGGGCTGATGGCTATTCCAGAAGGACTGAATCTCAAAGAAGGAAGAGAACCTGAAACAGAGAGGCAGCAAACAGTGATTCTGCAAGCCAGAGATTGCAGGTTGTACAAGACACTGGAGGAATCCAGAGGATCCTTCCCTTGAGCCTTCCTGGAGGCTCAGTGTCACCAACACTTTGATTTTCAAACAGTTTGAAACAAAGAATAGATTTCTTTTTTATCTTTAAGTGCAGGCACATGTGGGTAGTATGTCAGAGATAAAACCTAGATGGCATTCCATGGGAGAAACCTCACTCCCATGTGTTACCACATTGAGCTGGAACTCTCCTAGTAGATGAAGTTGGCCTGCTGGTATACCCCAAGGATACTCCTGTTTCTACCTTACTAGTTCTGGAGTGACAGGCATGTGTCACCACATCCAGCTATTTTATGTGTGTTTTAGAGAGTTAACCCAAGTCCCCATGATTATACAGCAAGCACTTTACTAATGCAGTCGTCTCCCAGACCCTAAACAAAACTCTAAGAAATTACCATCTATCATGACCATACTCCTAAGTTTTATCTCTAAATCTGATATACCCCCATTAAAACAGAAACCAGAATTTTGCCTATTTTTGTACCATTTTATCGAGGGTGCTGCTGCCTCCTGAAGGGAATGCCCTTCCTTAAGTCCCTGCTTTCCTTCGGCAGGCTGCCACAGGACAACAGAGCAGTCACACGCGAAACTATGGCATGGGCAGACAGCATGAGAATCTAACAACTGCCGAATGAGAGACTAGGAACTGAGGCTCCGCACAAGGCACCTTTTGTATCTCCCCCCTCATCTTCTGAAGACAGATATAGGCTACCCTTCATGGGAGGGTTGCTCTCCTAGGGAGGCCGCCACCACCCCAAAGCACAAAGCTCACTGTTAACTAAGGATGGACCATGATTCCTCCCATCCCTCAGAGTCATACTTTCATTTTTATGATGACATTGAACATTTGGCTATGGGGAAAACCTCACTAGGCCAGTCATCCGCTACACCATTATTTATTATGCACCTATTAAACACTGAGGGATGAAACCCATGCCCAGATTTTCTCAGTTGCTGTCTCTGTTGCACACAGCCCTTCCCCAGCTCACTTCAAGCTGCATTCCACCAAGCCACTCCCTGCTTCCACTTTGCACAAGCTGTCCCAACCTCCTGGTGTCCCTCCTGACTCTCTGCTAGCAAACTCTCGGAGTTCTTTGAACTGAGTTTCTGCGCAGCCCCTGCTGTGAGGTCCCCCTTGGGCCCGGATGTCACCCTCTGAACTGTAGCAGCATTTCCTCATTTCTCATCATTCTGCATATCAAAGAGACTCCATGATAGCATAGCGTGATATCCATAGTTTGTTCTTTCTGTGAGCTGTGAGTCCCAAAGGAAGTAATATTTGACATTGCTGCTAGAAAGCTCTTCCAAGGTTAGAAGAGTGTTTAGCATGTGGAATACCTTCAAAAGCAGTTTATGGGACAGATGAATGGTGAAGGTTGTGAGATCAACTGGTCATGTTAAGAAAATATTCCTCCCAGCAGCTTAAAAGTGCCTCTGTGATCCCTTGAGTACGTTTGGGCACATTGGGTGCCCTGAGAAAGCAGATACCATTTTAACATATCTTTGAAGACTTCTCTGACTCTCCTGGATTTTCAAAGTAAAAATAATTTCACTTCTGAAAGATAATGGTTTTTAAATTTTTATTCACTTATTTTATTTATTACAGACTGGATTTTGCTATGCAGTCAGGATGGTCTTGAACTCACAATCTGTTTTTATTTTCTTTTTAACCCAAAGTGCTTGGATGATAGATGTATTTCACCATGTCCAGTTTCTCTGAAAGAAATCAACAATTCCTGAAAAACAGGGATT
Organism: Cricetulus griseus; assembly: GCF_003668045.3. Classification (NCBI taxonomy): domain Eukaryota; kingdom Metazoa; phylum Chordata; class Mammalia; order Rodentia; family Cricetidae; genus Cricetulus; species Cricetulus griseus. The sequence continues at coordinate 29,579,718 of NC_048600.1, read as the reverse complement.
GGGCCTGAAGCTCAGCAGTTAGTAGAGTCATTGTGCAATATGGGTCCCATCCGCAGCACCACAGAGGTTACAGGAATAAACACGGGCTCACTGCCTCTAGTAACACATTTTACAGATTGTTCAATCATAGCTTCCCTAAGATAGTGACACAGGCTGTGTATTTCACTTTGAAACAAGCCTGCACACTAATCTTGATTTTTTTTTTAAAAAAAAAAACTTAATCATTGCTACATTCCATAGCTGCCATCTATCAGGCACTTTCCAAGAAGTAAAACTAATGAATAAAGTTTTCAAGTTCTCTGTCTGAAAGTACCCAGTTTCTGCACTGGTCAGCAAATGAGAGAGAGAAAGAGAGAGAGAGAGAGAGAGAGAGAGAGAGAGAGAGAGAGGAGAGAGAGAGAGAGAGAGAGAGAGAGAGAGAGAGAGAGAGAGAGAGGATGTCATTTTCATTACCTGATGGACATCTAAGTTGCTTCATTTTCCTGTCTATTATAAACAGAACACAACAACCAGCTCATGGAGATAATCTCTGTAGTAGGATATGGAGTGCTTTCAGGTATATACCAAGGAGTGGCATAGCCAAAATCTAGTGCTTTGAATAAGGATGGCCCCCTTGGCTCCTATGTTTAAACACTTGTTCCCTAATTGATGAGGTGGAATGGTTTGGTAAGGATTAGGCGTGCAGCTTTGTTGGAGGAGATTTGTCACTAGCAGAGTGTTCTGAAGTTTCAAGTGACTCCTGTCACTCTTAGTGCTCTGTCTCTCTGCCCCCTGCTTGTGTATCAAGATGTGAGCTTTCAACTGTTCCTTTGCTTCATCATCATGGACCCTACCCTCAGTAAGCCAAATAAATGCTTTCTTGTATGCATTGCCTTGCTCATGGTAATGAGCAAGTAACAGAAAAGTAACTAAATCAGGGGTCATATGGTAGATCCCTTTCCAGCTTTTATAGAATTCTCTGCACTGATTTCCAGGATAGCTGTACCAGTTTGCAGTTCCATCAGTAGTGGGTAAATGTTCTCTTTTGCCGGAATCATCACTAGAATTTGTTGTCAGTTATTTTTGGGTTCCCAGACCCAATTGGTGTATCCACAAACACAACTCCTAAACATAAGGCTCAGAGATCATACTGGAAGAAGAGCCAGAGGGCCAAGATGCCTGGTATTGGAGTATCTTCTAGACATGACAGAGGTGTTGTACCCATGAAATCTCAGCAGTGTGGCTACTTGCACAAGACCTGTATGAAGGCAGTACCAACTGTGCATGTGTGTGCATGTGGGGGCTTCGTGCATGTGTGTGTGTACATGTGCACTCATGTGTGCATGAATGTATGGGATTAGATGCGTGAGTGGGTACGTGTATGAGCATGTGTGTGGGTGTGGGTATGAGTGTGTGGGTACATGTGCACTCATGTGCATGCATGTGTGTGTGAGGTGGGTAGGTGAGTGGGTACTTGTGTGGGTGCCCGTGAGAACATGTGTGTGGGTATGAGTGTGTGTGTGTGTGTGTGTGTGTGTGTGTGTGTGTGTGTGTGTGTAACAATTAGCATAGACTTGCAGGATGTGAAGCCTTTTCTTTTCACTCTTTGAGCCCACATCCCGAGGTCATTGGTAGAAACCTCTAGGATAACTCTCCTGGTGGACTACTGAGGGGAGGAGGTTTGATAGTCATGGTGTTATGGAATTGAAAAAGAGGGCGGAAAGCTGAACAAGGCAAATCCAAGCTTGGATGCATACATGGTTTCAGTACAGCGAAGTGGGGCCGTGCACACAGCTGCCCACATGACCTGGCATACCACAGAGAGATCCCTCTGTGGGTGATGCTAGGGATACACAACAGCAAGTCAGAGGCACAGAGTGAGGTTATAAGGAGTCAGGTCACAACAGAGGTGCACCTGGGGGTAGGGCAACAGAGCATGGAGTCCCATGATGAGATTTCCATGGTTGACATTGGACTCATTTCTGTTATGGTTTTCCCCACCCCCATTCCATCCAATCTCTTCTGAAGACCCAATAGCACTGGGTGGTGAAATTGAATAACACATTGTCCATCCTCATCCCCTAATGCTTTTGACATGGTTGATTACATCCTCTCAAAAATCAATTTTATCCTTAGCTCCTGTGACAATTCTTTCTTCATTTTCTCTTAATTTCCTGGCAGCCGTTTCTTTGCCATCAGTGACGATTCATCCCATCTACAACCTCTAATTTTGGAAGATCCCAAGCTTTAATTTTCATTTTTGTCTACATGTCAGGAAGAGCTCAGTCAATGTCTGGAAGCCTCACCCATGGGCTGATAAAACATAAATTAGTGTCTCCATCTTGAATAACCTCTCAATATTCCAGACATGTGTAAGCAACTGCCTTCTTCATATTCCACGCAAGGGATCTGGTCAGGGATGACAAAGAATAGCATTTTATGTTTAATTTTGAACCTAGTCAATTTATTTATGTAGTAAACAGTGGCAACCCTTTCCTCTCAAAAAAAATCAAGAATCTACCAATTGGAAGAGAAAATTAAACTTAATGCTTCCATGCCTCAGTAGTTGGCATCCTGGCCTCAAAACACAGGCTGATTGCACATAGCCAGGTGCATTGTTTTGCCATCTTTATTCAGTTTGGTCTCTGAGCAAAAATGGTGAAGAGCTAGAGACAACATGAAGAACTCTGTAGAGGTGCTGGGTGCCACAGGTCTTCAGATTCTTTCATGTGGCAGATCATTCAAGTGTTTGGAGAGAAGATAGCTGTTGACAATGCTTCACTAAACCACTGGCTAAATATTGAGTATTTTAAGTTGATGGAGCTATTGGGGTTGTTTAAAATCTCCATCTGCCTGATTTCACATCATCACTCCCAGTTTCTCAGTGTCATTTCCACCATAGTGGAATGAAAGAAGACAGGATAGAATTGCTGTTCCTGGTGATGGCAACAGCCCATGACAGGTGACAAAATGTTATCCTTAGTGCCTGCTCATATTTGGGAACTGTATTGTTCTGTCAACATATTCTGAGAAATCATAAAACAAATAATTTGTAAAATTACATTCAACATATTTGAGAACAATGCTACCTCTCATACAGGAGTCTGTACACAGCTCAAGAGGCAACTGGGGTTGAAAGTTTCCTGCCGATTTTCTTCTGTAGTACTCAGGTAGCAAGTTCAGCTCTTAGAAATACGCTGTGCTTTACCACAGCCCTGATGCTTGGCAACACAGTGCACCCCATGGCTATGGGTACTAAATGTTTATGAATAGAGCCCTAACTGGGTGTTCATCTCAAAATTTTAAATAGTAATAATTGGGGGGAAATATTAAAAGCTCACTTTGAAAAACTCCAGTAGAAAATTCTTCTTCATACTCTACATCTTTTATCAAATATCCTTTCAAAAGAAAAAAGAAACTTAAGGAAGAAAGGTTTCTCCTTCTCCTTCTTCTTTTTTTCCTTTTCTGCCTTCTTCCTCTTCTTCGCCGTCCTCCCCTTCCCCTCCTTCCTCCTTTTCCTCCTACTCTTTTTCCATTTCTTCTTTATTCCAGGCTAAGGTCCATCATTATAAGGAAGTCAAGAATGGAACTTAGTGTTCCTTTCACAGTAAGACCAGGGAGATAATAATGAACATGAATCCTTGCATATCTCATTACTCTAAGCTAAACTTCAAATTCCTTGCCTAGGGAATGTCGTTGGTCATAATGGGCTGTGCTTTCTTCCATTAATCAATAGTCAATACAACCCCTTTACGGACATACCCACTGACCAACCTCATCTACCCAAGTGTTAATTAAGACTTTCCCCAGGTGATTCTAACTTGTGTCAAGTTGACAGTTAAAAGTAACCTGTATATATCATTAATACAATGCCATGAGAATATGTTATTGTTGTGGTTTTCCTCTCTAAGACTAATATTGAAAGATGTCAGGCAAATTCTAATTGAGTGATAGTTTACAATATAGTTGGCTGCTACCTTTCAAAACTACTTCAAGTCCATTACAAATTTATAAGGAATTGTCTCAGCCAAAAGGACAGGAGAGACAAGAAAGAAGAGAGAGGGTGGGGAGGGGAGGGAAAAGGGTGAAAAGGATGAAAGGGGAGAGAGGGAATGGGGTCACATGACACAGAGTGTGGAAACAACCGTAAAACAATAAAAGCACAATTATGATGTGTTACAAAGCAAGCTCTCTTCATATAAACCTACCAGTGTGGCTTAAAGGAGCACTCCCTAAATGAAACCAATGAACAAATCTCTTTAAGGGGACATGAACATCCCAGGTAGTTGTACACCCAGATAGTTCTATGGCCACTGACACTTAACTGATAGTTAAATATCTACTACAAAACCAGTTTCAGTTTTCACTGAATGATTCTCACAAGCATCAGGCAAGAATTTTCTCAGACTGTGACGTATCACCATAGTCCACCTCAGCTAGCACACTGTTCCTCACTAATTTCTACTATACGATCAAGACAGTGATGTCAAGCCTTTCTCATTGTATCCATGATTTAAAACTACCATTACTAATCTAGGAACAGCTGAATGATGGCAGTGCTGTGTTGGCCACCAGAGGCTTTGTGTATAGAAAATACTCAGTAGAACCTGCCCACTCTCTACTTACAGATGAGGAAAGTGGGAGAACACAACCAAAGGGGCTGGAGATCTGACGGGATGTTTGCAAGAATCTCACTGCCATAGCAGGACTTGTGTCCACCATCTGGTTTTAATCTTGACCTGTTCTTTGCTAGATATTTTAACTGTTTTCATTCCATACTGAGTGAGTTGGAAAGAGATAGACTCAGAAAGCCAAGACTCTGGTACTATTTGGCCATTGCATGATGGTCTTCGGAGTATGCTCTGTGTACCCTCCTATAAGAGGACAAGCAAGCTTAGCAACTGAGTGGCCTGGCTCATGAGGCCCTCTGTGAGCCTGTCACTTGTTGCACAACTTTTTTATTTTTCTTTTAAAAAAATTTTCCTGATAAGGATAATTGTCTTGTTCCATTCTTTACTTAGTTTTCTTTTTTCACATCTTATTGTAAATTTGGGTTCATTTATTTCCTAGATAATATAATCTGCTCTTGGTTGTCAGACAAGCTATCCACTAATTTTCCCTTTAAAATATGTTATCAAAGTTCCATTGTAAGTCTAAAAACTTATCTTTTTTTATATTCTAAAGACCTGGCTTCTCCAGTTTATGAATAATTAACTAAATCCCAACTGACTCCTCAAATGTAACTATTTTGTTTTCTTTTAATAACTATTATAATTTCCTCTTGTGGGTATATTGTATAAATTTCTCAGGGAAATGACTTTGTAAGGATGCTCATTTATTTTGTTGGACTTCTTCCCCCTACATATTCAAGACAGGGTTTCTCTGTCTATCAGTCCTGGCAGTCCTTGAACTCACTCTGTAGACCAGACTGACCTTGAACTCACAGAGAACTGCCTCCCTCTGCTGGGACTAAAGTTGTGTCCACCACCACCTGACTTGTGTTTATGATGGAAGCTTAATTCCAAATGTTCTTTCTGTTACAAAAACTATCTTGGATTCTATCATTGACTATCTGACTGATGCTCTCAGCACCTCCCTTCTCTTCATGGTCTCCTTCCGGATGTTCCCTTTAGATGTCAAACCCACTTGTGTTGGTTTTCCTATCTTTTCTCCCTTGTTTTCATTTTTCTTTAAGCCTTCTCATTATGTCTCCCTTCATTAACTTTATCTTTCTATTGATTCCTTTTTACTGTGAGATCAATTGCCAATAGCAATAATCTTTCTTTCTGTGGATGGATTAAGTCAATTGCTCACCATATGTCCCCTCCTCTTAGTGAACTTTAACTGCCAACTCCACACACCCTAGAGTCATGTGTGGGGAAAGCCTCAGTTGAGTTTTTTAATCAGATTTGTCTGTGGGGATTGTCTTGATTTTTCATTGATGGTAGTGGGATGTGGCCTCTTAGGATCTTTAGCTGGTTCTGGGCTGACTAAGAAAGCTTGCTAGGAATGAGCCTTCCAGCAAGCCATCACACAGCACCCCCCAATGTTTCTGCTGCAATTGATGCCTAAGTTCTTCTTCCTTGGTCACTTCATGCATCTGGTACACAGACCTACTTTCAGGCAAGCATTCATAACATAAAGAAATAGACAAATAAAATCTCAAATTAAAAGAAATCAAATATTGACTGAACTAATTGAAGAAACTGCCAGTTGTGTATCTCAGTAAAATATCTTTAAATAGACAAAGCTTGAGTATTTTTATTAATAAAAAAAAACACAACGAGGTCTTCCTTTCCAAGGAAGGTGTATGCCTCTTGCAGAACATTTGGTTGACTGTCCTTCTCTGTAGGAATGGAAAATGCATCATGGTTGAATCCTCCATGGTGCAAAGGTTGTATTTTTCAAGTGCTATTTTCTGGCTGCTTTCTAAGTCTAACTCAGTACATTTTAGTTTCTTACATTCACCTGGATTTTCTAAAGGGTGAGACCCATTTGCAGTGAATTTCCTCCATGTCAGAATCAATAGTCTTAGATGACATCTGTATCTGTCATCTCTGTGGTCCCACCCTAAGGCAGAAAATGAATAATAATGAGTAATGATGATGATAATAATTGGTGGAGAACAATAACAACAACTGAGAGTGAGTAGTTAGAATTACTTCCCAGGGACACCCAGATATTTCACTGTGGGCTGAGCTGCAGACTTCCCTAGCATCAGCTTGCTGTGGGAATGGGTCCCTTTCATCTCTGTGACTGAAGTGTCTTAGCTGATAAAACACATTGATGTCAGGGACAAAATGCAATTATTTACTTCTGGTATATCTTCACAGCTTAATAAACCCAATTTTAGATTTGAGAGTCTTTTCTGAATATTTCTAATTCTTTATAGGGATTGATATTGCATAACTCGTTTTCCTTAGGAATCCCCTAAAGAGAAAATTAATGTAAAGAAGAGATTTGTTGCCTTAAAAATTGGAATTAAATAGTTTGTATTTTTAAATGACTATTTTACTCATTTTGATGCCTTTATTGGTCACACTTGTGGACTCACAGCGCCCTTGTTTTGCCTATGACTCAAATAGTTCTGTCATTTTCTTGGGGATTGCATCACCATCACAAAGACAATGAACATCAGATGACCAATATAGGAATAGACAGGTAACAGATAAGAGATTAAAAACCAGGAGATGGTGGGAAAGTTTGAATTTGTCAAATAACCAAAGATGCCATTTTTAAAGCTGGAAATAAAAGGGTCCTGTGGACTCTGAACTGGTTTTTTCTCAAACCACAGTGATGAGCGTCGAGCACATGGAGAGATGACATAGGGCGCACTCACACACATGCGTGCTGAGAAGCCACCATATATTGGCAGTGCTTATGCTGCCAGCCGTAATCCTGGAGACACAGCCCTGAACAGCAGAAGCCCAAAGCCCAAAGCCTAAATCATTGGCATTTAAAATCCCCCCAAATATCACCATTCTGAAAGAATAAAACTCCAAATGTCAGAATCCTGAAAGCCAAAATAACAACAAGTATGATTCCCATCTTGGGAAGAACTGTATGTATAAGAAAAGCAGAAAACTGAATGCTAAGACAGCATGGGCAATGCAAACTGAGGATTAGAATCTTTCCCAGCATGGGGGCTTACACCTGCAACCCTGGAGATCCAGGAGGTCTGAGAAAGAGGCTTGGGAATTGAAAGCCAGTCTCAGCTGTATAATGAGTTCAAGACCAGCCTGTTAAATGTTTAAAACATTTTGTCTTCCTGTCTGCATAAAAGCATGGCTCTGTCCTAGAGTGATACTCAAAGCAGGGGGGGGCAGACACTCACACTCACACACACACACACACACACACACACACACACACACAAAGAGAGGGAGAGAGAGAGAGAGAGAGAGAGAGAGAGAGAGAGAGAGAGAGAGAGGAGACAGGGGCAAGGAAGACACACAGAGAGACAACAGAAGGGAGTGGGAGGGGTAAAAGAGAAAGCCACTTAAGAATTTCCTTGAACAAATAGACTAATTTTCTTTTTCCCATTTTCTTTCTTATTATTAAATTCTGATTTCTGCAATCTATACATTTTTTCTTCTTCTGGGTATTTTAATTAGATAGTAGGATTTAAAAATAGGCTCTCCAGTATATGGAAGAAGCTGCACTGGTTTTTAATTTATGTGGGACAGCTGGTAGATTTCTGATTTGAGATTTTTTTTTCTCCCTTTTAATTCTGTCATCTGAACTTTGCTTGGTTATGCTGCAAATTAGCAGCTATTCATTCTTTAATGAACATGGGTTCATGTAAATTTCAACTATGAATAGGCAATCAGGACTTCTTTGGGTATAATGGGTTATTTACCAGGCTTCCATTTCAATTTTGAACCCTCTGTGTCTTTAAACACCATCCTATATAATTTTGCGGCCATCTAATTACGTATGTATATATTTACCATATAGATATTGCCTTTGTGCCGGTAGCCACTCCAAATTGCTTTATTAAAATAATGGCAAAGGGCTTCCTCTACCTGAAGTGGAGTATTACATCAGCCCAGTGTAGTTTCAGTGTGTCACTGGAAGTATGTGTGACAGCCCTGTGATGGGCTCTGGGGAAGAGGGGTACCCTGCTGCAGTGCCATGGCAGGTCCTGCCATTTACTACTCTGCATATTTCTTTATTCTTCTTGCTCCTGCCTTAAAGCTTCAAGGAGAATCATCTATTCATAGGTTCCCCCTTTTATGTTAAATTTACACCCATAGACTTTCCACGCTGGCAGAGCCTCCATCACCACCTGCTATCCCTCATCGAAGGTCATTGCCAAGCCAGCTCATGAACTGCAACATTGGCTTGTTTAGATATCCCCAGCAAGTAGAAGGATTTGGTCATTTTGTGGTGCCCAGGTCTTCTCCCTTTAGTTTTTGGAAGTGTGATGAAGTTATCCGATTGTCATCTAGTAAGCTGGGGCCCTGTGTGTGCTGCAGACAGGACTGGCAGAGTCAGGCAAGCAGGTACTTTGTGTAATCCCTTCCTCTCTAGAAGTCTCATATCCAGACTCTGAGAAGGGCTTTGACTGCCTTTGCTAATGGGAAAGACAACAAGCACTGTCCACTGTGGGAGATGCTCTTGCAAAGCAGACATTCACCATGCTACCTTTAGACTACAAAGAGTGTCCTATTGTGGAATATTATTTTAACTAGGCAAAGATGTATTACATTTGTTTATGCTGTTGCAGAATATTACTGTGTAAAGGTGTGTTACTTTCATTTATGCTACATTTGTTTAATTATGTAAGAATGTGTTGCATTTGTTTCACCTTGCCTAGCTAAGAAACCCAATTGGTCTAGGCAGAGAGAGGATGGGTGTGGCTGGCAAGCAAAGAGAATAAATAGAAGGAGCAATCTAGGCCCAAAAGGAGGAAGGAGAAAAGAAAAAAAAAGGAGAATGAGGGAGGGGCCCTGGGCCAGAAGCCAGGTAGACAGCAGCCAGACAAAAGAGGCAGTGAAAGTAAGATATACAGAAGAAAAGAAAAATAAAAAGACTCGAGGCAAAAGATAAAGAGAAATAGGTTAATTTAAAAGACCTAGCCAGAAAGGAGATTAAGCTAGGCTAGACATTTGTAACTAATAAGAAGTCTCTATTGATGTGGGATGTCGTTCTGCATACTGCGATATATGTGTTACTTTTATTGGTTGATGAATAAAGCTGATTTGACCAATGGCCAAATAGGCAGAATAGAGCCAGGTGGGAAATCCAAACAAAGATACAGAGAGAAAGAAGGTGAAGTAGAGAGACGCCATGTAGCTACCAAAGGGGTAAGATGTCAGAACATTACTGATAAGCCATTGCCACATGGAGATACAAAGACTAGGAAAAATGGGTTAATTTAATAGTGAGAGCTAGTCAGTAATATGCCTGAGCCATTGGTCAAACAATTGTAATTGATGTTGTCTTAGAGTGGTTATTTGAGAACTGGTGGGTGGGAGGAGAAACCTCCGGCTACACTCCTTGCATGATTTTGGAGCCCCAAAGGAAAAGAAAAAGGCTGCTACCGTGTCCCTTGCATGACAAGTTGACCTAATAAAGGCTTTTTTTTTTTTTTTTTTTTTTTTTTTTTTTTTTTTTTTTTTTTTAAAAGAAGACATCTTAACCCGAACCTCACACATTTCACATCTATGCCTGACTGAACACTCCACCTTTGCCCTGTCCTGCACCTCTGGGCTCATGAGTCTTTGGCCCTTTTCCTGGCCTAAGCATGGCAACGGTCTCCTATTTGGGAGCATCCAGTTCCCCACTGGACTGGGAAGCTTTTTCTGCAGGCCCTGCAATTTGCTCCCATTTGTTCCAAGGCCATAACACCTGGTTTCTATGGCCCATAGTTAGACGCTGTCTTGGAGAGTTCCAGCACCCCCAAGCCTGGCTTCTAAGCAAGATCCGCTGGCCTCTCTCTTTCTTGGTGATGAAGTTTTCAGTCGCCAGGTCTTCTGATGTAGTATCTGCAAGCTCAGAGCTCTTGTCCTGACCCTCACTGTGCCATGGAAAGAGGAAGGGAGAAGGCTGAGAAGACGGAACCTAATCCTAAGAGAGACTCCAAAGTGTCTCAGTCCTGTGAGGTTCTTTGACTTTCTGCTTTCCTGGGTTAACTCGTCCAGGATATACCCTTTCTTGCCCGACTGGGCAAGAAAGAAATAGCAAACAGGGTTCTGAACACCGAAAAACAGATCATACTCTTCCTACTATAGGTGCAGGTGGCAGCCCCGCCCAGCACTAAATCAAGGAAGGTTATTAATATGCTAAAAGCGCTGCAGCCAATTGGCTCCCCTGGCGACAGCTAGGCAGCCTTCATGAATAATTCATGCAGCACCTGGAGGCGTAAAATCTTAGGCAACCACAGTGCAGGCAGCCTTCCTTGCTGGATCCGGCTGCTGCAGCAGCTGCAGTGGCAAAGGCAAGCAAGGGCGTGGCTCCCGGTGTGCCATGGCCTGCGTGCTGCTCCAAGGACCAGGGAGGGCACCCTCCTTCACCATGTGCTAGGAGAAATAAAGACACCAGGTCTGATTCTCCCATTAAAGACAAAGACAAACCATGAGGTTTGTGCCATGTGTTCTCTGGACTGTTGCTGACCATGTCCATTTTCCTGCAGACAAGTGTGACACAGAGCGTTCGGTGATTGTCTGAGTTGAGTTGGAAACCTGCACCTCACTTACCCTGGGGGCCTTTGTTTTCTGGCCACCATCTTGCTCTGCAGGCCCTCTCCTTCCACGAGACACAGGTTGCACTTGCCCCAGCCACAGGGCATTTGGAAAATGCACTTTACATTATGATGCTGGGGTTTAGACAGAAGTTCTCCCCATCAGCTGAACTCCCTTCTCACTCAGTGGAACCCCCTTTTCTCATTAGAATCTATTTCCAGGCTCAAACTTCATCTTTCAAAGTGGCCCTGGCCACTCTTAAGTCGGGATGCATTCATCACTCTGATGAGTACCGGGTTAAGAGCCCTGTCCCTGCTGATGCTTTCATGTGTGTGGCTTACATGACAGGGCTCTTGCTAAATTACTCCATTGTGTCCATAAGCCTTTGTGCATTTTGAGACTGCTTCGTTTTCCTAATGGATTTTTGCTATTTTGGTGGCTTTCCTCCTTAGTTTTCCTATTTTGGGCTTTACAAACACAAATCACACAATGAACATGAAGAAAATCTGTGTTTCTGAATGAATGGCTGTTCTAAACCCAGAATCCTGCCCCACCACCCACGGTGAATAAAATAGAAATATTTTATTCAGAAGTATTCAACCGAAGTAAAATTGCTTTCAGGACCATAGTTTAATGAAATACAGTCTGTATGAACACTCAATGTGACCAGCAAAAGAAAACAAGTTTTGTGGTGAAAGGGAGGAGGGGAGGCAAGGCAAGGATAGTGCTGAGGCTGGGGGCTTCTTGGCTGTGACTTCTGTGGCTTTGGGCTCTACTCTCTGTGGTAGATCAGTTGTCCCTGTGCTCAGATGAATCCTTGCCAGGTTTGGGAGGAACTAAACTTTTCTGAGTGTTTTCAAAAACTCTTCCCACCCTGCAGGACAAGAACTGGTGTGACCCTAATGTCACACCCAGTGGGCTCAGGAAGCCTCTCCTCTCTCAGGCCTGTGAGAACTGATACACTGGGCATAGCAGAGAATGCAGGGCACCCCAGGGAATCACAGCCCAGTCCTCTCTGTTCATGGGGATTTTCTGGCCTGGCAGGGTCCTGCCACCCTTGAGCCCCAAATAAACACATACATTCTATATTAATTATGAAACTGTTGGCCGGCGGCTTGGGCTTCTCATTGGATAGCTCTGTCTTAATTACTAACCCATTTCTATTAACCTATGTATTTCTACATGGTCTTATCTTACTGGAGAACGCCTGGTGCATCCTATCTTCCAGGTCTCACATGGTGTCTGGCTCTGGCAGACCTTCTCTGCCTACCTTTCCCAGAATTCTCCTCCCCTAGTCCTGCCTATCTCCCTTCCTCTATTGGCCACAGTGTTTTAGTCATCAACCAGTAAGAGAAACATATATACAGAAGTACAGTTACCAGTCTCAGTTACCCTGAGGTACCATCTGTTGCGTTAACTCAATCTCATGGAAGCTTTGAGATGCTACTACATGAATGTTCCAGCCTTTGCCTGAGCCCTCCCGAGTCCCTGCCTAGATCTCCACTAGTCTGGTTGCTGCCATTGTTCTTAACATGGGCTCTCCATCTTCTGTACCCAGACCTCCAACACATTCTCTGCTTAGAGACTCTATTGTTCCTCAAAGCACAACTCAATCTTACTTTTATCCTATTTAAAGTCTTGGAAAAGTTTGTTTTGTCTATAGAGCACTTCACTCTGGCATACCACACACTCTCTGGGCCTCACTACACCATTTGCCCTTCCCCACCTTATAAAGCCAGAGAGACAGGAAATGTCACCATAGATGGAACAGTGAGTTTGGCTTCAGAGATTGGATCCAGTATTGCTTTCTGTTTCATACCATCAATGTGAGCGTCTGCAGGTGAGGGCCACACAGCTCTGGCCATTCTCAGAATCTCCTTTGTAAATACACTTAGCTGGGATTTTTGGACAGTTCTATGAGCCAAGTTAGTAGCTAAGACTTTTTTCCCAAGCAGTATTTCTCAGTGACATTTCCATGGAGTAGCTAGTTCTTCTTTGTTGTATATGTCACATATTCAAAATGAGATGTGTAGCCAGTGGAAGTTATAAAATGTAACAAGCAATGCTCTAAAGGCCACCCCTCATATAAATCATAGATATCACTACCTGCATCCCTCTGAATGCCTCTTCAGTGCTGCCTGGCTAGACCTGTCCCACCTTGACACTGAGGGGGCCCGGGTCTGGGTCTATCTCTATTCTCTTCAGGGTTCGTCTATGATTGTAGATTGCGTCTCCGCATTCCAGGAGGCACCTGTCCAAGTGTTCTGTTCTTGGAGCTTGATACAGCTGCTCAGGACATTGTTGGTGTTTTGGTCAGCATCATTTTCAGAAGCATTTAAACCAGGAATGCACATCTCCAAACATGACTCTGGCAAATACTTACTATGGCTTTGTCAATTTCCTGGCAGAAATTGTATTTGAGGATTCTGATAATCGTTGATATAAAAAGAATAAATATTCATGTATTTATTACCATGTATTATTAAGACTACTATGCAGTCTTTTATGCTTTTTCAACCTTTAATGCTTATTTTGTCCAATTTCCTTAAACCATTTGTTTAGATTTATTTTACACATACTCATTTCATATTTTGGTGGTTTCCCTTTAGATAGCATGCTAAAAACTCTTTGACAATTTGAAAGAAACATAGTCTGAACAGTTGAGTTAATTTATGATTATTGGAGTATGATACACATCTGATATTCATCTCCTACTTTGTTTATGTCCTCTTGACATTTTTTCTTTTTGCTTTCTATTCCCCATTACCCATGATGCTCTCCTGCCATATGTCAGGATTGTTTTTAAAGTTTTGATTGTCCCCTTGTGGTCTTTCTTATATTCTCGTCCCACTTTCCCTGTCAGAACTTGGACGTTATGTGACCCCGCGTCTCCTTTAGGAAGGAGTCTTCATATTTTACCATTCACACTTCATTTGCCTTTTACAGATTTTACTTAATACTCTAAAGAAACAGATTGGAGCAGCCTGTTCTTTATGAACACCTGGTACTGTTGGGCATTGTATTCCTCTTAGTGCCACATCAGTGACCATTCTAATCATATTATACCCACCTTGGTCTTCCTTGTTCCAACACCTTCCACCCACCATAATTTTGTTTTTTCTCTGCTCTGTGGCCTTTCCTGGGAAGGATCCCATCTAGAACAGCACTCCCCACCTAGCCTTGCCCTGGAACCTACTTCTCCACATTTCCAGTGAGCACCTGAGACAGGTTTTCCTTTCCTACCTGAGCCCTAGCAGAATGGAAGGTGTATCCAAAATCTGGAGTTCAAAACTTTCCAGACAGGCAACACAGTTGATGTGTGATTGCAGAACATAGGGTTCATGAGTGCTCATACCAATTTAAGTGGGAACCTGGGTTTTGCTGTTGTGCTTACATCTCCTCCACATGATGTCTATGGGAACTCAGGGAGGAAGAGATGTCCCTCCTCACTCCAAGTGTACACTCATTTATGTCAGAGGGCACATATTATGTATTTTACACTGTCATTTATGATCTACCCTGGTCCCTCATGGGCCATCCACAGCTCTTCTTAGTAGCGACTCCCTGGCTGGATCCTCTGTATACTTCCTGCATCCTAAATATTTAAGGTCACTAGTGAGGTGGGCTGAGCAGTTCTTCCCAGGCAAAACAGTTGTGAGAAGGACCAAAGCAAGAAACCCATTCCAAGAAGGAACAGCACCAGGCAAGCCCTGCCTTCTTTCTCTCTGCTTGCCATGAGTCTGCCCAGGCTGCCCGGCTCCTCAAGATTAGGATGGGTGCCATGCTAGCTAAAATTTCTGGATTCGGTTGTATACAGGCCAAGGTATCTAGAGGTGATTTATAACTGTGTCCTCTAGACCTCTGGGACCAGCTGGTAGCTGGCATGCTCCAGGTCAGCACTTTCTCAGTAGCTGCTGGGCCAGGTGAGAGCAGCACTCCTTGGACTCTTTAGTGAAGATTCATTTCCAAATATCATTTATTTGAAAATGGCATGTTGCTCTTAATCTCAGGAAATTTTGAGTTATTATGAGAACATACTTTAAAAAAAGACAGACTAGCCATTCAATTATATACCTTCCAGGAAGGCACACGACACATTTTTGAGACATTCGAGTAGTATTTCTTGAAAACATGTTTGGTACACAAATAAGTTGAAAGCACACATTCATAAAGAACAAAAAAGCCTTCATGCGGAGTTTATTGCAGCTTTTTTTCACCATTGTTAAAAATGAGAAGCAACCAAGATTCACTTCTGTAGTTGAGTGGGTAAACTATGATATATCCCAACAGGTGGAATATTATTGAGCACTAAAAGAAGTCTATTAAGCTATAAGAAGATATGGAAGAACAGCAAATACATTTTCCTAAATGAAACAAGACACATTGAAGAAAGCCATTTGTGTGGCATAATTCCAAACTGTGAGATAGTCTAGATAAGCAAAAGTGTAGAAAAAGTAAAAATGCTAACCGTTACCATGGAGATATGTGGAAAGAATGGATAAAGATGGAATCTCAATAGTGTTTTGGGGCAAAGTAACTGATGGGTGGGGCTCTGTAGGATATTACTTTCAAAACACTTGAAGAACAAAGATGCACATCCTAAAATTAATTAGAGGTAGACTTGCCTGTGTAGCTAAGGTTGGATGGTGTCCAGACTAGGAGAGCTGCAAGATAGCTAGGAAAGGAGGGATGGATGGGGAGAGAAGCAGCCATTGCAGAGGAAACACACCATTTTCTCAGAAATGTAGCAGAGCTATATTGTAGAGGGATATTTCCAAAGTAGAGTAAACAATGCTGTATGTAAAATGCTGTAAGAGTCTAAAATATAAACCAAAGTTGGTTCAGCCATATTTGACTGCTTCACTTTTATCAGTTACTCACTGTGTTCAAATACCTGAAAAAAGCACCAGAAAGGAACTTGGAGATAGATGAGACAGCTGGTCACATGTCATACATTGAGGCAGAGAACTATGAATGCATTTTCTGAATTTGCTTTTTGCTTTTTATGCAGTTCATGTCCCAGGCCTGTGAGGTCACTTGCCCAAATTCAGGGATGGTCTTCTCACCTCAGTTCACCAAATCTAGAAAGACCCTCACAGGCATACTCAGAAGTTTATATTCAAAGTGATTCTAGCTCCTGGCAATTGATAATCAGTATAAACCATCACATGGGGCAATCTGAAAGCCAACATACTGTCCATATGAGAAAACATTATTATGAATCATGAACTGTGTCTACTGAGCACTTCATCAGTCACCTAAAATAATTTTTTTTGGAAAGGATACATGAAATGGAACAATATTAAAGGCCAATGTACAAGTTTCAAAAATAACTATATGCTCAAGATTACAGGGAATTTGACATAAACTGAGAAAACTACAAGAATCCTCAGGTTGACCAGATGCCCAGAGATGCAAGCGCTTATGGTACCTAAATCTATCATCCTGTTTCCCAGGTGGACAAGATGTCAACAGGTCACATTCATCCTGAATGTGGTCCATCAACTTTCGCACAAGAACGGGGGAGAGCTTACAGCACAGTGGCAGGTGTTCAGGACCTCCTCCAAATTCAGACTTTCACCTGAATATCTCTTTAGAAAAGGCACCTCCAACCTTCACCCTTCTTCCTGGTCCAGTAAGAAAGAGCCAGTGTCCCTGAGTTGGATATTTTCTGAGTAAGAAAGAGCCAGTGTCCCTGAGTTGGATGTTTTCTGAGTGACTGACTTGATGAAATTCATCTTCCCCCCACAACCGCCACTGAGTCCTGTTAGGACACACTGGAAACAGAAGTGGATGGCCCTTAAACTTAAAAAAAACAAAAACAAAAACTATTTCTGAAAACCCAGAATGACATAAACATGCCTTTCATTCTTATAAATAACATATTTTCCTCTTTAGTTTTATTGCTATTAAGTGACTATAGGATGGCTGAATGGAAACATAGGATCATAATTCTTGACCTCTTTATACCTCCAAGATTATTTGAAAGGTCACTCATAAGCTAATTACTTTAACTTATTTGTAGGTAGCATAATTATAGTATTTTATTGCTATAAATAAGTCCCCTAAAATAATCCAGAAACACAGCAAGAATTTTAGTTTGCTTTCTTGTAAAAATAATTTTGATTTAATTTCTACTTTCTTTGTTTTGCTATTCTTTAAGTGATTATAAAAATATTGTCCATTCTTCGGTTGAGGGGCATCTAGGCTGCTTCCAGTTTCTGGCTATTACAAATAATGCTGCTATGAACATGGTTGAACATATGTCCTTGTTATATGAATGTGCTTCTTTTGGGTAGATGCCTGGGAGTGGAATTGCTGGATCTTGTGGTAGACTCATTCCCATTTTCTTGAGGAGTCGCCATACTGTTTTCCAAAGTGGCTGTACAAGTTGGCACTCCCACTAGCAGTGGAGGAGTGTTCCTCTTTCTTCACATCCTCTCCAGCATAAACTGTCATTGGTATTTTTTATTTTAGCCATTCTGACAGGAGTAAGATGGTATCTCAGAGTTGTTTTGATTTGCATTTCCCTGATGACTAAGGATGTTGAACACTTTCTC
Source organism: Cricetulus griseus (assembly GCF_003668045.3). Taxonomy (NCBI): domain Eukaryota; kingdom Metazoa; phylum Chordata; class Mammalia; order Rodentia; family Cricetidae; genus Cricetulus; species Cricetulus griseus. The sequence continues at coordinate 29,561,993 of NC_048600.1, read as the reverse complement.
ACGTGTCTTTCAGCCAATTTAGATTCCTCTATTGAGAACTGTCTATTTAGTTCTGTACCCCATTTTTTAATTGGATTGTTTGGTGTTTGGGGGACTAGCTTCTTGAGTTCTTGTATATTTTGGAGATCAGCCCTCTGTCAGATGTGGGGTTGGTGAATATCTTTTCCCAGTCTGTGGGCTGCCCTTTTGTCTTGCTGACTATCTCCTTTGCCTTACAGAAGATTCTCAGTTTCAGGAGATCCCATTTATCAATTGTTGACCTCGTCTGTGCTACTGGTGTAATGTTCAGGAAGCAGTCTCCTGTACCGATTAATTCAAGGGTATTTCCCACTTTGTCTTCTAATAGGTTCAGTGTAGCTGTATTTATGCTGAGGTCTTTGATCCATTTTGACTTAAGTTTTGTGCAAGGTGATAGGCTTGGGTCTAACTGCAGTCTTCCACATGTCTGCAACCAGTTATACCAGCACCATTTGTTGAAGATGTTCTCTTTGTTCCATTGTATAAATTTGGTTTGTTTGTCAAAAACCAGGTGTTCATAGGTGTGTGGGGGTAATATCAGGGTTTTCAATTCTATTCCATTTGTCTACCTGTCTATTTTTGTGCCAATACCAAGCTGTTTTCAGGACTATAGCTCTGTAATAGAGCTTGAAGTCAGGGATGGTGATGCCTCCAGAAATTCCTTTATTGTATAGGGATGTTTTGGCTATCCTGGGTCTTTTGTTTCTCCATATAAAGTTGAGAATTGTTCTTTCAAGGTTTGTGCAGAATTGTGTTGGGATTTTGATGGGAATTGCATTGAATCTGTAGATTGCGTTTGGCAAGAGTGCCATTTTTACTATGTTGATCCTACCTATCCAAGAGCGTGGGAGATTTTTCCATTTTCTGGTATCTTCTTTAATTTCTTTCTTTAGAGACTCAAAATTCTTATGGTACAGGTCTTTCACATTTTTAGTTAGTGTTACCCCAAGGTACTTTATGTTGTTTGGGGCAATTGTAAAGGGTGATGTTTCTCTGATTTCATTCTCCGCCAATGTGTCATCAGTGTATAGTAGGGCTAAAGATTTTTTTGAGTTAATCTTGTATCCTGCCACTTTGCTGAAGGTGTTTATCAGCTGTAGGAGTTCCCTGGTAGAGTTTTTCGGGTCATTAATGTAGACTATCATATTTCTGCAAATAGTGAGAGTTTGACTTCTTCCTTTCTGAATTGTATTCCCTTGATCTCCTTTTGTTGTCTTATTGCTCTCAACTGAAGAATAGATAGAGAAAATGTGGTACATTTACACAATGGAGTACTACTCAGCAGAAAAAAAAAACAATGGAATCTTGAAATTTGCAGGAAAATGGATGGAACTTGAAGAAACCATTCTGAGCAAGGTAACCCAATCACAAAAAGACAAACATGATATGTCCTCACTCATATGTGGACCTGCTTTATGATACATAGTAGTGACCATGCTTTATCAGAGCTGTTTTTAATGATGTTGCTCAGAATGGTTTCCTCCCAGATGATGACTGAGAAGCTAATTAAAAAAAATGGTGCCAAGTACCACAAGAGTAACAGAACTGCTCTGTTTTCTGGGATTTTGTTTTTTACTTTTTTGTTGTTGTTGTTTGTTTATGTTTTTTGTTTTTGCTTTTTTTTGTTTTTTGCTTTTTAAATGGAGTGTGCTGGATGTCTCTACAATTTTGTTCAAATGACTGCAGAACCTGGAAAAGTTGTTGCTGCTATTGATGCATAACATATTGCCATTATTGCTCATATATATATAAATTGAAACTCAAATATGTGATGAATCCAAGGTGTTTCAGAGAGTGCTCACCTCTGCATGCAAATTTGATTTCATCTTTAGTAAGTAGTAAAGTTATATGCTTGCCAAAAAAAAATAAGTGACACACTGGAAGATAAATGTCACACAATTTCAATTTTATGTGTAACCTAGAAATGATGAATTTATGGGAACAGAGAGCAGAATTGTGTCTATTAGGCTTCAATGTGGGCTTTTAACATTGAGGAAATGATTGGTTTAAGGATATAAAACTGCAGTTGGACAAGAGGCATGGACTCTGTGAAGTCTTGAGGTCTACTGAGTTCATGATAAATATGGTTGATAATAATATGCTGTATTTTAAAAGTTGTGAGATAGTATACTTTAAGTGTTCTCAAAACAAAAATGATGAATATGTGTGATATAATATGTTAATTGGTTTAATTTAGTCATGCCATTGTGAACATACTGTATTGTGTATCATAATTGTGCATGACTTTATGAGCTAAATAAATGAATGAAAAAAAATAAAATAAAAATATTGTCAAGCAGAGACCTTGTAGATTATATAATTTTAGGGAATTATTTTGTAGTTGCATTATATAAATGTACATATTTTAAGTAATATGTTATGTTTTATTTTCCAAATAGTGTAAATATGGTGTTTTAAATTGATATTTATTCATATCTCTATTGACCTAGAAGCATAACATTTTTTAAATCTCCCACATAATTTCAGTTTTTCTGTTACTTGGCTTCTATGTAGATAAAAGAATTCCTAATTGTTCAAATATAAGCTAATAGAATTTTAATTTTCAATATTCTGTTTTCATATTTATCTTATTAAATATTTAATTTCATGAGTAAGCTTTTTATTTCCCCCATGTCTAAACAGTGTAAGGGTAGTGCCCATTTTTACTCTTACAAATGGAATTCCTCCCTAAAAGCCCTGAACAGCCAAAGGGGTTGACTTTATCTGAAGAGTTGAGAAATGGTGGGAACCTCCTACATTACCCTTATATCAAGTGGATTCCACAGAGAAGCAGCAGCTTTGACATGTCCGATGCTTGGTCAGTGCCTGTCTTTTGAACATGGTCCAGGGAATGAAGCATAGCCATTGACCTTTCTGTATTGAGCCTCCTGATCAGTGAAACAGTAAGAACCATTTCAGTTTAGCAGAACACAATAGAGATTACAGGATGTGTCCCATGAGCTGAGCGAACATCCAAGGTGGGTGAGTCTCTCTCTTCTCCACATGCTATAACTGCATTCAGGGGAAGCTCTTTAATATTATTCCAGCATCAACAGTCTACAGGCCAGCACCACTACATACTTCACAAGAACAAGTATGAAACAAAAGTGTGAGTCCACATCTTAAATAATAAAGAATTACAAATGGTGACAACAATGATTCAATCAGCATAGTACCACCTGAGCTCAAGTCAATGTCATGAGCCCTGGCCTTGTCTTCAAGAGTATCCTATAGATGTCTATAGCTGAAAAACTCTGTGTTACATTACTCATAAGAAGTTGATGATAATTTCCTAGTTTTCCTCTGGCATGCCTGTATCTTACTGGAGAATAGAGGGGTTAACCTACTTAGGTTGTTCTACCACATGGCCATGAAGAGTCAAGGTCCTGGTTTCTTCCCAGCAGGAAACTCCCAGAGGGTGAATTCACTGAATCCACCTCAGATTCTTTGCTACCCACTTCAATGATTTCATTAGGGTTGAAAGAGAGTAAGGGTTCTTTTTTATTTTAATTTATTTTTTATATTCCAATCCCAGCTCCTCCTCCCTCTTTTCCTCCGGATCTCCCCACTACCCCCTCCTCCTAATCTGCTCCACACAGAGGGTAAGGCCTCCCCTAGCAAGTCTAAGTCTGTCCCATCATCTAGTTGAGACAGGACCAAGGCACCTCTCCACCCCCACAACCCTGTGTCTAGGCTGGGCATGGTATCCCTCCATACAGAATGGGCCTCCACTAAGTCAGTTTGTTTATTAGTGTTAGATCTTGGACACACTGCCAGTGGCCTCATATATTGTCCCAGTCACACCACTGTCACCTATATTAAGGGAATCTAGTTTGGTCTTATGCAGGTTCCCCATTTGTCAGACCTGAGTCAGTGATCTCTCACTAGCTCAGGTCAGCTGATTCTGTGGGTTTCCCCATCATGGTCTTGACTCCTTTGTTCATATTTTTTCTCCTCCCTCACTTCAGTTGTACTCCAGGAGCTTGGTCCATTGGTTAGTTGTGGATTTCTACATCTGCTTCCATCTGTTTCTGGAAGAGGGTTCTAGCTTTTCTGGGGCAGACTGACTTTCACATGTCTATGTCTCTGTTCCTTCATTCTCTTTGTTCTTGGAGAAATCCAAGTAAAAGTGTATTTGACTTCCTATCCTGTTCTCTTATTTTTGGGTTCCTTTCTCTCTTCCTGACATTGGATCTGTTCTTATGCACCTTGGAGATGATCTCCAGACATACCTACCACTTTCTGTATTTTCGTACAATAAAATGAGCATTTGCTGTCTTCAGCCCAATGAGATTCTGGATGTTTTTTACATCTTGCTAATCTTTCAAGACCCTCTTCATGTGGAGCCACTTCTCTCTCAGTAGAACTCCTAATCTCTCTTCTATCAATTTGCTTTATCTTTTAATTTGGAGTTTCACATAATGTTTTTGAGGTCAATCTATATTGCCTTTATCAGTGAGTTATTTTTTTGACCTGATGATTCCTATTCTATTGTTAGAAACAATGGTCTTAGAAAGCTACTGTTCTGTCTATAGGTATAGGGTTGTTTGCCATTTTGGAAAAGAGAGCATTCCTCTAGAAGCATTTTTTGTGGACACAGATTTCCTTGCTGAGAAAAAAAAATCAACATATACATGAACACAAAGCTGTGTTTCTCCAACAATATTCAGTCTAGTTGGTGTTTAAAAGATAGTATCTGCTCTCAGGCAGTCATTTCATGGCTGAGCACCTGACTTGTGCTTGCTAAATATTAGTGGTATGTGGTCTTTTATGAAAACTTGGTGAGGTTTTGCCCATTCATAGATCACTTGCTTGCCTTTGACTGTTGGCCTATGGGTATTCCAGGCAGGAGTCCTCTCCCATCTGTCTGTGTTACCAATGTCTTTGGGCTTTGTCTTCGATTTTTATTTTGATGATAAGTTTTAAATTTTCACCAAGTCCAATTGACTGAATTTTCTTAATGTTCTTTATAATCTCTTTGAGGAATCTCCTTCCGTCTGAAGTCTGAGTCTGAAGACAGATTTTCTTCCATTGTTTTTGGGTTATTTATTTTCTGTGCATCTACTCACACCCTCTGGCTTCACTTTCTCCTTTTCCATGGAATCACCATCTGCATTCAGCAAAAACCCACTGTCTACACACAGGGTTTATTTCTGAGCTATCTATTTTCTTCCACAGACTTGTATGCATTTTCTTTCTGTGTTAATGCCCTGTTTTAATTGCTATGAAGTTTGAAATTGGGTAGTAAGAATCCTCTCACTTGCATTTCCTGTTTGTTTGCTTTGGTTGTTTACTTAAATATTTCACAATAAATTTAATTCTATAAACATAAATCTGCTCGACTTAAGGTTTGGGTTGTTTTGAATCATTGGATCAACTGGGGAAAACCAACTCCTAACTATTTCAAGCCACCTCATTTGTGATTGTATTTTCTTCACTTTGGCGTTTATGCTGGCTAGTCTTTTTTGGTTTTAGACTTTTGTTTTGTTTTCTTTTTATTTTTTTGAGAGCATGATTCCTTGATTTAGGACTCTAGCTTCTATTTGGAGCTATACCACTTTACAAGGCTTTTTCCAGGCATGGCAGTCATTAGATGAAGAACTGAAATAATTCATAACAGGGTCAAGACATGGTTCAGTATACATAACTAACATGGGCCTGGTCCTCCAACTCCTTGTAGTAGGATGGAGCATCTTTTGGGTATATGCCGAAGAGTGGTATAGCTGGGTCTTAAGATAGGTTGATTCCCAATATTCTGAGGAACTGCCATACTGATTTTCAAAGTAGCTGCACAAGTTATACTCCTATAAGCAATAGAGGAGTGCTCCCCTTGCTCCATATCCTCACCAGCATGAGCCATCACTAGTGTTTTTGATCTTAGTTGTTCTGACATAAGTAAGGTGGAATCTCAAAATAGCTTTGATTTGCATTTATCTGATGACTAAGCATGTGAAACAATTCTTTAAGTGTTACTTGGCCATTTGAGATTCCCCTGTTGAGAATTCTCTGTTTAGATCTGTATTCCATTTTTTAATTGGATTATTTGGCTTGTTGATGTCTAGATTCTTGGGTTCTTTATATATTTTGGAACTAGCCATCTATCAGATGTGGAGCTGGTGAAAATCTTTTCCCATTCATTAGGTTGTATGCTAGCTAGTTTTATGACAACTTGACACACAAACTAGAGTCATCTGAAAGGAAGGAGCCTGAAATGAGAAAATGTCGCCATAAGATTCAGATGTAGGGCATTTTCTTAATTAGTGATTGATGGAGGAGGGCTCAGCCCATTGTAGTTGGTGCCAGCCCTGGGCTGGTGGTCTTGGGTTCTATAATACAGTAGCCTTAGCAAGCCAGTAAGCTCCACGACTTCTTTATCAGCTCCTGTCTCCAAGTTTCTGCCCAGTTTGAGTTCCTGTCCTGACTGACTTCCTTTGAAGATGAACAGCAATATGGAAGTGTAAGCCAAATACACCCTTTTCTCCCCAACTTGCTTTTTTTGTCACTGTGTTTCACTGCAGCAATAGAAACCCTAACTTAGACAGTTTCCCACCAGCTTTGATCTGACGTCAGTTTTATGAATCTTTTAATGGAATGGAATAGCTTGTCTTCTTCAGTCTTATTTTTCATAAGGAAAGTGAATTCCTACTCCTGAGATTTCTCCTTCTCTACCTTTGTTGGCTTGCTAACTGTGTGACAGCCCCCACACACTGTCTTTTGAGCATACCTGGGCAACTACTTCCAGTGCCTTGTTTAGACAAGCACTTCCATGTAGGGATCCAGGGGAAGGCTTGCCCTTGTCTTGTGTGGGGTTCTGCTCCCATGCAAAACAGCCCTGTACCACCTCATGCCCCAAGCTAAGGAGTAAGTAGTTCCATGTATGACTGTACATTTTTACAGCAACATAAAGGGGACTGATTTGAAGAGACATTTCACTGACAATCGCTGGCAGTTCATGCTGTACCCCTGGCTTTTGTCATTTTATTCTCTTTGATAGTATGTTGTGTGTCTTAGCAACCTGACACCCACAGTTTCTGGTCTACAGCTAGGATATGTGACCCCTCAGGCACTGTTGCTGTTTCTTCTTTAGACTGGTGATCTCTGAGTGCAAGCCTCTATTTGACTGAGTGGGATCTCTAGAAACCCCAAGAATGTTTTTATTCATAAATAAATGTGTTTTTTTTCTCTCAAGAAGCTTCTGGGCTTGCAAACTTTTTTTGCCATCTTCCAGGTCTCAGAGTCAATATAAGAACCCTTAATTCAGGAGGCAATCATATGTCCCTCCATCGGTATGTCTGTCTATCATCTATCTGTCTTCCTTTCCACTGACCCATGACTCTTCTTATCACCTGAGTTCTGATATTGTTTTTGCCTACAGCTCAGTGCATCCTTCTTCTCATCTATGTACTAGAACTGAGGAACTAATTGTGCTTCCTGGTTTCCAGCAACAGGGCTAATGAATATTGGAACTTTGCAGAGTTTTAAAAATTTGTGTCTCTGTCTTTTGTCTGCATGTATGTCTGTGTACCACATTCATACAGTGCCCACAAAAGCCAGAAGAAGGTGTCAGACTCCCAGGAACTGGAGTTACAGAGAGTTGTGAGCTGACGTGTAGGTACTGGAAATTGGACCTAGGTCCTTAGCAAAAGTACCAAATGTTCTTAACCACTGAGCAATCTCTACAGCCCAACTGTTGGAACTTTACAAAGTTGACAAGCCCTGACATTTTTGTTGTTCAGGTTTGTAGAACCAGAGAGTTTTAATAATTTTAAATAATTTTAATAATTGCTCTTGGTTTTCAAGAGCAATGACAGAAGATGCAGCTGTGGGGTTTAAAACTCTTGGCAGGAGGATAATGTTACCTGAACCTGTCCTGGGTGCAAATCCAGCCTCTCCTAACTTCATGCTGGGAAGTGGAGCCACATCTCTTTCATGGACCGAGTCTCCAGTTTCTTGTGTGTATCTTCCTGGTAGAGTGTTCTTTCCCTCTGTAGGTTTCCTGTAGTAGATGAAGGTCTTTGTATCTAAGTACTATTCACCAAACTCCCTGTGGAGACACACTGGAAATGTAAAAGGAGGCACATAGCATCTACCAGGGCCTCAGATAGCCTCCTGAAAGTTCTCAGATGGAGTTTCTTCCAACAGCAAAGCATTGTGGAACCAGAATCCATGGTCTGCACCCATCCATCCTCCATTTGCCTCTAACAATGCCAGAAATAGCAGAGCAAAAATAAGCAGAGCAAAGAGTGTACAATCTTTCTAGATATGCCATTTTTCTAAGTGTGTTCCAGTAACCATTGTGTGTGGACACAGGAAGGCTGCTCATCTCCTGTCTTAGTATTTTCTGGAACTTTAGCGAACAGATTAAACTGAGCCTGTGGTGACACTTGGGGAATGGGGTTTTGTTTTTGATCAGTGGTGGTTTTGTTACAACTAATTTTGGTATCTGACTCATTCCCAACATAGTAGAAAGGTCAAAATAGGAAACAGTGGTGGGAAGGGCTTGGGCAGTGATGGATACTAGTGGTGGTCACCTTTGTGCATCATACAAATGTCCCATGTTTTCAGCTTCATGAGCTTTTGAACTAGAGAATTAGACAGCAGCCTTGAAGGCGGGAAAGTCCTGGAGACAGCAGCACAGGCTGCTGGCCAGAGGCCAAGGAGGCTGTGCTCTCCTCACAGATGATGCTCTGCCACAAGTCTCCCACTGCTGAGCATCTGCAGCTCCCTGGGATGTCGTGAGACAGCACAATACATGTATGACAGGTTGGAAAATCATGATCCTTGTTCATCCAGCCCAATTCCAGCTTAGGAATTCTGCTTCATTAGAATCTTGATATTTTAAAAGATCCTTAACTCATCACCCCTTAAGGTGGCCAGTGGTGCTTATGAGAACTGACCTGCTTGATCTTGAATGCTTTTTTATAGACCCAGGTTGGCTGGTGACTAATTTGTAAGAAGCTTCTGTGGTCCATCAATATACCCTTTTCTGGGCTCCACCACCTTCAGTGAGAACATTCCCTATCCCCATGAGGACATACAGGAACACAAATGTGCCACATAGCCCATTGAATTAACCTTGGCTGATGCTCAAGAATTCCTTGATTAAGAAGCAGAAGCAATTGGACCCCTGTAGCTGGATATCTACTTCCAGTAGACCCCCTGCTACACAGGGGTGGCCTCGTGTGACATTCTTAAGCCACCCTCCCCTTGGGCCCCAGCTATGAGCCTGACAGCTATATTCCTGGTAGCCCTCTTGACATGGCTAGCATGCAATTTCTAAAGGACTCCTAGAATCTAGGCTGACTCTTGGACTATGAAGAACTTTGGCCTCTTATTTAATTAGTGTATTTAAATTCTGAACTGCTCTGGGCTAAAAAAGTGTTAGTAATGATGGTGGGAAACTAATCCAGCTAAAGAGTAGATGTAGGGAGAGACCACACCTCACTTTTAGAGCAATAGTGTTCACAATACTCTGCATTCAATTATCCATAAAATAATTTCAATTTTTTAAAGTTTCTGTCTCAAAGCAGACAATGGATCCATAAGAGAAAGAAATAGAAATATTTTCCTAAAGTAGGTCACCTATGGATATCAGTACAGGCCCCTAAGCTCAGAGACTTTCAAAGAAATTAGGCCAGACTCAAGCAAACTCTGGCTATGGGAAAGTCAGAGGTAAGTTTGACTCTGAAAATGCCTCGCTCCACTCCAGTGATGTCATAGCTCCTGTGGAGAATGGCCAACAGCAGGTGCAACATTCAGATTTCTTGTTTCTCTGTTGCAGTTGTCAATATTCAAAATAACAAGGCAAATCTTGAAGCTTGAGGTTCTCTTCTTAATGAGGTGGTAAAAAAAACAAAGTCTTGAAACTCAGGCATGTACGTCACATTTTCCAAGTGAGTTCTTCCCCTCCCAGCTTATCTCAGAGACCCACATCCTTGTAGGAATGGTTTCCAAGGTGAACAGAGAAGCCCATCATCCTCCAGTGCCCAGGGATCTCTGCTGCTCTGTTGTTGCCATGAGCATACTTTTTCCTTATAGGAAAATCAAGGTATAATGTGTGTAAGATTCTCAAGCTGCCTCAGAGATGAATGAAGATTGAACTCAGATCAGTGAACCTTTGGAGACTGCCCCACATCTCTCTGTTTTATTATTGCTGGTCCATTTGTTCTATTGCTTGTTTGGTTCTGGCTTCTTTGTTTTTTGATGCCAAGGGTAACACAGCGAGGATGAGGAGAATAACTACACTGATCCTGAATCCAAATGCAAATCCATGCATTTGTAATAAAGAACAACTATGAGCTCATCTTCGGGTGCTAACAGTCCTTTCACTGAGGGTCAATATTCCTTCCCCACAGAGGCACAACAGTGGGGTCTGCTATGGCAAAGGATTCAGACTGGGCTTAAGGAGTCAGGCAACCTGTTTGAAAAGAGAGTGTTGGCTTCTTAGCCGTCATCTTACTTTACTTCTTATCTTCTTCGTCATGATCCTGGAAAGATGCTGCTATTCTCACACCATGGAAAGTGAGTAAGGACAATGTAGTGGTTTGAAGGAAAACAGCCCTCAAAGGGGTACTAGGAGGTGTGGCCTTGTTGGAGGAGGTGTGGTCTTGTTAGAAGAAGTGTGTCACTGTGGGGGTGGTCTTTGAGGTCTCCTATGCTCAAGTCACCCTCAGTGAGACAGACCACTTCCTGTTGTCTGCAAGATGTAGAACTCTCAGCTGCCTTTCCATGTCTCCCTGCTTGCTGCCATGTCCCACCAAGATGATAATGGACTGAACCTCTGACACTGTAAGCTGCCACCTCAGTTGAATGTTTTCCTTTATAAGAGTTGCCATAATCATGATGTCTCTTTGCAGCAATAGAACACTGTCTAAGAAAGATACAAAGTCCACCCTCATGTGCAGGCATGGCTTAAGGTGATCTGCCTTTCTAGGGGTGGTTCCTTAGCCAAGGAAATGACCATTATGTCTCCATACAGGCTAGAGACTATATTCTCCTAATCAGGAATATTGGTTTTTCTTTTATTCCAAAAGTGAAATTCTGTAGTATTTAGGCTTGGAACTTCATTATATGAATGGGATAAGAAACACAGAGAGAGACAGAGAGACAAAAACAAACATAGAGACACAGAGACACACACACACAGAGACAGACAGAAACAGAAAGATGAAGAGATGTGTGTGTGTGAGAGAGACAGAGAGAAAGAGAGAGAGAGAGAGAGAGAGAGAGAGAGAGAGAGAGAGAGAGAGAGAGAGACTGTGTGTCTATACCTCAAATGTGCTCATATGGGATATTCTGAGGTAAAGGCCAATGGCTGATGGTTCTCAATGAAGAAAAAGATCTGTAGATTTCCAAGACAAAGCTATAGAGGACCACAAGGAGTCATGTCCCGTCCTACATGCCCTTTTATTGCAATTATAACTATGACAGGAGTTACTCTCTTGTTGAGCTCCCCAGACTTAGGTAAGGTAAGATCTGGTAAAGCCAAAGAGGGTATGATCACTCTGAAGTGCTAGTTCAAGTCTGGTATGTGTGACAGAGTCCTAGTGCTGAGGGACAGTGGGTGCCCATAGGGTAAATGCTTTGAAAGTAGCCCACACTGAACTCGAGTGCACCCCAAGCCTGGCCTCCCTGCCTTTCTTGAAAGGTCTCCTGTGTCACAAAACAAGCTAGATCAGTATGTCAGCTAAACAGCCTAGCTTTACTTGCTGCTGGATTTGTTCAGCTCAGAACAAGGAGGTAAGTACCAGCTATATGAACCAGACAGGGCATTGCCAATTCTACATCCTTACAACAGCCAATCAGTGGCCATAGAATGGCTCACTCTCAGCTTAGAAATGACAAGACAGACCCAAAAAGGACACATCAGTCCCAAAGCATCGCATGGATAAGAGTGCCCTCAAGTACTTATAACCTCAACCATAAGTGGGCAGATAGAGCAGGGTTGGGAGCTGGGTCTACTGTGAATCTTGTCCAGCACAATGGGATGAGAGTTTGATTAAGGTCTTGCCTCTTATGATTACACATGTTAAAATATGCTCCTCTCAAGAGGTGATGAGAAGACAAGATACTCCCAGACAGTATATCTCCCTTTAATTTTGTTCTTGTCCTCATCAGTAGCCACTGTATAAAACTGAATAAATTATTATCAGTAGGATTCTCAGGATTTCAAATGACTTCCTTCTAGATGTGAAGTGTCCTTTAACTATCCTTAAGGCATTAAATTCTAAAAAGTCAAGTATCTGTGTAAGATAACATAAGGAAGTGTGGTAGTTTCTAAGGTTGAATGTACCCGATTTTGAGCCCTGAGAGGCTGCATGATGAACTCACCAACCCCAGCAGCAGACAGCATTGCTTGCTTCTACCCTCCATCACCAAGTAACACGTACACGTTTGTGGAGGCAATTACTAAATAGAGTGCTTGTAGAATTCATCCTTAGTTCTTGGGGAATTGAGGGTGAGCTCTCTCGCCGCTAGTGCTTGCCTTTGCCAGTGCAGCATCATTTATCCATGCTGCTTCCTTCACTTGAGTACCACATAGCCACTTAGCATAAAGTGCCACAGGTGCCTTTGTTAACATCCGCCTCAGATCACATACCCAGAGAGGGCCAGGGGAAGCCGCCCCTTCTCATTTCCCAATGACGATAGTCAGATATCCAGGAGTTGGTGCTGGGGTTGGCACCGAGCTTGCATCAGTGACTTCTATCCTCAGGCTTTTTTTTTTTTTTTTTTTTTTTTTTTTTTTTGGCATTTTCACTTTCCATGTCTCATTCACCTTGTCCCCAACCTTTATTAAAACCACCCTGTGCCTGTTCCTTGGAAGCCCTCCCCAGCTTTTACTGAAGCTAAGCAAAACAAGAAGCACATTTAAGAAGGATACTTCCCTGACTTGGTTTTCTCGTCTCTACAATGGGGCTTCTTGCACCCATCTTGATACAACCTGCTTCCACAGTCATGAAGGTCACAGGAAAACAAGCCAGTGCTGTGTTCAGAAGGCTGTAAATGCATTATAAATATTGATTAGGCATTCGTCCTGTGTTTGGTTTAAATCACTCAGTGGTGTTCTACCAGCAATAATTTAAAAGGGGGGCAGGAGTTAAGAGTTACTACTTTTTAAAAAACTCCTTTATATTCATTTCCTCATTAGCATCCATGCATAGGTTTTGTAGCCTGCTAATATAAAGAAACAACATTGCACAGCACATTAGGCAAATAAAGATAAGCAGCAAAGAGCAGAAGCTGTGCTGAAATTCTCTCCTGTTATGCTCAGGTGTGTTTCTTTACTAGGAATAGAAGTGGATTCTAACATAGAAGACGAGAGACACCACTGCAATGCTAGAAGCAAACAGGGGGACTACAACATCTATTTATTTTCCTGGAGCCAATTAGAAAATTAATGGAACTTCACTGGTATTCCACGTATAGTCTGACAAGTGTGTGGAGCAAAAGGATGTGTGGATTTATGTTTTTTTGAATGGCACTTGATAACAGCCTTCTGCCTGGGTCAGTCAAGTGTTCAGAAACTCCCAGGAGAAGCAGGCTGCACTCCTCCCTCTGCAGAGAGATGCACAGAGAACTGTGCCCAGTCCTCCTGCATGTTGTAACCCCTGAGAAGAATGCCTCTCCACACAAAGAATGCTGTGTGTTCCTTCTGGAGCCCAGTGCAATTCTCACTATAACTGTCTCATGATGGAACTGCTAAATACTGCTTTCTTGGTTTTGTACTTGCACAATGTTATCAAGGATTCATCCCACAAGCTCAGAAAGGGTGCAGTATTGTCTATTATGAAGGCCCTAAGGACTGGAATTGGGTCTAAACCCACATGTCCCCCAGCTTCTTTATCATCTGGAGCTTTGGGAGGAGGAATTAGAGGCATTGAGTGACTGGCACCTAGGCCCTGTCACTCACCTGAGATCATCTTGGATTTCAAATCTCTCTGGCCTTCTTTAGACAGATTCCTTGATTGCATAGAATAAAGATAAACATTATAGTTATCATAGGAATAACAGTAACTCATGCACAATCCCATCTGGCCCAATCAGCATACAAGCCCTCATTTCCCAGACAATTTTGCCATAGAACAAAAAGAATGTAGACTCCAGAGGCACAGACCTGCCTGGGGTACAGCTCTTTGCTCCTAGCCCTGATTCTGCTTGCTACGCCCTTTACTCAGGGGCAGTAGTGTCTATGGCAGTGCTATGGCATCAAAGAGTTTCTCTCTGCACAATAGCTTATGTACTACTCCAGTTTTGTTTTTGATAGTCTAGAAACATTCTAACCTCAGCTACAGCTTCTGAAACTTGAATCACAGATGAGAAGTGACTATCTTGTAAACGCTTGAAATACGGATCCCAGGTAGAAAGAATGTGGTGTGGCACTGTCTTAGTCAGTGTTCTACTGCTGTGAAGAGACAGCATGGCCACAGCAACTCTTATACAAGCAAACATTTAGTTGGGGCTTGCTTGCAATTTCAGAGGCTTAGTCCCTTGTCATCGTGGTGGGGGTATGGAGGCACACAGGCAGACAGTTCTGGAAAAGCTGCTAAGAATTCTATATCCAGACCTTCAGGAAGCAGGAAGAGAGAGAAAGAGAGAGAGAGAGAGAGAGAGAGAGAGAGAGAGAGAGAGAGAGAGAGAGAGAGAGAGAGAGAGAGACTGGGCCTGCCTGGCTTGGGCTCTTGGAAATTCAAAGCCCACCCCCAGTGACACCCTTCTTCCAACAACATCACGTCTTCTCCAACAAGGTCACACCTCCTAATCCCTCTCAAGTTGTACCACTCCCTATGATCAAGCATTCAAATATATGAACCTATGGGGTCCATTCCTATTCAATCCACCACAGATGCCTTTGTTAACATTTGCCTCAGATCACAGACCCTGAGAGGACCAGGGGAACCCTGCCCCTTCTCATTTCCCAGTGATGATAGTCAGATCTCCATGAGTTGGTGCTGGGGTTGGAACTGAGCTTGCATCAGTGACTTCTATCTTTAGGCTTTTTTTTTGTTGTTGTTGTTGTTTCATTTTCACTTTCCACGTCTCATTCACCTTGTCCCCAACCTTTATTAAAAACCACCCTGTGCCTGTTCCTTGGAAGCCCTCCCCAACTTTTGCTGAAGCTAGGCAAAACAAGAAGCACCTTTAAGAAAGGCTGTGAGCTTCTCATTGTAGGCTCTGTGTCCTTGCATTTTTGCATTGTGGCTTCTGCATCCTTCCGGGGCATCGGAACCTGTGTCTCAGGATTGCTCTTGGACACAGAGCAAGCACCTAAGCTGTCTCTCACAGAAGGTATTTCAAGTTTCCAAAGAACCTTTGAATGCTGGGGTGATTTCAGGATACACTTGCAAAATGCTCACACACGGCACACACAAGCACACAGTTGCACATGTATCCTCACACACAAGGCTTCCAAGCCCTGTCATACAATTTGTATCGTGGCTCTTAGTGATTGACTTAATGGAACAAAAAGTCTGTGGGGGCTGTGTCTTGTCTGTAGACAACCTGCAAGATACAATTTCCCTGAGATTTTTCAAACCGTCTGGCATCTGCAGACTTCAAAAATACTTAGAGATATTATAAAAACCTGCTCTGGTTGAGCCATGATGATTGCCAGCATTTAGTGTCTGTCAACTTGGGGTGGGGAGAAAGAAAGGGAGAAGGGGGGAGGAAGAGGAAGAGGAAAAGGAAGGAGGGGATAAGCAAAGGCTTTGCCCCTTTAAGCGCACAGCAGCTGGGGTAGTGTGGTCTGGCTCTGGGCTGGGCAGGGGACCAGGCTGTAAGGCTGTGTTAGGCTCCAGTGCATCCCTTGTGAGGCCGAGTGTTTTCTAGGCCAGACAGTTCTCATTTCCTCCTTGACCACACCCGCTCCTGTGTCCTTTCACACCTGACCCCTTTGCCTTACAAATGGGAACAGTACCTGGGAACAAAGACGGTTATGGGAAATCTAAGGCGGCATATTAATATTTCATTAGCAATTCTTTTCTCTCTGAGACTGACTGACAGCTCCGCCGAGATAGTAGCAAAGCTGATTTTAATTATTTTTTTTTAACCTGCATCGCCGACTCTCCCTGCCTCTTCCTGCTGTGAATCAGTCTGAACGTAGTCCCTCATTATTACCATGAGCGCTCAGCAGTCTCTAATTACTCCAAAGAATTTCTTATCTTTCATTTCTAAAGCTGAGATTTTTTTTTAAAGAGAGGGAGAGCGCCATAATTAACTGTGCAGCTGTTGGTAGTCTGCCCAAGTCTAGAACTACAGCCATCGTCGTCCCCCCTCCTGTTGGCTTGGCTGTTTGGGAAGACTGGATGCAAGGATGCCGGGGCTCTCTTCAAAACTGAGGAGCAGCGAGCACAACACACTCCCTTTGGGAACACTCTTCAGAATCCATTTTTAATACTAAGATGATTAAAGAGCAGACTGGAGAAGGCAACACACACACACACACACACACACACACACACACACACACACACACACACACACACACACACACGAGCTCAAATGGGACACCAGTCCCTGGGAGGGAGCAGCCCACTGCAGAAGCTTCCCTGTGCACCCTGGCAGGCCTCCCTTCAGCCTGGCTTGCAGCCTGGAGAGGAAGAAAGGACAAACCTCTCATCCAGAGAAACCGTGATGAGTCTCCGCTGAGCAGAATGAGTTTGGGTGGCCTCTATGGGAGGCCTGTCTCCTCTCTCTGGGAGTGTGAACACCAAGCATGGAATAGGCGAGGGACCGTTTCAGATGAATGATGGAAACCCATGATCTAAGACCGCTGGAGACACAGAGCCTTGCCATTCCGTAGGAAGAGCTCCTTTCCGGGGATTGCATTAGCTTCCTGGTATGGTGCCTTGCAAGGAGAGATAAATGCAAATGGAGGGGTTTCATGACGATGGGTCTGCTCTATATTCCCACCCCCACTTCTCAAACTAAATCTGCCTCTGGCTGTCTCTTTGGGTTTTTATTGTGTTTCTGAGTCTCAAACCGATTATTCCTTGGAAAAAAGGACATAAATAAAAATGAAGATAGGATGTACAATATGTGTCTAGTAGAAATAGCATTTGCAGCCAGAATCCAAAGAGTGTTCAGTTCTGTTCTCTCTCTCTCTCTCTCTCTCTCTCTCTCTCTCACACACACACACACACACACACACACACACTTTCCCAACTGAACAGAGAGAGGATATATATATATATATATATATATATATATATATATATATATATGAGAGAGAGAGAGAAGTGGGGGAAAGCTCTGAGATTAAAACACAGGTTTATTTGAGACCAGCTGTTTCATGAAATGGCCCAACACCAGTAGCCTTCTCATGGGCAGAACAAGGACCTCACTTCTAATGTGGGGAGACCACCTGCACTAATGAGCTAGGGTTGATTCAGCCCTGAATGGCTCCCTGAGTCGGTCTTTTCTGATGAGCTATGGGCTGAGGAATTATGATG
Source organism: Cricetulus griseus (assembly GCF_003668045.3). Taxonomy (NCBI): domain Eukaryota; kingdom Metazoa; phylum Chordata; class Mammalia; order Rodentia; family Cricetidae; genus Cricetulus; species Cricetulus griseus. The sequence continues at coordinate 29,544,528 of NC_048600.1, read as the reverse complement.
TAGAGCATACTCATCAGAGACCATCTAGCGCCTTCCTCCTCATCAACAGCTGGATTACCAAGGCTTCAAAAATACAGCCCAGGAACTAGAGGGACTGCCTTTTTCTCCATGGTTTTCTAGTGAACTCTTAAGAGCAGAGGGCCCCAGACATGACCACAGAGGTGCTATGGGTCCAGCACCTCTTCAGAGAGAGTGCCTCCTCCAAAGGTGCAAGGAGCCTCCTGTACTCATGAGCCTGGCTGGAGTCCTCACCTGGGAAGATTGATCCACTGACCATGTGTAGGGAGAAACCCTGATTATAGGTATCGCTGACCACACCCACTTGGGCATGGTCACAGTTATGTAACAAGGTTTAAGAAGGAGGGAGGCAAGCACAAGGCTCTCTCTCTCTGTCGCTTGGCTGAGCTTTCCTGCTCAGGTGCAAATCTGGTCACTGGTTCTCTTGCATGAGTATTTTCCCCTAATAAACTACTGGTTATTAACCTATCTCTGACTCCACTTTGTATTTGTCAATAACTGTGGGTAACAAAAGCACCAGAAAGTGGACACTCAAGAACATTCGCTGTGACACTGACTCATGGAACTGATAGTTTTAGAACAGTTTTCTCAACTTGTGGGTGGTGACCCCTTTGGGGATTCCAATTACCTTTTCATGGGGATTTCGTATCAGATATTTACATTACAATTCATAACAGCAGCAAAGATATGGTTATGAAATAGCGATGAAAATAACTTTATGGCAGTGGGGGGGGTCATCCTGACATGTATGAAAGGGTCTGTATTAAAGGAGCTGTATTAAAGGGTCACAGTGTTAGGAAGGTTGAGAACCACTGTTTTAGAATAAGGCTTGTCCCTCCCCTTCTGCCTCCCCTATCCCGCGAGTGTAATGGTTCTTTCCCACAATGATGCCCTGAGTGAGAATGGAAGCAACTGCACTGGGACCTGATTAAACGAGGGACGGGCAGCAATTTCAGTTTTTTTTTAAATGAGAAGTTAACACAGTTACACAAGTCAGGCCTTTGCTTCCAATGCGCATGTAGGCAAAAATCAAACCAGCGGTAGAAACAAACAAAACAAAACCCTTACTCTCAGAACCAAGGGCATTGCCATTTACAGGGGAACATAGCATGGCTGTTATCTATTATCTAACCCACTGAATTCTTATTCAAGAGGATGCCATGCCTTGACTGGAGTATCATGCTGGCAAATACCAGTTTTGATTGGAATTAAGTGTCCTGCTGCAGGATTTCCTTCAGCATACAGATTCCACAATGGCTGTAAAAATTAATTAATTAAATAATAAATAAATAAATAAAAGATGACCAGATCTTCGGGGAGGTCCTCTCATGTGTCCCTGCTGTGATTTAAAGCAGGAGGCTCTGAGCCAAGGCTGATGAGTCAGCACTGGGAATGGAAAGGCACCAAGCTCTGGTTTCTCCATATGCAGAAGGAGATTGATTTTCACCTGTGGCCATTGCCCCTAAAAGGATGTAGGAGGATGAAAGAAAGCCAGAGTGTCTTCTAGGAGCTCTGCCCTGCTCTAAGAGGGTAAGGAAAAATGTCTCGTGGGTCTAGCAGCTATTACACACATAGAAGATAATAATAGCAACCATTATACGTGTGACTTTCATGTTTGCCTAGCATAGTTTCCAAGGTAGCTACCTACCACGTATAATATGTTTATATTATAACATAATATGGCTCCACTTCGCAAGGAGAAAAATGAGGTGGGGAGGGAAGAAGTTGTTTTTAAGGGGTTAAAGCTAATAGATAAAAGCCCCCATTTGACAGCTGGGAATCGTCCTTGCAATACTGGACATCCCCTCCACTGAAAATATCTCCTCACTCAGGCCAGCTGATGGAATTTTTGAAAGTGACTGCGTGCTATGAGCCCAGATCTCATTAATGGATTAATCCCTTGATGGGGTCATGAGATGATGGCATTACTGGGATGTGATGCTTACTTGGAAAAATCAGGTCACTGCTGTCCTGCCCTAGAAATATATAGTGTCCCTGGCCCTCTTCTGTCGCTATATATTTCCTGGCTGCCAGAAAATGAGCAGTCTCCTTCCCCACAAGCTCCTGTCACCATGAGTTTCTTCTCACCTCAACTTCAAAGCCATAGGGCCAGCCAACCTTGAACCAAAGTTCTGTCACTAAAATGGTTGTTGTACAAGCATGGGGACCTGAATTTCACTCCCTAGACCCCATGTACAAAGCAAGGAAGGTGGTGTACACTTGTTATCCTAGAACGCAGGAGGCAGTGCCTCAATGTTCAGGTGTCCATACATGAGCATGCAAACAATATCGCTAGACAACCTTGGACTGAAGCTTCTGAAACTGGACCCAACAAAGTCTTTCTTCCTTCTGAATTGATATTAGTTGTCACAGCCACAAGAAACCAACACATTAGGTCACATTTCATGTTCGCTGCTTGGTAAGACCTTTTGCCTCTGAGGAGCTCCTAAACAAATGCACATGGGTCATATGAGAAGAATGTTAATCTCTCCAGATGTCCCTGTCATTGGTCTGTTGTATTTCCTGACCATTCCCTGGGTGCGGGGTGGGAAAACTCCTTACAGAAGAAACAGTTTTTAAAGAGAGATAGAAGGGAGAGGGCTCAGAAGTAGAGGAAAAGGTAAGGGCATGAGTTCAGATCCCCAGCACCACATAAAGTAAAAGTCAGGTCCGGTGTGGTGAATGTTTAATCCCAGCACTGGAAAGAAAATACAGGGCAACCAACCTAGCGTATTGGTAAGTTTCAGGGCTGTGGGAGACCCTGCCTCAGAAAGCAAGGTGCGTGGCACCTATGAAACAGTGCCTGAGATTGACCTCTGGCCTCCATGTTCACACACACACACACACACACACACACACACACACACACACACACACAAGTGCACATGCCCCTATGCAGAGCCACAAAGTGGCACATGCATGCATATGTATCTACACCAGAAAACGAGAGAGCTCTGTGTCATCATGGGGAATGAGGCCACTGGTATAGGATGGTCCTGGGAATATGCATTGCTCTGAAGAGCTAACTAAGGCCACTTGGCACTTCTCTCAGAGGTTGGCTCTAAGTCCCAAGGTGACAAAGCACACTTGTGACACCATGAATCATGGACAGAAACTTTTCTGGGCAGAAAAGTCAAACATTTATGGCCATTAAACGATCTCAAAGGAGAAAGCTGAATTTAATTATGCCAGGAATTTTTTTTAAAACTAGAGTTGGCAACAAAGGCAATAATAGAATCAGAAGCTACAGATACTGGATTCCCTTCCCTTCACTCTCTAGCCCAGTGAGAATGCTAAGGTTCATATCCCTGAAACATCTGGGCAATATAATAGGCTCTCTGCCCTTTGGTGTTTGTAGCACCACAGCCTCTTACAAAGCAGTGACATGACTTAGCTTATGAAGCCCCCATCTATAGGCTGAGTTTCAACACATTCCTAGTGTGCTCCAGCCTTCCTCAGGGTAGTTCCTTTGCTGGACAATTGAACCTCTCAACCGGAATAACTCAAGCTACAGAGGTTGGAAGAATAAGTATCCCTTTAATGAGATAACGTACCTTTCCTTCCCAGAATTCCCTACCTTCAGTGCAGTCCACGTGAGCTGCAGTAGTAGTTTGAAACAGCAGAAGAGTTGTCCCTGATAGGTTCATCATGTTGATAACTTTGAGAGGTTTCAGAGGTGTGACCTTGCCACAAGAAGTGTGTCACTGCCCCAGTTAGCATGCTCTCTCTCTCTTTCTCTTCTTGCTTGTGTTTCAAGATGTGAGCCCTCAGCTTCCCACTCACCAACTGCCATGCTTCCAGTCCACCATCGTGGACTCTAACCCTCTGGAACCATAAGCCCAAATAAACGCTTTCCTATATAATTTGACTTGGCCATGGTGTATTATCACAGTAACAGATAAGTAACTAATACAGGTACCACGAAGTTCTGTTGGCTTTGCCCTCCTTTCTGAGTCCGCATATAACTTTTCCTTTTTTCCCCACCCCACCTTTAACCATGGAGTTGTTTGTCAGCTATGTGACTTGCCCTCCATGCCTAACTCAAATGACATGGCTCTCCCTCTTGCTCTCTTTCTCCTCAGATACAATATTTGGAATTTGAATATGACTAATCTAGAAGAAACCATTCCTTCCTCTACTTAACTCAAGCACTAAAGAGTGTGTCTGAGAACCCTTGACTGCACCCAGCCTGCCAGTTTTGGAGTCTCCACATCTTCTCAGGTGGTCACCACCCAAGGGAAGGGTAAACATAGCTGGGGACTTGTTGGCTTTGCTGCAGCTGGGCTTTCCTGTCTCATGGACAGGAAATACGTCAACATTTCTTGAGACATTGCACCTGGGATAAGTAATCCAGCTGCCCGCACTTAACGTCTCAACAGGAATTAAGTGCATGAAATGATATAATAACACAAATTTAAATTGGTATCAACCCTTTTCAACACCAAATCTCACAGTCTGAATGTTCTCCAGTGCTGAAAGACAGAGAAGAGAAGAGTGAACGATTTGAGAAGCAATGCAAAACGAGCCAAATGTTCACAGAGCTTTGAAGCTCCAGGCTGGAAGTGAGCCTGCACATCAGCAAGTTTCAAAATATGGATTAGAGACTGGCTTGAGAACAGCCAAGCCTTGGGTGCCCTTCCCCCAGCTTTCCTGGATCTGTGTAGAGTCAACAGACCTGGGGTGGGGTCCAAGAAGTCTGCCTCATGAACACATCTGGGCTTTTTTCACTCATCCACCTGTCTCCCATGGTCGAAGTCTTTGAAACCCCATGCTTGGGTGGGAGGTCCACTCACAGGGAGGGAAACTGACCATGGAAAGGTTCATCAAGTGACACTGGTTGTGAGCAAGGGCAGTGCCACTGGACTCAAGTTTCCCAAGGAGTCACTGACATTCACCCTGGGCCAAAGTGGCTCTGAGGGCAAGGACTCATTGGACGGTCATGCCATGTCAGCATGCAGCATGGGGTTTGATAAGTGGGGGATGTGGATTTGGATGCACTTTTCATCCCAGGCCAAAGCTGTGCAACAGGGGTGATGTAAGGTGGAGTTCAGCACACCACACGTAAGGCCGTGGGAACCCAAAGGCAGCTAGCTGCTCTATAGTTCATTCTGGTCTTTCAATCAAGGTGGGGTTGTTGATAGGTAAACGAAACTCTGACACACACACAAACCAACAAGTAACCTCTTTTTATCTTTAAAATAAAGACAACAAAGAGCCAACCATGGAACCTTTCGGGATTTGTAGTTCATGCAGACTTTTTTTCTAGTACAAACTATAGCAAAAAGCAGTACAGGGGCTGAGGCGTTGTCTCAACAGGTAAGGACTCTGAGAGCAAAGAAAGGAGTGTAAACTGAAATCAGTCCAAGAGTCAATGAGAGACACTGTCTCAAAAGAATAAAGTGGAGAGTAATACAGAAAAACACTGACATCCACATGTCCTTGTTTGGTCTACACACACACACACACACACACACACACACACACACACACACAGACACACACACACGCACGCACGCACGCACGCACGCACGCACGCACGCACGCACACTGCACACCTAGACAAGCATGTCAAGGAAAATGTTAAAAACCAGGAGAATGTTAAAAACCAAGAGACCAAGGAGAGACTATTTACAAACCTTCTGATACCTTCACTGACTCAGTCTGTCCTGGGGTGAGGATGTGCACACTACCCTCATTTCTCTGAGGAAAGATGTCCATGCACACATCTCTACATACTTCTAACACAGAAAGAGAAAAAAAAATTACAAGAGTCAACTCACTCAGCCATTCACCCCACTCCCAGCAGCACACTTTTGGCCTAGGATGTGGCTTTTGGTTTGTTTTCCTATCTCAGCCTTGCACATATGCAACTAATTGCTTATCTTCCTTTTTGTTGGTATGTGTGTGTGCGTGCGTGCATGTGTGTGTGTGTGTGTGTGTGTGTGTGTGTGTGTGTGTATGTGTGTGTGCATATGTATGTCAAAGGTCATTCTTCAGATGCTGTCTAGTTTTCTGAGACAGTCTTTTACTGGAGTGGAACCTACTGAGTAGGCAAGGGTAGGCAAGCTGTCACAGGAACACTGGGCTATCTACCTGCCCCTGCCTCTGCACAGCTGGTATTACAGATGCCTGCCATGCCACATGGGTTCTGAAGACGGAACTCAGATTCTCTTTCTCACAAAGCAAGCACTTTACCCACTGCACCCTCTCTCCAGCCCCTTCCCCACCCTTCCCTTTTACATATTGATGTTACCAACCCTCAACTCCAGGCCTCCTCTGCTTTTCCCTCTTGAGTCCTTCATGATTGCCTCATCCCCACCAGAGTTCAACAACAATGTATAGTCCCTTGGTTCCTAAGTTAAAATTTCCAACATGGTCTTTATTTTGAAACTCCAATGAAGAAACCCACAAATGGCTTAGCAACTGCAAATGAAATGTCTGAAAGAAAATCAAACTCATGGAGTTTCCCTTGTCTTCTTCCTTTTCTTTAATACAGACAGTCCCACTGAGAGCTTGAATCATCACCCATGTGCTATCCCCCTTACTTCAGCCCCTTATCTGAGCATGCCTAACATTAGTCCAATATCCCATAGTATCCCCTTGCAGATATCTTCCAATCCATAGTCTTCCAGGCTTCCTGTTTAGGTTGACCTTCATCCAGAGCCCTAGGCTTCCTCAGACCTGCCACTGGGAAGCAATTGATAGCTGTGATAAGAAAGAAAAGAACATTCAATACATTGTTCTTCTATTCTAAATTATACATGACTTTTTTCTAACAGTCAAGTGCAAATAAGATAAATAAAAATGACCCACCTTTCTCCTCAGCCACCCAGACTTCCTCAGGAGACCACTAAGTACAAATGTGAGTTAGTGAGAAGTACAAATGTGAGTTCTCACATATTTGAAACACATGGACTCTAGCATATTTTTCTATCATAGCTGCATGGATGACTAGATTGTTTTACAGTCTTCTCAATCCAAACATGTTTGTCCTAGAAAACACAGCAGTAATGGCATCAGAAAAGATGAAATCCTTTGATCGAAGGTGTTTATTTAGAATAATGTTGGACAAATTGTGTTCAGTTTGTGTTTTCACCCTAGTGTGTAGGAGCCTCATACCCAATGGATTCTCCAAGTTGAACTGTGAGATGCAAAAATGTAGAAGTATGCCTTTTTAGATGGTGCCAGGGGGAAGCCATTTCTTGAAAGGCCCTGAACCTCAGCATCAGTATGACACATTGATCTCTGCCAAATGTACTGAGGTCTAGGCTCCTTTCATTCAGGATTCCAGGATGCCCAAAGAAGTCTTGGTTAAGGGTCTTCTACTCTATCCATCCATAATGTGACATTCCAGGTGGCTAGGTCTCTGCCACCCACCCCCCCTTCAGTGGATCCCACTCATCCCGAGGAGGTTGCCTGCACTCTTCACACCTTCAGAAAAGATGAGAATGCCAAGTGTGGTAATCTTCACCTGGAAGCCTAGGCTTCCTTCAGACCCTTGACTGGGAAACAACTCACAGTTCTGATCCACCCTGTTGCCGTCTCCATCAGAACCATCTTTCTGGAGCTCCTTTGCCCAAACAGAACCTCACATTCTTCAAGTGCACTCACTATAAATCTATAGAGCTGTGTAGCTATAGGGAAATATGTGCAAACATACACACTGGCATTCTGGGAATTCCCCTCTCCATTGCGGATATGTGCTGTCCTACAGGAACACACATCTCTTACATGGTTTCACTTAAAGACTTGACTCAAGCATGTCTCCATCTGAAAAGGCAACCCTCCTTAGTTTTACCCATCCCATGTGACTTGCAGGACCCTGCCCCAAGCCTCACGGCACCTGAGCTCAAGGACTTCAAAATCCTCAGTATCCTGATAAGCCATCTCATTGTTTGCTGAGCAGACCACAGGACCCTCTGCAGGTATGCACTTCCCTCGCCTGTGTGCTGGAGATCCTGTACTTGGTGCAGGATGTGGCACTGCTCTGTCAAATACAGGAGGAAGAACCCATATAAAGGCCACATGGATGCAGCTGTGTGTGCCTCAGAGCCATTTCTTTCCATTACCTGGGTTGGGAAGCATTGGGCCACATTTAGCCCACTCGCACTCAGGCAAGAAATCATGGCCATCTCCTCAGCACAAACAAGCTGGCACTCTCAGCATGAAAGCTGTCTAGGAAATTTTAAGTAATAGTGTGGTGTGGATAGACCTTATGAATATTCATGAACCCAGGGTCTAAGCAGCCAAGATAAGCACAGAATTACAGCAATTATCTGAGTGATTTACACACACACAAAGCCAGCCTGAAGCAAAATTACTGAGGAAGCTGGAAGTCAGCTGTCCCTCTGTCTGGCACCACCCCACTTCCTCTCAGGTTGCCCCGCAGGGCCCCCTGCCCTCTGCCTGATGGAGAATCTCTGTATCACTCATCCCAAAACCAGCTTTCTGCACAGCCTCTTTTTCGGTGTCTCAGGCTTCCTCCCCCAACTTACCTGGCTCCATGCCCCAGAGTGTGACCAGTTAATTGCCCAGAAGATCTGACAGGCTGACTCCTGTGAAGGCATACATGGGTCTTGCTTTTCTGTTTCAGTATTGCTGTTTATAGTCAGCCTTATTTAAAGGGTTTTTGTTATTATTCCTTTACCCAGTTCCAAGAACAGGAGGCTACAAACAGATTTAGTAAATAATTAAGTAGATGTGGAGAGCTGCGTGATAAACCTTGGTGTCACGGAGCCTTGGAGCAGGAAGGAAGTTCACAGGCCATTTAGTTTGCTTCACACACTGATGTTTTCATGCACTAATAGATGATAGAGTAATAAGATGTGGACCAAAAGTTATTCAAGGATTGTCTGTTCTTTATTATGGTTTTGTAGATATCAGAAAGACAGGTGCAATGTTAATCCCTTCATACTTCTAAAGATACTTCTTCTCACAAAATAATTATTTCTCTCTTTATGACTTTCGATACACATCTGGAACGTGCTCATCTTACCCATCCCCTTACCATTTTCAGAAGAAACACTAGGAAAGATTAGACCAGGCTGACCTTGAACTCACAGAGATCCGCCTGTCCCTGCCTCCCAAGTGCTGGGATTAAAGGTGTGTGCCACATGGATATGCTGGAAAATACTGAAGCAGCCATCTTAGATCATGCAATAGAAAACAAGTTGGAATGCTGAAGATTAATGCTAAACAAAGGGGAGCTTAAATTGGAAAAGATGTGGTCTTGGCTAATTTTCTAGAGCAGTTTAAGGGGAAAGACGTATGTTTTGGCTTGCTATCTAAGAAATACTGCCCAACACGGTAAGTAAGGCATGGTGGCAGTATCATGAGAGGGCTAGTCACGTTGCAGCTATGGAGGGGAAACAAAGAGCATATAGGGAGTGGGACTGGTTCCTCCTTGTCTGTCTTAAATTAGTTAATGTTCTGTGGTTCTGGCATCTTCAGTGTTATGGGACCTGCATTAAAACCTAGGCTTCTCTTTAGCTGAGCAGAATTACTTCTCAGGACACCCTTGTAGGGACTCCAACCCTTCTTTCATCTTCTAGCTCCAGTGGCTCTCTGGAATGATGTCCCAAGCCTCCATGATTCACTCATTGCCTCCCTTATGCCTGATGATTCTGCCTAGTTCTTCACTGGCTCGGTATATAATGAGGACCTTTGGAGACAAAGCTATGGTGACCTTGGTTCAATCTGTAAAAGCTCTTTCCTAGGCAGTGACTTCCCAGCAAGGAGCCATTCCATTTTCAATTCCAGTTCTCTCCTTCCAAATTAATTTGCATTTTCACAAGTGATAGCATTCAAGAGATAGGATCTTGCCCTCATGGGACCCTCCCCATTAGCCCAGAGCAGAGCTTGAAGTTGAGTGCTTTAATAGGATGGATCTGCTTAACAATTTCAGTTGCTTTCTCATCTGTCTTGTTGCAACTTAAAACTGTCTTCTTTCCTCGCCAAATTATATGTTTTTTTCTTGTCTTTCTGCAACACTTTCCACTGTTTCTCACAGACCAAGGTGAGAGCAGCAAGCAGTAACCACTCTATGGCCTGAATTCTATCCCAAACCAACATTTTCTCTGCCAAAACACATTAGTTCATAATTTTTAAATCCAACCTCGCTTAACTTCTCAGGACATGGACAGAAAGCAGCGTTAATCTCTGCCAGAATGTAGCACTAATGGTCTATATCCAATTCCAAATGAAGTCCTTGTTTCCCCAAAACCTCAAGATCCGGGCTTCTACTCCCAGTGTTACTCTCAGCGTCCTGGTCTTCCAAACACCAACACGAAAGTCCCATTATTCTCTGCTTACAGCATTCTCTGATTCCTCTGGTGCAAACTCCCAGAATCTTCTATATAGGGTTAATGCTATTACCCTAGATGAGAAAGGAGAGGGCAAGCCTGTCATAGAGGTCAGGTTGTCTGCCCAAGAACAGGTAGTAAAGTCAGCTGTGCAGCACATTAAACAAAAACAAATATTAAAGCATACAACCATGGGAACTCACAATGTAGATATGCCCTGACACTTAAGGACAAGGACATTTTCTATAAAAATACTGATGTGGCTGATTGATGGTGTTTTATTCTTAATGTGCATGAAGAGAAACTAGTTTCTGTATTAGTCAAATGAAAATAAAAGGACTTGGTTGAGTAATTAACAAAGAAAAAATATAAATATCTAACAAACCCATGGCAATTTATAAATGCACAAAATCAATTTGTTTGCTACTTTATATTGTCAAATAAATTGTATTTCACAAAAATTTCATAATGTACAGAACTAGATTCCAAGCCAAACTTCCATCATCTACTTAAGTTCAGATGTTCCTGCTTGTAAATGATCATTACAGTCGGCCATGTTGACTGTTGACATAACAGAAGGGTTGGAGAGCATCATGGGATTCTCCTCGTGAGTCTCCATCAACCCTTCTAGTGCAATTCTGTGCAATTCTGTTCTAACTGTGCATGGCCTCAGGGTCTCAAGAAGGAGCTAGAGTATATAGGCTTGAGAACACTAAAGGGAGGGCTCTATCTATGAGGCCCTGAGGAAGCCATCATCCATGTCAAGTGAAGACTTTCCAGTGAAGTTGATTTGTGCTGTTCCATTCTCCTTTCATGCCCCATCACCCATGCTCTGTAAGTAATTCAAATAAACTCCCTAGTTTCCCAGGGGGAACTTTGGTGGAATCAAACTTTGATTTGTTCATGGGACCTTAGAAGGATGGCATACACTTTGCTTAAGTCTCCCTTCCCAAAGAGAAAATTCTCACAATCATCACAAGAAATATGGTTAATAAATGTGTGATTCATAGCTGAGGTTGCAATGACAAGCTGCAAACATAGAGTATTATTTTGGTTTATTAATAAAATGAAGCACTAAGATACCACACACAGTCATTTTGATATCAAGTATTTTCAAACATCATGTGAAAAAAAAACTAGCATAAATGAAAAGTTTCCAAATATTGTGTCGGAGAATCACTACCTTGGAGCCAACCAGAGGATCCAGTTTTTTAAAAAAACGTTATTCTGGGAGTTTTCATCTATATTAATTGTGTTTTTTTGTGTTGGTTATAATGTTGGATAATAAGTTAAAGGTCAGAAAGGCAATGTTTGTCATCCTCAGTGGTACTTCAAAAACCAGAGAAAGGAGAGCATTGCCTAATATTTGGAGCTTTTGCAAGATGGTGTCTCCGTGTGATTTCCACATATCTCTGAGATATCTCTATAACATGCTCTTCTCAAGTTAATTCCATATATGATGCTCAGATTCTGTGTGCTCCCGTGCTTCTTACCACTTAATATTTCCTTTCTTCTTGAATATACCAAGCTATTTACACATGGAAGCCTCCCAGAGGGATGAGTCCATTGTCACCTGAAGGTGCTATGCATCCTGAATCCTCCTAGTCCTGCCTGGAGGACTGGAGTCCACTGTATGATGGACACAGATCTATCTTCATGTATTGAACAGAGAAATACAATGGATAGCATCCTTCAGGCCCCTCAGAAAGAACAGTGGCTTGGCCCTTGCACTGTTCTTGTTTACTTCAACCCATGTTATTTCACTTTGTCTATATTTTACAAAAGCATATGTCCACGTAGATTGGAAATGCGAATGTAAAACAAACAAACAACAACAATACAAACAGCTCTAGTCCTGCAGGCACTGCTGTGGCTGTGGTTCCCATTATGTATGGGCCTAGTCCAACCAGTCTGATGGTTCCAGACACTAAGGATGGCACAGGAATGGAGGCGATTTGAAGAATAAACATTTTCTTCTGGGGCTGTCTGTGCTCAGAGATCTTCCCCAAGAACAAAAGATCTCATCAGACACACCAGTGAAAAGTTCTGTTCCCTGGCTTTTCCACCTGGTCTTTCTAACCCTCTGCCATTGCTGTAAAATAGTGCAGTGATATGCAGACCCAGATGTGATGGAGATCGGGTTCCCTTCTACTGTGCCACCACCCTCCTAAAAAAGTGGTACCAGGTGCCATTTGGGGGAGATGTATGGATGATGCCATGTCTGTGTCTTACTTTGCTCTCTGGCTACAAAGGCCCAGGGAGAACCTACAACTTTGTAAACGAGACTCTTGGTTTTATGACGGCAACAACAACAAAAAGCCCACACTCACTCTACCAGCCGTCCCTTTGGGTACACAGCTTCATGGCTCAGCACACTCAGAATCAGCATGGTGTCACTGAGTGAAAAGGATGGTGTGAATTTCGTCTACATGAAGCCAAGCTTTATTACTGATAGTAAAAGCTTCCCCAGGTCCTGATACTGGAGTAATCCTACCATTTTGTTATGGCAATCAGTGTGAGATAATTTCATTTTCTTTATCACTTGCTTTTGTAAATCAAGTGTGATCATGCTTTCCACATCCATATTTCCTGTTGTCATTTAAAACAGATTATGTTTTTTTCTATACTCCTTGAAAAGTAACAAATATATACATCAGAACCCACCTAACAAATATATACATCAGAGCCACTGGTGACCAGTGCGATTCCAAGTAACACAAAGAAAATTGTGCTCACAAAAGGCTCCTTGGAGCAGCTTCCCCCCTTCACAGAAGATGAAGTTAATGAGCCCAAGGTCAGAGGTCAATCACTGTATGAACCACTTAAGCCCAAACTGGAGCAGAGCCTTGTCCCCAGCAGAAAGCTGCACCCTGTCACAGCCATCCTGTAAATGTCAGACAAGGGCCACAAATGGAACCAATGAAATTCTGGACAACTTCACAGTTTCCAGTCATCTACAAGAGAGCTGTAAAGTCATCATATGTAGCCATATTCCTCACCGTTATTAGATGCTTATATTCAGGAAATGTTTGTACATGCTCCTTCTCTTTCAAAATATGTTTATCACAACAGCGTTTGAGGGAGATGAGTTAAGTGCTGTTCGTTTTAGCCATGAAGAAACTGATACAAAAATAGCGTTCCCCAAATGCCGAATGTCAGATGGAGGAGTCCAGTCCAGTCTGATGCTGATGATAAGTCAAGGGGAAGGTCACAGGATCTCTATGAATGGTCGTGAATAATGACGTGTTTTTACCTCTGTGTATGTTTTATGTTTCCAGGTATCACAGAAATAAAGATAAAACAAAGTAGGAAAATGTCTTTCTGACACCAAAGAAATTGTCATAGGCAGCCATTTAACAGGGAGGTTGGAAATGTGGCATGGGGGAAGGTGATGTGGCTGCTTCATTACAATAGTCATATTGTACTGTGAGTTCCATTACTCTGTCCAGTATCACAAGTGAGCTACAGTACCAAGAGGGAGGATGTCTGTGGACAGGTGACCAGATCCGAATTCTAATGTCAGATAGGAGCACACAAGGTTGATGTGGACCAAGAACTGATAAGATAGTCTATTGCAATAGGAGTTCTCTGAAAGCTGGCTGAAGCAAAGGCTGGAATAAAGTTTTTTTTTTTTGTTTTGTTTTTTGAATTGGCATATCTTATTAGAAGGTAGGGGTGGGGTCAGGCAGCAGGAAGATTGAGCAATGAAGAGAATGCATTGCGGGTCAGCATGCCCTACAAGAAAATGCAGAGAGTACTTCTCTAACCAAGGTCTCCATGGCAATGAAAAGCCCATGCCTTAATGCCCGACTGGAGGCCTCCATAAAAAGAGCGTAAATGCAGACAAGTAGATGTTGCATAGTGAAGCCCCGACAAGCAGAGAGCTAGACAAAATCTGCAGACTCACTCATTGCCCATTTGGAGGCAAACCTTCCGGGAGGTGAGGGGTAGTATGGTAGCTGTCCTGTCGTATGGGTCTCTCTCGACCCGTGATGGAGACAGAGACAATATTAGAGTTCTGAGACATGCAGAACATCTTTTTAGCAGTGGGAATCTTCACTAAAATCCAAACATGGACATCCAGAGAAATAAGAATCTAAGATTTGGTTGTCTTGGACAGAAACTTGTAGTTCAGGGCTTCTCAACCTGTGGTTGAGATCCCTTTAGGGTCACATATCACACATATCAGATATCCTGCATATCAGATATTTACATTAAGATTCCTAACAGTAGTAAGATTATAGTTTGATGTGGCTGCTGAGTAGTGTGCTGGCCAGCTGATATCACTGTCTCCCAGGAAGGAGGATCAGAGAGCGCTGTCTCCCCACAAGCCAAGGCCATCTGAGGCATGCGAGCATTACAAGCAAGAAGGTAATTTCAGGACATGAACTAACTACATGGCAATCTGACCATGTTCTTCCAAGTCCCCGAGACCGTGAGGAACAAACATCTTCTCGATGCCTCTTACCGTCTCTTAATTTTGCTATGGATGCTTAAACTGACTGATACAAAAGGAACATCTCCCATGTCAGCTTTGAAATCATTTTCAGTGTTGCTACTTTCGGGGATGGGGTGAAAATGGAGTCCCCCCCATCCTACCCCTTGGCTTTACCATATTTCTCATTGAGGATCTGGAATACTCCTGCCTGGTTGTATTTCACTGCATTCTTTCATCACCTGTCCTTAATGAAAAAGAGACTGGAGTGAGTGAGTGAGTGGCAAGATGCATCAAATTATTCTCTAGAGCTCTGGCGGCCGTTTTGCGCTTCGTAGATGGGATATAAATGCTGGGACATTTGTATACAAATTGAGCAAACATGCAAATCGGTAATCTGGGACTAAAAAGACACAGAAACGATCTTGGAAAATGCATTTAAGAAAAAAAAATTACAGTATCATGTTGGTAGACATAAAAGAACTTTGATGAAAGCAGCTGTTAAATTGTTAATTTAACATAAAGATGGAGCTGATGATTCAAAAATGATCAAGTGGGCTGCAGATACTCTCTGCTCTGAATAGCATAGGCTGTGAGGCACGCAGCCCCATCCGTGGCTGTAATTGGGGCTTGCATTCTATCCGCATTAGCAGAACCGTTAATAAATCACACCAGCAAGAAATGAGGAATTGAAGCTCTCCAGGTGTTTGATAATGCCTCAAATATCCTCACCACATGTTCCATAGAAGTCAAGCGAGTTCATAAGCACGCTTTAGTGATCACTCACAGCGTAGCGCTGGCTGCAGCCTAGTTAATTCTGTGGGACAAATTCAGTTACAGGCTGAGATCATCTCGCGGCTGTTTCTGCCTGAACCTGGGCACTCGCAGATCCTTCACATATTAGGGTTCCCTGTTCATCCATCAACTTTTCTTAAATCTCAGTTTCTCTCTCATCTCCACTCCCATTCCTACCACATGTACATACAGAATAGGATTTTAATGAACAGAACAGTAAACAGAGTGCTTAGTGTAGGCATATTTGTATGGGATTTGTTGTTGTTTGCTTGTTTTCGAGACAGGGTTTCTCTGTGTAGCTTTGTAGGCCAGGCTGGCCTCAAACTCACAGAGTTCCACCTGCCTCTGCCTCCTGAGTGCTGGGATGAAAGGCATGTGCCACCACCAACTACCTTCATTTTTGTGTGTTTAATGATAGAGCTACCCCAAAGATTATTCCTGGTGTTGCATTCAAAAGGAGGTAACCTGGGTCATGATTAGAATATAAACCCAAACTTTGCTATCTAATAGGAATTGATTTGGTGCCAAAAAATGAAAGGACTTGTCAGAAGAAAATTGTTATTGTAGCTGTATTTACTACCATTGTTTTGAAAACAGGGTCTTGTGTGGAGGCCACACTGGCCTTCAACTTATGATCCTCCTGCCTTACCTCAGAGAATGGAAACTTTATAGAACACACCACCAGGCCTGGCCGGCACCCATCTCACAAGTCAGGTGTGAGGAGTGAGGAACACAGTGCATTCTGTAAAATGCTTCCAAGCATAGAGGAGGACATGGGTTTGAATCCCAGAACTCAGATTAGAAAACCAAGCACAATGATACATAATGCTAATCCCAGTGCTGTTCCCACTGTGAGATAGACCAATCCCTGGAGGCCAATGGACGGCCAGCCAAGCCTCCTAGTCAAATCCCAGGCAAGGGAGAGACCAGACCCTACCTCAAAAACAAAACAAGCAAACAATAAAAAACCAAAATGTAAAAGAATTAAGTAATGCTGTGAAGCATCTAGCAAAAAGTAATTGCCCCACAATGTAAGATGCATTCAAGAAAGACGCGCAGCCCAAACAGCCAAGAGTTAGTGTCTTAGGAAAATTAATCCTTTTCATTTAGTGGTGATATGGTGATGTGGTGGTGATGTGGCTGTTTCAGCCACATCACCAGAGCCAGAATACAGTGAGAAGAACAATAGTTCTATGTGTTTCAGCGAAACCATTCACCGAGGAGTACTATTTTGAATTCTTCCTGTCAAGCTATGTTTAACAGATCCACGGGACAGTGTTCAGAGAATAACATCCAGGAATACAAAATCGAGAGGGGAATCTTTGGGGAGGGGAGGGGAGGGAATAGAAAAACTGCTCAAGGGCTCTATTGGCAAAGTGTTTATTATGTAAGTGAGAGATTCTGCAAAAGCTGCAGGTAGTAGTGAACACTTACAACCTGGGCACTGGGGAAGCCGAAAGGGGCATTTTAGGAGCTCACAGCCAACCAGCCTAGGGCAGCCAGTGAGCTCCGAGTCAGACAGAAGTTCTGTTTCAAAGCCTAAGGTAGAAGTTGACTTCTGATCTTCATACGCATGTTCACACACTTACACATATGTACACATGCAGCCCGTATACATACAACACACACATTCAGAAACACAGTACAGCTTTCTTCAAACACTAGCTAGACATCATGGGAGTGTGGGAGACTGCTCAGCAAGACTCTAGAGGGCTTTGCGGAACAAACACTACCAAGAATGCTAAAATGAGTAGAGATGACCTGATATTCAGAAAGAGACACAGTAAGACAATATCATGGCATGTGAAAAAGCAGCACTGTGACTGTCATTGTATTACACACACACACACACACACACACACACACACACACACACACACACACACACACTGACACATACACTATTTAGCAGACAAATTTAGGTTAGGCTCCCCGTGGTCTGTCTGTAAGGTGTTGCTTGTGCCCTTAGCAGCTTTGTAGCTATGTGGCAGAAATGGGGACTGTGCTCACACAATACCATAGAAAATTCAGTGAGGGAGGCAAGAGAGAGGCAGGGCTGAAGCGGTGGGAGCAAGCACCTCTCCTGTGTTTGCCACAGTGACTTGTTCCTCCCTAGCCTCTCAAAGAAGAGACTCTGAAGTCTAGGTACGAATAAAACACTGTATTTTGGATAGAAAGAGATAAATGCCTAAGTCATATTCAAGAACAAGATTCAGCAATTAAGAGGAACAGAAAAAGGAGAAGTATTTTCCATCCACATTGTTCCCACTGCATTTTTGGAGCCTGCCTTTCAAAGGATGTAATTAGGGGTAATGAGGTGCAAAATTTCATGTACAAAAGATGATCTTGTTAAGGGCAGTCTAGGCAGACGGTGCACTAAAAATGGATTGTAATTCGCTGTGCACTTGATGTCAGTACCACACACCCCCGGCTTTTCTCCATAATCAACCCCAGTACAGTCTTAAGAAAATCAGAAATTTCAAAACCTCCTCTGTGAACAATTATTTAATCCCTCCTTCTCTCGGTCTCAAAAGTAGCCAGGTTTTCTCACAACCTGCAGCCATGAAAGGGCTTCAATCCTATGCTCATTGCTCACCCACATTTACAGGCTCAGACAGAGGCTGCACAGCCCTGGACAGAACTGACTCGGGGGAACCACATCTCCCTATCAAAATGTGAATGCCAGGAACATGGGCAGATACCCAGGGCAGTGCAGTCCCTGGGTCCTGCCTTTTTAATGTGTATTTCTCACCTCTAATCTTCTAGCTCTTGGCTAATAAGAAACTAAATGTTGTCGCATTTAAAGTCAAAAGGCCTAATATGTTTGCACCTATAACAGGGGAGTAGGAAACACACTGTATATCAGTAATCTGGAAATTGACATGTTCACAAAATGTAACGTGCATGTGTGTGTGTGTGTGTGTGTGTGTGTGTGTGTGTGTGTGTGTGTGTGTGTGAGAGAGAGAGAGAGAGAGAGAGAGAGAGAGAGAGAGAGAGAGAAAGGTAGAGTATCATGCAGAAGCAAAATTCATGACAACTTGTGGGAGGTGATTCTGTCCCTTCCTCATGGGATCAAACTCAGGTTTTCAGACCTATAACAAGTACTTTGACCCCTGGGCCATCTCACTAGCCTGAGTATTTAAATTTTTCAAAGTTTTAAGAAAAGGGGATCCCCCACACAGTGACAACAGAGTTCTTCCATTATAGGCTGTATCATATTAGTTCATATTATTCATTTTCAAAACCCACTGCTTGCTCAAACATCATCCCACCACTGTTGAAATTTTCCATGAAAACCATGTCACTCAACCTCTATGACTCACCAAGATGACAAGTCCAACCAGACTCAGTTAAGGGTCAACCAAGCTTCAGGGTTCCTAAGCAGTGACTGCTCACCACAAATGCAAGCTGATTTATGTTTCACAACTATATTCATACAAGAATGTTTGCTAAAGCTGAAACCTAAGAGACTCCTTTTACATCAAAAGTGCCTCTTCATTGCCCTGTAAACAGTGCTCCAAAATGCCCAGAGAAGAGATCAAGGTAATAAAACTGAGACAATTGGGAAGAATATTGTGCAGCAATTGTCATTTTGACTTTGTTCTAAAAAAATACAAGGAGGCAGAGAGAGGGGTGAATTATCACATCACCAAACAGTATCACATGAAGGACAACATCTCCATGGAATGCATGGGATAGGTACACTCATCTTCCATCCAGAAATGCTTCCCACCTCCAAGTCATATCTCTCTAGTCATTGGCTGGGGCCCTTGTTGCCTTGGATGCAGCTCCAGGAAGCTCAGGGTACCACTAGAATATGTTCAAAGCCGGCACATCTAGATCATTTCCACTTCCTCTGAAGTCCTTCCTTCTCTCCACTAGGCTCAGCTGATCTCCTCTTCTTGGAAGGAATGTTTCCAGGGAACACTGTCCAGTCCCTGTGTGAAGAACAGCACTCAGTCTGAAAGCTTGTCACTGTGGCATGGGAGAGGTAACTGTGTATGGTAGAAACTGAGGAAGGAAAAAGGACTTCTATCATATCATTCCAGACTAGGCAGGTCACAGCCTATAATTTATCCCATTGTGGTTCCCTTCTGCACTGCAGCAATTGTTAATTTTCAAGTAACATGAGAGCTAGAGGAGAGAGTCAGGGCTGAACATGGAGTCAGTGCCTCAGGTATGGAAAGTCAAGGCATGAAGGTTGGTGCCGACAGCCAGCCTACTGTTGGCTTTGCTCAGAGTCTGTGGAGCCTGGTGTGGCATGGCTACTGCTGGGGATCTGCAGAGATTGAGGAGACAGGAAATGATGTTACAGCAGAAAAGACACGCACCAGAAGCCAGAGCCATTGAGAAGATCATCACAACTACTGTGGAGAGACTGGCCACCCAGCAGTACCAGAGACAGGCAGGTACATCTCCTTCTATTCACTCCTTTATAAGTTCAGCAAAATGGGTACCAAATATAACATCTCACTGTGTGACAAGTCACACTCTCTGAGGTTCAGTCCCCTCAAGATGTGAGACCTGTCCAGTAGAATTTTCTTCCAACAAACAAACAAAAAAAGGGGACATAAACTTGGAAGGGGGGTATTAGGCTAGGGTGAGTGAGATTGGGGCCAAGAGTGGGGGAGTAAATATGAAAATATTTAAATACATTGTATGCATGTGTGAAATTCTCAAACACTAAATAAGGATATTATACCACAAAAAAATTTAAAAAATGATGGGCTCAAGAAAGTTGTCATGACCCTCAATAAGATTGTGTTCCTCTCACACTGGAGCAAAGCCCAGCCTGACTTCAGAATGTATGACCTTGGTATTTTCTCTTTTTAATCAGTTTGCTGCTCCCAGAGAGATGGATGGAATATAAACAGTTCTGTAGTTGACTCCCTGGGAAGCGGCACTCAAAACCAGAAAGAAAAAAAGAATATACCTGTTTTCCACTCGTGAGCAACTAGCTAGGAATCCCTCAGTGAGTTCTTATAGCTGGGGAAAAAATAAAAACAAGCAAAAAACCCCAGCAAGTCCATAGTATCCCTGAGTGGGCTAGTGACAAGGTGTTATTCTCTGCTCACCTCTTGCTCAACACAAAGTACAGCCACGGGACTTCAAATTGGTCAGTCTGTAGTATGTTAGTGAAGTCAGCCAAGATCTTACCAGAGCAGCCACAGAGACACCCATCATTATGAGAAGAGCAGCAAGGTTTGCCCTCCTCCTCCTCCTCCTCCTCCTCCTCCTCCTCCTCTTCCTCCTCCTCCTTCTCCTCCTCCTCCCCCATTTTTAGTTAAGACATTACTTAAATGCTTACTTCTAATTGTGTTTTTGGTTTCAGTGGCTTATGTTAACTTGAATATGAGATACATGAACAAAGATGTATTCAAGTCATCATATCTCCCTCTACTCTAAGATTGAGCTTTTAACTAATATTTAATACATTCTAATGATTCACAGCGCTTGAGTCCAGGCTGTGCATTCGAATATTTAAGGAAAGGGCAGTATATTGAGTTTGGTCCTGTCTGTCGGGTACTATCTGTGTGGCTTCCCATTTCATCTGGTTATTTTTCTGTTGCTGTTATGGTAAAACATCATGACCAAAAACACCTTATGGAAGAAAGAGCTGACTTGGGCTTATGGTTCCACATGGATGGGTCCAACACAGCAGGGAGGCATATCAGCAGACAGACATGGTGGCACAAGCAGGAAGCTGAGGGCTCACATCTTCATGGGTACGCATTAAATAGAACGAGAGAACTAGAAGTAGCATGAGGCTTTAACCTTTTAAAGCTCTCTCTGGTGATGTGCTTTCTCAAGCCAAGCTGCACTACCTGCTCCTCCCCCCAAAGTACCATCAACTTGGGGTCAGGTGTACAAATTCTACCTACTTTGGGGGGCATACTTGTTTGAACCAACCATACCTTTTAACTGAGAAGACTCTTCAGCTGTATTTGTTAATTTTATTAAATTATCTATCACCTTCTTTTCTTTTAACTATGTTTGTGCTTTTAAAAATCTTTACATTTTTACTTTTATTCTCATCTCCTCCCTTTAAGATGGCTGAACATGTACAGATGGTCCCCAACTTGAGAGGGCTCAACTTAGGAAGTTTTGACATTAAAGTTGTGAAAGGGATGCATATTTAGGAGACATCACACGTCAAATTTTGAACTTTGACCTTTCCTGGGTAGCCATATGTACTATGATATTCCTTGGCAGGCTGATAGCTGCAGGGAGCCGTGGCTTTGGGTCAGTCCTGGGATCAGGAGAGGGAAGGACCACAGTTTTGCTCTAAGAACACTGAGTTGCTAGGCTACAAGCTTGATGGGAGAGTTTCTTAAATACATTTCCATCTTAAACTTCCCAGGAGTTCTCCAGAAGCAGCCTCAATGTAAATTGACTATCACCATTGTGACCCTCTGTCCTGTATATTCTTGGTTGATTTCTCTTTTCTTTGCATACATTATCTTTGCTACTGTGTCTTAGGAAGAAAGGGCATCACATTTTCTCCAATACACACAATGTGTATTGATTAGCCAAAAAATGTTAAAGTTAGTGGATTATTTTTAAGTTTCTGTTGAATGAAAAAAACCCAGCAAGTCAGATATTCAGGAACCAAAAGCCCATCAAGTAATTCAGAGAATGAGGACATCTTGCAATGCTGGCACCTTCAACAGCATAAACCAGAACATACTTGTCACTGATTCTCTTACTGCTTTCATTCACCACTCATCAGTCCTGTTCCAAGACTTTAGCAGATCTAGAGACCTTTGCTATGCTTTTTATTTTTGTGTAATTTTCCAGAAACACAAAAGGCCCAGGTGGGCTCACATTCTCCAATTAATCTGCCAATCTCATTTTAAATCTCTCAATCTCATTTTCCCAAAATGCACAATGAAAGGACTGGAGGCATGGCTCACCCATAAGGTGCTACGATGCAAGCAGCAGGGGCTGAGTTCAGATTCCTAGAACCCTCATAAAAAGGCAGTCCTGGCAATACACATTGCACTTAAATGCCGAAGGGATATGTGGAGATAGGCTGGTCCTTGAAGCCCTTGATGAATGGGCTAGAGATTTCAGCTAGAGATCCTGTCTCAAGAAGTAAAGGTGGAGAACAACTGGGAAAGACATCTGACATCGACCTTGGCTCTCTATCTCAGTATTATACATAGATGAACAAGCCCTCACTCACACGAACACACTAACCAGTAAACACACCCCGAGAGACAGACAACATCACACACACTCACACAACTTTCTCAACAAAGACATTCAAGTCATCAATATTGCCTTCTTTTGTAAGTTCTAGCAATTTCAGTCAACTGGGTGGATCTTGAATCTAAAATCTGAGATATTTCTTTACAAGCATGTTCATTTCTGCTGCAGTTTCCAGCAGGGCTCCATTTTTAAGCATAACCATAAGAATTGATTTGCATATAAAGAGGCACTCATATCTTTCTGAATCCTACAATCCCAGATCCAAACTGGTTGGCCATAAAAATGTGGCATGTTCCTTGTGACCATTTGGTATGGTCAAAAGTTCCTAACTAGGCTTGACCAAAACACCAAGAATTCCTGCAACACAAGGCAATGCTACCACACTGTAGGCAAGCAACAAAAGAAATTCAAATAAAATGGCATTATCTCTCTTAAAGCTGCAGAACTCCAAGATGAAGACATTCCTGCCCAACCACTAGGGGGCGGGGGAGCCTTGCACACACTTTTCCTGGAGATCCCTGCAGCAAATCATGGGTTGAGGAAGGACAAGTTTCCTGTAAATACAGCAGAACAAGCCAACTTTTACCAGCCAAAGGAGGATGCTGATAACCCTTAAAGTGGAGCTCTGGTCTAGAGGAGGTCTGTGCATCTTACCTGGGGACCAGATACACTGAGATAGGACACTAACGGCATAGGGGGCTCTGTTCTGTAACCAGGAGGAAGTAAAAGGACCAGTGAGTGCCGGTACAAGACCCCAAGACCAATTCTCAGCACAAAGATCTATTTGCCCCAGAGGGCCAAAGTCAGGAATAAGAGACTAATTCAGGAGATAGAGGATGAGGGAGAAGGGGGAGAGAACAAGGGAGATGGGGAAGGGATATTTGCCCCAGAGGGACAAAGGAAGAGACAGATGTGGGGCATAGACAAATGGTAGTTTATAAAGGAAAAGACGGAAACTGCATTAGGATGATTTGGTTAATTTTGATTGGGCATGTTAATTAGGGTAGAGAAAAAGGGAGCTTTTGATTGTTGGACTTCAATACTTTGATAGCTGGGCCTTGGTAGCCAGCCTCTGAAGGAGGAAGTGGCCAAATAAGGGAATAGACCTTGGGGGGCTAGTTTTAGGGTTATAAACTAACAGTTTAGAAAGGTAGAAGAAAGGGGGAAGGAAGGGTAAGGCCTGTCAGCATCATGTTCACCATGCTTATACCTACTAGAGCCCTTCAGGAAGATCAACATGGGCAGGCAGGGAGGCTGTGGGGGTGGAGGGAGTTTAAAGGAATAAAGCCCAAACCTATTAACTTAGACGTTACCTAACGCTGGTAGCAATATGAAGTTGATCTATTTCTAAAAAACATTTAGAGATTTGTGGTCTAAGAGACTGTCTCTTGATTATTCAAAGTTTTTACAAGTATTGCATCTAATAGATAAATGACAAGAATCCCACAAATGTTTGTACTTGGGATTACATCACAATGGAAATCCCAGTGAATGAGAGATAATCACAAAGATGTGTTTGGTGATGTCCCTTGCTGATCTGGGGTGTAAAGTAGAGAGCAGATGCTCTGACCCAATGTGGACTTGAGTTTGGTTTTCTCCTGGTTCATTTATCTAAGCCTTTGAGTACACCTGTGCTACTTCAAGGTTGCTAACTTAGCTTTTGATCAAGGACTGAAATGTGTTATGAAGACTGAATCTCAGAGTCATTGCAAGAATCTAAGAAAACTAAAGTACATGGCAGATGATAAGTACTAAGAAACTGTTGGGTTTTTTCCTCAAAATACCAGCACAGATATGGCAGCATGAATATGGCATTCTCTGTGTCTTAGTTAAGGTTTCTATTACTATGAAGTGACACTATGGCCACAGCAACTCTTACAGAGGAAAACATTTAATTGTGATGGCTCCCTTGGAGTTCAGAGGTTTAGTTCGTTAGCATCATGGTGGAAGCAACGTAGCATGCAGGCCAACATGGTGCTAGAGAAGGAGCTGAGAGTCCTACATCTTGACTCATAGGCAACAGGAAGTGGTCTGAGACACTGAGTGGTATCTTGAGCATATATGAGACCTCAAAGCCCCTCTCCACAATGACCTACTTACTCCAACAAAGCAATACCTACTCCAACAAAGCCACACCTCCTAATAGTGCCACTCCCTTTGGGGGCCATTTTCTTTCAAACCACCGCATTCTGTAAACCATGACTCAGACCTTGAGGACAGTGATATACAAAATGGTTCTGCAACCAGCAAAACTTTGAGAATTCCAAAAATCACTGGAACCTGGGTTGTGGGCTTCTTGGCCACGGGGTGTAGGTACTGCTTTTTGCTAGTTCTAAGGTGTTTTTCTGTTTGATTGGTTGGTTGGGTTTTTGTTTGTTTGTTTGTTTGTTTGTTTGTTTGTTTGTAAATTTGACAGAAACTAGAGTCATCTAGAAGGAGGGGACTGCAGTTGTGAAAATGTCTCCATCAGATTGGATTGGCTTGGAGGCAAACCTGTGGGGGAATTTTCTTGATTAGTCATTGATGTTGGAGTTGACTTGGGAGAGGGGAGCTCACTATGAATGATGCCACTCCTAGATGCCATTACTAGAAAGCTTGTCCTGTGGTGTGTGTGTGTGTGTGTGTGTGTGTGTGTGTGTGTGTGTATGTGTGTGTGTGTGTGTGTGTGTGTGTTTCAGTTCCCGCCTTCCCTGATAATGGACCGTCAAATATGAGAAGAAACATACGACACTTTTCTCTACAAGTTGCTTTTAGTCATGGTGTTTATCACAATGTTGGGAAAGCAAACTAGAACACTGAGAAACTCTGGGTATTGCTTCCCCATTCCTTCAAGGTGACTGTTATATGAGGAGAGAGCCACTGGGACATTACTGAAGAAAGTGGGGGTGGCCTAAGGATTTGAACAGAGTTCCTCTCATTGTAAAGTCACAGCAAGTTGGCTTGATGAGAATCAATGTTGAGTCTTCTATGAATAAGATATGCTTTGATAGTTTCCATCTAATGTAAAATTACATTCAAGAATTAAGAGGTTCCTGAATCATTTATCGTTCTGCAAATATAAGTGATTGCTAATAATATTGCTTCGTTATTACTAACATTTATGCCTGCCACAATTCTATTATGTAAATAATATAACAGGTTGTCCAACTGAATATTTAATACTTTGGACATTTCTTAGTAATAACTGAGCTCACACAGTTTGTGGTCCATGAGGAATAAAGATGAATGAGGATCTTCAGCTACTGTGTGTTTTATGGATGGAATGCACATTAGATATTCTAAGGAGATAGCTAGGCACCATCAATCCTGACTTTTACTTTTCTAGGGCGGAACCAGGAGACAAAAGCTTACTGGCCCAAAAGGCACAAAAGGTCTTGCAATACATAGGACTCCTACTAAGACAAAGGGTGTGCTCTAGGTGGTCAACATAACGTAGTCACCATTGATTCACTCACTTGCTCTTATATTCATTCACTCATTCACTCATGTATATATTCATTCACCCACTCATGTATTAATTCACTGTTGTGAACGGACAATAAGATGATAATTACCAAAAAGTGCATTCATCAGCAAATGCTAAAGAGTAGACTTAAACTACAGGATAGAAAGGACTAAACCACAATGAGGAAAACAATGGCATTTGAGGGAATTCTGTGGAAAGACATGGCTGGAATGTGAAGGAGGGTGCAGGTAAAAGAATCAAAGGATTGGAGAAGCATGTTGCAGATCTGGAGTAGATCCCAGTGTTCTTTAGGGGTCACCCTCAGGCAAGCTCAAGTGTCATCATCCCCATGGCTTACTATCTTTGCCACATAGACTGAACTTAACTTCCAGCAGCAGCTTGAGAAAATGTACAGCAAAGATGCTAATACAAAGTCCATTTCAGGGAACAAAAGAAAATACTTTAGTGTGTTAAGTCCCCCAGTTAAAGTCATGCAAATGGCAGACACTCTCTGTAGCCAATGTTGATTACTTAGGTATTTTCTTTGACCTCTTCTCCTCTGCTCACTCTACTCCTGGGCTCCACCTATGCTACTCTCCTCTTATACTCCAACTTCAGGCTTCCATGAGTCATCCTACACACTTTCCTGAATGTCGATGCTGGTGGATTCCTCTGTTTTTTCTATTCTCTCTCTCTCTCTCTCTCTCTCTCTCTCTCTCTCTCTCTCTCTTTCTCTCTCTCTCTCTTTCTCTCTCTCTTTCTCTCTCTCTCTCTCTCTCTCTCTGTGTGTGTGTGTGTGTGTGTGTGTGTGTGTGTGTGTGTACACGAGTGCACGTGTTCGGCAAGGGTAAGGGCTTGGAGTAAGCAACAGAGACTGGCTCTGACTGCAGTCTTCTGACTTGAGGACCTGTCTTTCACTACCTATTAGCTATTGATTCTGAGAGAGGAGGGACCATTGTTGGGTATCCACATCAGAGACCAACAGACTCAAACACATCGCTCCAATCCAATGGTTACATGGGTGGTCCTAGTTAAATGCTGCACTCACAAAACAAAATGAATAGATGTGAGCATAAAATAGAGATCTATGGAGAAGGGAGGAGTAAACAGTGGTAGCAGGGGATGGGAGAAGGTGGGGAGAAGGAGTAATCATTCCATATGTACATGTGTGAAACTGTCAAAGGAAAAACCTTGATGAGGACACTTGTTGATGTCTGTCTTAGTTATGGTTTCTATTGCTGTTAAGAGACACCATGACCACTGCAACTCTTCCAAAGGAAAACAATTAATTAGGGCTGGCTTAGAGTTTCATAGTGTTTGCTCCATTATCTTCATGGTGGGACATGGAGGCACACAGGCAGACATGGTGCTGGAGAAGGAGCTGAGAGTTCTACATCTTGATCCACGGGCAGCAGAAGCAAGTCTGTGCCACACTGGATGTAGCTTGAGCGTAGGAGTCCTCACAGCCTGCACTGTGAGGGACACACTTCCTCAAACAAGACCATACCTACTCAAAACAAAACAAAACAAAACAAAACATGTTTCCCTGTGAGTTTATGGGGGGGCACTTTCTTTCAAGCCACCACAGTGTTGATTACTCTGTATCCTAGAGGACTATTTCCCCAGATGTTGCTAATTCTTTCCCATGGGTTGTGATGTCTTCTTTTAGAACATCCTTGTGCATTGCCAGGTAGCTATGCCAAGCGTGGGGGCGGGGAGTTTCCTCTATGCTCTGTATCCTCAGCCATTCATCACCTTCAAAATCCCAACCAAACTTCCAAGGGACTGGACCAGAGCCTGGGGCAAGTTGTAGCTACTGGAGTGGGCCCCTGTCCAATAGTGGCAGGTGGCCCAGGGCCAGCAGTCTCCATCTGCCTTGCTGGCTGGCTAAGCACCGAGTTCTACCAGCTGGAATGATTCCCAATGATAGAGCATCCATGATTTAATGTGGTCAGGACCACACCCACCCGGATCCCAGCTGAAGAAAGGAAGGCCACCCTCCTCCATCCCCACCCTGGACTGAGGTCTGGTTCTCCCTCTTCCCCAGTGCTCCCCTGCCAGCTGGGCCACATAAGGAGGACTCCATTAACCCTCGTCACCAGGTGTTGCCTCTAGCCTGGAGTCCAGGAGAGAGAGCAGTGAGGGCAGCTGCTTTGGCAGCCATCCAAACCCCCAAGAGCTGCAGGACCCCTCCTCCCCCCAAAACCTAGGCCTGAAAAATTAAAAACATAAAGAAGGGTGGGACTGCCTGTGTTCACCTTTGATTTGATGTGGAAAGACATGTGCTGCTGGAGGTCACATCTGGCATTGTGAATCTCTCTTCTGAGAATCTTGACAAAGCTTGTCCCACAGTTGGGCTGTCAGCCTCTCCCATGTGATGGAAGGAAGAAAAGACCTGCTGTGTCAGATTCTCTCCTGTGAAGCTGGTTTCCATGCCATCCCAGACCACTGCATGACAGCTGTGAAACTGGTCTCTATGCCATACCAGACTACTGCAAGGCGGCTGTCAGGGAGAGGGCCTGTGGCACAATAGTTCGGTGACCTTGGGGCTCTGGGATGCTGTGAGCACAACTCTTGCTCCTCAAGGTGCTTCTCTGTGCTTTCCCAGTGAGAAATACAGCATATTTAAACTGAAAGCAGTATGCAGCTCTTTCTTTCCCACCTGGGATCCACGCTACTTGCCACAGTGTCACCTCTCCAGGTGTATGCACTCCACAAGCAGACAGAATAGGAAGGTCTTGGAAGGTCCACTTGTCATTTAATCCCAGTGATGATAACTTGGATTCAGCCACGACTGGTTTGGAGCAGAATCAAGAAAAAGATGCATTTGACAGAATTAACTCCCTCATGGAGGAGCCCAGCAATCATCTCTCACAGGTGCCCTAGCCTTCCCACTAGACTTTGCCTACCTCACTCACCTAGGGGCTCTGTCACTCGGATCCCTACTCATATTGCTGTTTTTACAGAGTCCACTTATTTACTTCGACAAAAATTCACTGGGGAGACTATCATTTTCCCACCATTCCAAGTCCCACGTGCCTTCATTCATTCATAACGAGGCTTAAACTTTTCTCTATTATTCTCCCTTAACTCATCTTCTCTTGAGCTCCACCCCGAGTCTAGACAAAAAACACTTACAAATTCCCATGACTCCTTGGAATACTGGAAATGTGTGAGAAACTGGGTGAGTTAAAGTTGATGGGGGAGGTCCTTCTGTGTATATGTTTGTCTTATTGGTTGATAAATAAAGCACTGTTGGCCAATAGGGAAGCAAATTAGGTGGGACTAGGATAGAAGGAGAATTCTGGGAAATGTAGTAAACAGGAAAGTCGCCATGTGATACCTCTGGCATCCTCAATAAGATGTCTTTATAAAATATATAGATTAATGGTTATGGTTGATACTTAAGACAGAGCTAGCAAATAAGAAATTCTAGTCATTGGCCAGCAGCATTGTAACTAATACTAATCTCTGTGTGTTGTTTGGGGGCCCTAACGTGGTGGGCGAACTCGGGAGGCTGGCGGAAAGAGTTTTCTTTACATAAAGTGGTGGCTCTGGTTGAAGGGCAGGTCATAGGTGCTGAGGGAGTTCAGAAGACTGAGAAAACTGATGCCGAGGTCTGGCTAGTTTCCTTTGCAAGCTCACATTGAAATCCAGATGCCTTGCAGTGGTGTTAGGGAGGACTCTGGGGCCTGTGGGAGGACCCTGTGTCAGGAGATTATCCATTAACAAATGGGAATAATGTCTTCATAAGTGATGGAAGGGAGGTGTCTGTCCCATGTGAGCACACAGCAGGATGACATCACCTATGAAGCAGAGAGAGCGCTTTGGCACAGACATTGATCTTAGTTTTCCCAGACTCCAGATGTATAGGCAATCTGTTTGAAAATTACCCAGGCAAGAGGACAAAGACGCTGGATGGAAGGCACTACAAAAGTTGTGCAGCTGCACTGTCCAACAAGGGACACCCTGGTGATTGTGTGACTTTGGAATCTATTAAACTGAACACAATTGAAAAGCCAGTTCCCCAGTTGCCCAAGCTGCAAGTAGGTAGTAAATATGACTTTGGATGATGTAAGTTTAAAATATTTTCCTCCTCACAGATTACTGCCAGGCAAACCAGGTCAGGGGGTTTGTCAGGTCAAGTGACATGCCTGCTCATCACATTGGCTACAGCAGAGGTTGAAGGACAGAGCATGAGGCGTGGTCTCAGAAGCCCCGATGTGCTACAGAGACAAATCTACTAAAAGGGGAAGTTTGACTGACGTGTGTGTGTGTGTGTGTGTGTGTGTGTGTGTGTGTGTGTGTGTGTGTGTGTGTGTGTGTGTGTGTGTGTGTGTGTGTGTGTGTGTGTTTGGTGTAGATGACTGTGTTCCAGATCATGTCAAGCACACAATAGGTGCTCAGGAAAAATAAAACAGATAAATAAATAAATAAAACAAATTGGTTGCATTATTAGTGTGTGTTTGCTGAAGTGAGGTGTTAAGGGATTCAAAATGTTAAAATGAACTCCCATTTTTGCTCTGATCCAGGTACTTTGATATGGAGGACTGGGTTATTGCTGGAGTTTCAGAGGCACTGTCCTGTTCTTTCTGCTCCTCCTCTGTAGTTTTCAAATCTCCCAGTTTTAACCATTTGCTTGGTATATTAAATAAATAAACACATAAATAAATGTTATAAGTGCTGTGCATGTGTGTTACAGCAGATATAATTTGTGCATAGAATTTGTGCTTATTCTGGACTCTTTCAGCCTGAGTTTCAAGGTCCTAAAACTTTTGGTCTGAAATTACAGGTGTCTGTTCTTAACATGGAACACCCATCTCGAGGCCTCAGCTTGCATTTCCTAGAAAGCAGAGCCTGGAGAGAGGCAGCACAACCATAGGGAGAGGGAGGAACAGACAGGGGACAGGGAGAGACAGAGCTCAGAAACAGAGTATATGACAGGCTGAGAAATTCTAAAGGATAAGTGGCTGCTAGCTTCTGGGTCCTGGGTGCTGGGTGCTATGCACAGGAAATTAGATGTTGGCTGTTTGGTGCTACCAGACAGTGACTTCTCTTTGCAATCTTTCTGCAGAGGGGAAAGGAAGATTAACCATGTAGAAGCTGTCACCTGTGCCTGGGTGGTGAGTAGGAACCCTATGGCACCAGCCTGAAACATTTATCAAGAAGCCAGAGGTAGATGTATCTAGGAGGCAGGGAGAGTCTAATAGACACACACATGAGTTTCAAATGTGCCAAGGGCAGCAAATCCTGGGCCTCTCACCTCAGCCTTGAGAATCTTCTAGGGGTGTCACAGACCTAGGACTCAAATTTAAACATGGATCTCAGCAACACAATCCTGCCAAGGTTGTCCCTGCTGCCCTTTCTAGAGCTGGTTAGCGGTGCACTCCGATGAGCATTTTGTACTTAGCGTCTGTCTGTGGTAAGTGTTCTGTCATAAACTTTACAGTATGAGTCAGTGTGGAGACAATAAAGATGCCAAGACAATCTGTCACACATTGCTGACAGTACAGAAGTTGGAGCTGAAGTGATTGACAGGCTTAAGAGCTCACCTGGAGGTGGAAAGATGGGCAGAGGTTCCCACCCTTCCCAACGCTGCCCTGCAGAGAACCCCAGGTGACAGAATGCACTCTGTGATGCTTAGAACACCTTTTTCCGAACTTCCCCAACACAAATTCATGGTATCTTGATGCCTAAAGGTGGCTTCATTGAGCTCAGCATCTTTGTAAGCTCAGATGGGAAATTGTATCTTGTGCTTGGTGTTCTGAGAGGCAGTGGCCACTTTGTTGCTGTGAACTTAAAGCCAACTTTTTCCAGATTGGAAGAATATGGTCCATCTTTGAAGAACTGGAGATCAGAGCTATAGTGTGGCCACTTACTTGACCTTGCTAGTCAAGAAAAACTTGTATTTCCAGTGAGCTCCACCACAACCTTGCTATCCTGCAGTATGCCTTATGTGGTCATCTGCAACCCCAGGCCACATGGCTCTGGCACACACAACCCCTGGACTCAATGCAGACCTCTCCTGCCCTAAGAATGAGAAGAACTGGAATTCAGGGAGAAAGTGGTACCCAAGGAACCCTCAGCCATAGTGACACTCACCACTGGAGGAAAAGCACACTGCCACAGTGTGTGTGAATGAGGATGTGACTGTATTGGAAGAGTTTCAGATAAGTTGACGCATTGCTTCCACATCCTCCTTCCTATGATACGCTAGTATGGGGCAGGAGTAAGAATTAAGATTTCAAATATTCCCCTTCTACTTTACAGACAGAATGTGAGGCACTCACCAGAGTGTTCTAGAATGCCCCAAAACTCTTTGAATATCCCCTCTGACATCCCTATTAGCATTTTACTCTAATGAATGGGGATGTTGAGTCTTGGTAAGGACCCAAGGGTTTAGGCAAAAGCCTCCTTTTCAAAAATTTCCCCAAAATACTCTCCTCTATTGCCTTTTCTGTCTCAGATTGTTAAGTCCAGTCTTTAAAAACTGGAAAGTAACAGGGAATTACAAGATAATAAAATGACCAATATTCTTACAACTATATAAATATTAATTTCTTTCCATTAACCTAAGCGTGTGTACATAAGCCAAACTGTGAATATATTTCATTTAACACATTATTAGTATTATCCATTCATCCAAGCATGCTTCAAAGCACCATTGTAATTATATTTACCTGTTGTTCTAATAAGTGCCTGGTATGTGTTGGGGCATCCTATGAACAGGAAGTCTTGGTCAGTAGGTCAGAGGAGATGTATCCTGTCTGACAAAACCAAGAAAAGCCATCAGGCTGAATATTGAAGCATATTGATCCCCACCCCTGCACTGCACTGACTCCAAACATCTATCAGATGGAAAGTAGCACCAGGTAGGACCTGCAGAGTGCACCTGGGAGGATACCAGGTGTGTTAAACAGTTAGAGTTGGTCTTATGCAGAAGTTCCCTGAGACCCTAGGCCAGAGGACTGAAGAAAGTCCAATCATATTAGGGGAGTGTTCTGAAGGGGAGGGGGCTGCAGAGTAGGATGTGGTGAAGGACTTCAGTCTTAGACACACTCCCACTGACTAAATTAGCTCCATAAATACAAATAACATACATACAACTCTCTCTCTCTCTCTCCCTCTCTCTCTCTCTCTCTCTCTCTCTCTCTCTCTCTCTCTCTCTCTCTGTGTGTGTGTGTGTGTGTGTGTGTGTGTGTGTGTGTGAGACAGGGAGAGATATGAAAGTAGAGATGATGTAGTAAAGGGTAAAAGGTGACTAAAGGCAGTGAGAACTGTGAGACAGGAGAGAGGTCAGGGATTGTTGGGGGGTATTCTCACAGTACCTCATATTTGTGTAAAGATAAATTTATGAAACCATGTGCAATGAATATATGTCAATTACAGTATTATTTTTAAAGTACTTTGTGGTGCTATATGCCTAGGACTGTTCTAACTTGCTTTTGGACATCAATTTATTTCATTTTTCAGGACTATTCCCAGTAACAAGTGGTAATGTTCTTCCTAAAGTGCAGATTAAAAAAACAAACAAACAAAACCCTGAAGCACAGAAAGAAAATGACACTTTCCCAGAGATGATGAAGGAAGCTCATGAGCAAGGTGAGGAAAAATGCTGCTCCTCTTCGAGAGTCCCCCGACTCAGTCCTTCCAGGTGAATGTGCTTTCTTGGGATCTCACTGGCATTCCCTTTATGACTCACTCTGCACTGACTGCTCTTTGACTTTGGCATCAGTGCTCATGTCCCTCATTTCATGGAAAGACAACAGAAGCTAAGCTTTGACTCTCTCGTAACCTTCATTTGGAAGGCAGGATCCATCAGAGGCCAACCAGGCTTCTAGAAAGCATATAGTGGCACAAACCACAAAGTTGTGTGGAGTCAGCACTGTCCTCTAAGGAACAATGCCTCTAACCTTCTCATCTGTGGTGACTGAGACCAAGAAGGATCCAGGGAAGACCAGAACAGAAAACTCTCACAACCCAGTATCACTTTTATAGCTTCAACGTGCAAGGTTTCTCACAGGCTCATTTGCTTAAAGCTGGATGTTTTGTTAATGGCCCTGCTTTTGGAGGTGATGGGGACTTTGGGAGGTGGAGTATGCCAAAAGAAGGAGATCACTAAAGACCTTCCCTTTCCATACAATGATGTAAGCTGCTCTGCTTCACCACATCCTCCCAACTGTCACAATATAAGGAAACCCCTCAAATCAGGAAGCCAGAATAAATAATTCCTCCCAACGAGTTGTTTTTTTCCCAGGAGTTTTGTACAATATCACCAAGTCTCACTAATTATCTTCTTCCATGGGCTCTTGCTGGTGACCCAATGGCCCTTCTCACACTACTCACATTTTCTGGCATGCAGAAAGCAGCCACTGATAATCATCAGCTTTCTTTGCTCTTTTAATGTAATCAATGTAATGGCCTTTGAAATTCAGCAGAGCCACTGTCACCAAATTCTCCCAGGAGACAGATGATTCTCAGCCATAACTATGCAAAGGGTGTTTTCCTTCTATGGTTTTCTGTTGGTGCTATAAGTTGGTTAAACCACAGACCACTCCAGCTCCAAACCTGTATTTCTTCCAGACTCTAGGAACAGCCCTCTGCTTTTGGAGTACTTGTTATTATTTATTATTCATTGACTCATCAGTACATCACAAATTAGCATACCCAAGAGGGTAGGAGATTAATGTTCAGCCTCCATTAGCTTTCAAGAATAAAGGTCCCTAGACCACTGAGGGTAGGTCCATGGGTTCCTCCAGTCTATCTTGGCATCACCTCATCCCTGCATCACTCCATCACTTCATCAAGCTGGAACACATCACCTCCTGCATCAGAGGTATTTCTATCACTGACCCATAATTCCAAGAGAAACCAGCACTACTGAGAAAACCACACAGTGATCTAAGAAGATTTTGTTTTAACATGACCATGGAATGTTGTAATGAATTTTTTTAGAAATATCTTTGGGGGCTGTGAGGGTTTTCACAGACTGAATATATATCAAAAGTGGGTATATTACAGTGGCTTACATAATACTGCTTTGCAGTCCAACTATAGCTGTCTGCATACTGGAGAGGCTAAGGACCCAGTAGCTGCCCATCCTTGAAGCTGGATTCCTCAGCAGCCTTGACCTGGCACTGATGCTTGGAGAGTTACTGGAGAGCTGCAGTCTTCAATCCTTGCTGAAATTATGAAGAAACTGGATCCTGACATCTATAAAGGAATGTAGCAATAGCAGTACTATAGCAGAGGTGGCGGCGACAGCAGTACCAGTGCCAGGAACAGAGCAGAGACACTTACCAGCAAGAGGCAAAGCAAGCAACAAAAAGCAACAGCTTTTTCTCTTGGACCTCCTTCTATCCGGACCATTGCTGGAATATGCTGCCCACTCTGGGTCTTCCAACCTCAATCAATCCTTTCAGGAAATACCTTGAAAAACACTCTGAGGTACATCACATTCTTTAATATGGATCTCACTCATGGGGATTACCCAATTTACCATAAAGTTCCATGAAAATCACTTCCTAGTGAGAAAGAGAGAAAAACAGGTTGAGACACTAAAAACAATCAAAGCAATTAAAAAGTTAGCTTTTTTTTTAACAACAGGGATGGGTATGTTGTTCAAACCCTGTGTTCCTTTATTATCAACATGAAGATGAAAAAGTCTACTTCATAAAATTAATGAGATGGCTGTATTTTGGTCTCTAAGAGAATTTATGATATTTAAACAAATTCTTTTTAGGGTTTTTAAAAATTTTTTATGCCTATTAATATTTTGTCTTCAGGAATGTCAGTGCACCATATGTGTGCCTAGTGTCTACCAAAATCACAAGAAGGTATTGGATCCCCTGAAACTGAGTTGTGGGTGGTTGTGAGCTACATGTGGGTGTTCGGAACCAAACCCTCGTCCTTTGTAAGTGCAGCAAGCACTCTTAACTATTGAACCATCTCTCCATACTCTCTCCTGGGAGTTTTGCAGGGAAGTATACATGAAGCTGCTTCCTCTGGCTCCCATCTATTGTTTCCTCTTATCTGCGATCATCTCTATAGAAGAAAAAAAGCCCATTTTCGCTACTGTTCAGACAATAACTTTCATCCATAACTTGAGTAAGTCTTAACTAGAATCAAATAGCCCTTAAGTGTGTAAATTACCAATTGCTCTGTAAAAGTGAAATAATTTCCACTCTCTTTGTGAAGTGAGATCTGAATGAAGTCTAAACCGTGGGACCAGTCCCTGTCTGTCAAGGCTTTTCTGACCTGTCAATCACCCCTCTATTCCTCTCTTTTGCAAGCATTGGAAACAGCAACTTCATGTTTTGTCTTGTGTTGCTGGAGTCTCTCACTCTGTAGGTTTAGATCAGCACACTACCAGGGTGTGGCTTAAAAGTCCCCCAACCTTTGTGTTTTCTATAAAATGACAAGTACCTGCATAGCCATGCCTGAGTCACGCCTGTGTAAGCATGCATGTATATGCACCCATGAGTCCAGGCATAGGTTTGTAATTATTCTGCCCAGCTAGGAGTTTTCATATTGACAAGAACGCAGTGCAACGCAGAGTTGTTTGTACTAGTGGTCCAGAGGCCCCCACAAGCAAAACTTTCTCCATTTAATAAAACAGACCAAATTATAAGTTGTAAAAAGAATTTCAAGGATTACATTATAGTTATCTTTTATTAAAGACCAAAAGAGTATGGTGTTAAATACAATATTCTGCATATAAGTTATTAACAATGTCATTTTAATCAGAAATTTTCACATTCCATAGATGAGCTCAGAGTTATGTGTCCCATATCAAAGAGAAGGCTGTATACAGTAGGCTATATGCTGAGCACAGTGAGAGCAGACAGAGCCATTACCTGTCCATTCCTTGGGGACCTTTACACTCTCAGCATGGCTGAACTGCAGAATACAAGAAAGCTTCTCACAGACAGATGTGAGTCACATCCCAGACCACCCCAGCTGAAATCTTGACAGAAGGACAAAATACTGGAATGTCTTACAACTCTCGTGTTAACTCTGTCATATATAGCTAGAACTGAAAAATAAATACTATAAATTTATTGCAGGAATGCATTTCTTGCCCAACTAGATTAAACTTCATTTAACAAAAAAGTTATGGAATTATTTGACACCATTTCTCCTCTCATCAAACAGTGTTAGGTAAATGAATATTTTAAATCTTGCACTCTGACTGTTTTTAAGCACTACAATAATTTGGTATCCATTCAGTCTAAAGCCCAGCAAACTTCCCTGCCTTACAGGTATTTCTATATTCTATATTCTAACATATATTCTATGCTAGAGCCCAGTTTTAAGCAATTGAGTATAATGTTGAGGAAATTTCATTAAGTGCAGTTGTGGTGGACAGCCCTAAGAAGTAAAACAGGTATGTGAATCAAACTCTACTACAAACTCAGTGTGTTACTTTGCATTGAATTTAATTCCTGGCATAGGAGGCAACAGAAACATTAATTAATATATTAATTCACCAAAGCAGTGAGTATATTTCCAACATGCAAAAAATGAGTTTGAGGCCAAGGTATAAAATTATGGGGCTCCATTTTAGTGAGTCTCTTCTAGAGATTGTTTAAAATATACTGCTACAGGGTACAAAGATGAAATAGAGTAAGAGCTGGTTGATTAATGTGGTTACTCAAAGAGGTGACAGTGGCTTAGGCTATGGAGAAAGGAGCAGTGGTCAGAGCTTGGGCACATTCTGAAAGTAACACTGATGACTTCAAGATCTGCTGCGAGCAAGAGAGAAATAGACAAGATGTCCAAGAGAAGTCCAGGATGGTTGAGGCTCTAGTGTATGATGGGGAGTTCTAATCAGGGGTAGTTATGTTAGGGATCTTTGATCAACTGTAGAGCATGCTTCTACTTGGAGGCCCTCAGCACACAAGTGGCTCTTGAGGGAATGACCTGGAAATGGTCATTGTAGTGGAGGTGTGAAAAGGACAGTTCATTTCCAGGTTTTCTTCACACTCAGTGCTGCTTCTGAGGTCTGCCTACAGGTATGTGCTGTTAATAAGAAATGCCCCATTGGTTCAAGTATTTGAAGTCTAGGTCCCTAGTTGGTGGCACTCTTTGAGGAGGGTGTGACGTCTTTAGGAGATGGGCCCTGGCTGAAGAAAGTAAGTATGTCATTGGAGGTGAGGTTTGAGGATTGATAGCATCTCTCTCTCTCTCTGTCTCTCTCTCTGCTTCTTGTGTGTGTGTTGCAAAATGTGAGCAGCCATTTTCCTGATTCTGCAGGCATGCCATGCCTTCCCTGCTATTATGGACTCTAGTCCTCTAGAACATACACCAAAACAAGCTCTTTTTATTTCCATGTTTCAGACTATACTTTATTTTGCATCATACAATTTTTAGCCATGCATCCTTTTTACATTCACAGTACCAAGGGATTAAAAGGGATGTAGAAAACTATATGAGAATTTTTACAAAATATCAAAGAAAGTAACGATAACACCAAGCATTGGAAAATATGTTGAGCGTCACCCAGTAAAGGCCAAGAAAGACAATTCTCTTTGGAGAACCCTGAAGGTTTCAGAAATGTAGCCAGTTTCACAGTGTGCATAACTTGTGTATTATTATTGCTAGACTTTGAGTGATGAACAAAAGCCTTAAGTTGCTATTGGCTATGGTGTTCTCTCACAGCAATAGAAAAGTGCTACAAAGATATTTATGATAAATTCTATAATTTCATGTACTAGTCATTAAGTCAACACATAAGCTATCAAAACTATGCATTCCGAGGTGTGCAGTTCTCTATGTAGACTCTGTAACTGGAGGGTTCACAATATGTAGAAATACACTGCCTTGCTAAGGCCTAGGCATAAACGTTATACTGAAAACCCGAAGCTAAAGTGTCTTATTTCAGAGAACACTGGTGGTGAAGACACATCTGCCTCAGATTCACCTTAGGGTTAGTAGACTAAGTCCCTTCCCCACGCCTCAGTGACACTGTTTGCTCTGCTGAGGTCCTGAGCAGAACACAGGAGAAGGTGGAGTCGCTGTCTCTGCTTAGTCAGGGACATCTGTCTTCCTGAGGTTTATAAGCCTTTAGACATGAACTGAATCACGCAATCTGTCGTCATGGTTTCCAGATGACACACAGCAGAGCAGGGGGTCTTCTTGACCTTCATGAGTATGTGAGCAAACTCAAATGAGAAATGTTTCACTACACAAACAGGCAGATGGACAGAAAGCAGGTCACTGTGGCTGCAGAACACGCATCCAATATTCCAGAGTTTGGGGCTAATTTCTCACTGAACCCAATGGGCAGATAGCCCCCAACTCTGTCAACACATTCAAGTGAATCAAGCATTCTCTGAGTCTTTCAGCAGTACTATTAACTTTTGGCAGAGGGCTCCTTTTCATATGAGTTTGTGTGTGACAAGTCATCTAGGTTTCAGAATCAAGAACGTTCTTTAAGGTGGTCATGGTAATTAGCTGTGTAGCTCAGTCTTATTCTGTGTCAGAAAATACAGTCTTTAGCCACTGCCTCTTAGTGGAAATGACAAACTCCAAACAAGTTTCTCTGTGGCATTGGGAAAGCCCGGGGGTTTGTTATCTGATGTGCGGTTGTGGATCCCACTCTGCAGCATATGGATGCTTACTCATGGATTCCTAGCTCACCCTTTTATTATCTACTTCCATAAAACGAATTACTTCACAACAGCCATGGCTTTGATCATGGAAACAAAACATTAGGAATATATAGATAAAAGATTTAGTCATTTCACCCACAAATCCCATTCAACCAATATTTTTTCATTGTATTTTCAATATATTACAATGTTTTATAGCAAATATTTTACAACCAGAATTATTTTTACCTGCTCCAGAACTGTTTATGCTACTGCACGGTTATTTAGAAACTAGGTAGGGGGGTTTATACCATCAATCCAAATATTTGAGAGAACCTGATTAAAAGCTAAATCCATTGCCATTTCTTGTAGCAAATGCAATGTGAAGGAGAGAACCAGTAATTTGTTGTATTTTTTATGTAAATCAATGTAATACATTGCTGACTATATAGATTTAAGGAAATAAATGTTTTTGAAGTATTTGGCTGACTAGAAGTGCCATTTAAGCTACACTCTTTTTTATCCAAATATGCCATGTTCAAAGTCAAAAAATCACCTTACAATTAACTCACATTTGATTCAGACTGACCCTCTGACAGGATGAGCTGCGTATGCCACCCTGTAAACAAAAACACAAAGACTTACAGATCTCTTCTTCAGAATACCATGAATTAATAAGACCTACTTACAAAAGTTGAGTTCAAACCAGCCATGGAATAGTGCCGTGACTGTCAAGGGTGCAGGCACTTACATTCGTTTTTAATCATTTCACATCAAATCAAAGGAGGTTTAAAAAATGCTTGAGCAGCACTGGCTAGTCTAAGGAAGCATATTTCTGAATCCATCCCAAAATGATTTATATCTGTCCTCGTGGTGACCTTACCCTTGAGCAGCATGCCTTTGCCCACACCTGGTTGATGACTCCTCGCTCCTTGGGATCCAGCATGCCAACTGTAGTCTGTTCTGTGACATGTTTCCTCGGTGATGGATCCAGGGCAGGGGCATCCCCAAAGGGGTCAGTGAAAGACAACAGCAGACTGGTGTGTGCAAGTGGACATCTGGCATGTAGTAAACGCATTTGGGAAGCTAATAAACCACTCATTGTGAACGACTCCTGAAATTGATTCTAATATGAGCAGTTGGGGGAGAAATTGGCTTTTAG
This sequence comes from Cricetulus griseus, assembly GCF_003668045.3. Taxonomy (NCBI): domain Eukaryota; kingdom Metazoa; phylum Chordata; class Mammalia; order Rodentia; family Cricetidae; genus Cricetulus; species Cricetulus griseus. The sequence goes on along the minus strand of NC_048600.1, from coordinate 29,503,568 downwards.
GAAAGTCATTTAATGTCATATAGAGTCCTTTTCCACAACCCAGTTAAACTGCTTAGCTGCTTACAAAGCAAATCCAGCCCATTTTGATCTGTTAACTAAGCAAGCTGTTTAGCCCTGTGACAGCTAAAGCACTAGGTGTGGGTAGAACAGTATCTCCACAGCATCAGTAGAAGGATTTGAACCAGCAGCTGGTCTAGAACTAACTGACTTTAGTGCTAAGAAAGGAATAATTATCACTCTGTGAATGATAGCACTTTTTTAGATTTCTCAGCAAAGCTTCAAGTTGTGTGCCTTTCACAAGCATAGTCTAAATGAAACTCTCGTATTAATCCTTTAGGCTTATTAACAAGATCCTGGTTAAATAAAAGGACTCAATGGTTCACAGGTCCTACCTTTGGGAGACCGGCCTGTGACGAAAGATCAACATGAAGTATGTGAATGTGGGATGTGAGAGGAGGACGGTGACTCTGTAACTCACTGAGGACTTTGCATCCTAGGGCCACCAGTGACACTGGAGGGAGTCGGAAAAGGTGGCAGCATGACAAAGCAAATGCTGACAGTGCCGAGAGAGGATAAAGACTCACTAATGTTTCTTCAGTGTCCCCTTCCTTCCTGTTCTGTTATATTCTCAGTGTTGCATGGTCAGTGAGGAAAGAGCAAGAAGTTTTTAAAAAAATCATGGTACAACTATGGATCTCAGAGATCATAAATAGAGGCAAAGTTCTGAAGAATCTTCTATTTCATAGCCTTAGAAGGAGCTTTAGAAAACAAACATAAATTTTAAAGTAATACATACTTTACGTTTAAGTACTATTTTTTGTTACTTACTAGTTGGATGACATTGGGCAAGTTATTTTCCTCACTAAGCCTAGCTTAGTCATTTGAAAAACAAGGATTTTATTGCTTGCCTAATTGGATGCTGTAAATAAAGAGAATAGCACACAGTTGTGACAACTTCATAACCTCTTTATAGGCATGTGTAAATATTTTTAACTCCTGAGTCTGAAGCAAAGAAGAAATGGGAAAAAAATCTAAAGCCTCATATAAAGACCATGCAAACCTACACCTGAAATACAACCCTGCTAGGACTGTATATACACATTCTAGAAGGCAGGCTTCATGACAGTCCACAGATGATAAATGCCAGTAGAGATGAGGCATGCTAACAGGAGTGCTTGTTACAGGAGGTGAGAAAATACCGAGACTGGAGCCAGGTTCTCCAAGAATCCCTGGGCTGACAAACTTGGGGGGTTGCTTGAATTTGAATGGAGGCAATTGATGCATTAAGCAAGTTTATAATTTCACAAGACAAACACTTGAAGATTCAGCATTATAGAAGCTGCCCCAAACACCAGCACTGACACAGAATGACTGCTGCCTGCTCACAAGTTCAGGGGAAGCTTGCAAAAGCACAGCAGCCCCGCCCGGAACAAAGCAGAACTTCATCTTCCCTACCCGCTCCTTTATGGTTCCAGAGAGAACGACCTTGCTTAATACCTTGTCCTCCATAAAAAGGGGTCATCCTGCGGTCAGATCATAGAAACCCGTGCCCCCTGACACCAAGCCACCAATCTCTGACGAGAAGTGGTGGAGCCTTGCCTGTGATTCATCCACTTAGCTGAAAGCTCCTGCCTTCCTGAGACTGCACATTGCAGTTCTAAATCCTGGCCATGTTTCCTACCTAGTAAAGCTTAATAGAATTAGCATGTTATATGGAACAGCATTCATCTTGTCTCAGAGTCATTTGTGAATAAAAAAAAGTGTTTTTATAAAACAATTTATCAATGGTTAAAATATACTAGAATACATTTATATCTGTTAATAATGTATGATGCATTGTTTGTATCATTATAGGTCTTCCTAAGTAGAAAAACAAAGGATAGAGGAAGAAATGTGTAGATGGTGATTGATAGATAAATAGATGCATACATACATATACATTCATATATACATTATTAATATATGGAAGGTGATAGATGATATATATATATATGTATGTATAGGTAATAGTTCAATAAGATAGATAGATGATAGATAGATGATAGATAAACAGATAGACAGAAGACCAAGACTATCATAATCGATGGAATTCTTATCTTCAAAGATTAAACATAATGCAAGTATGTCTACTGACACTATGTCTATGAAACACTGTCTTAGTGGTCTTAGTTAAGCAAATCAAACAAATGAAAAACTCATGAATATTGGGAAGAAAGAAAAAATACAAAACAGAAAGCTGTCATTTTTCCATATATGGCATGATTATTTACAAATGATTCACAAAAATCTATAAATAAGTTAGAGAATTAGTAGCAAGTTTATCAAGAACAGTGTCAAAGTCTACTAATTAATGGTAATTTTATGCATTAGTGTTAAAATAGAATATAAAACAAAAAATAGCATCATCACAATAGCACCCAAAATTTATAACATATGGGAAATGCACTCAAAATCTACAGTCTGAAAACACTGGGGAAATATAAACACAATCATGTCATGTCCCTGGAATATCTGCTTAAATAAGTATTACACATTAAAACTCCTTAAATACTATTGTGATAATTACAATTAATTCTAATCTAATACAAAGCAATCCAAATCAACTTCAGCAGGATTTTATGCAGAAAGAGATGTGTTCATTTCAAATGCACTTGTGACAACACAAGTACATAATGTGAATTGAGAGAGCCAAGAAGTTAGGAGGAATCACATGATATCAAATCTGCATAATAAGCCAGGACAATCAGCTAGTGACACTAAGAATGTGTAAACATATTGTTCAACAGAGGAGGGCCACAGATATAACCAGCTCTAGCCATATTCCTGGAAAGACTCACGGTAGTTCTTAAGGTGTTTGAAGGAGAAAGTAGACTGCCTCTAATATTCAGAACTTGACTATGAAGTCCAGAAATTGATTCAGGAGCAGAGAGTTAATTTGTTTTTGTTTAAGAAACAAAGTAATTCAGAGTTAATGGAGTATTTTCACACATAAAACTGAGACTACTGGTCTACCTGTGTAACAAGGAACAGTCACTCAGCACCCCACCTCCACATACAAGTTAACTCTAGATTGGTCATGGATCTGTGTGCAAAACCCAATACCTGAAAACATTTAGATGAAAGAAAAGAGAAAATATCTTTATTTGAATATAAGTTAGATCTAATTTTATGAATGAAATTAGATTCAATTTAGATAATCATAAATACATATAGTGCTTAATGTTTGATTCACAGAAGACAAATGAGAACTGGAGAAATGATGGATCAGCAGTTAAGAGAACTGACTGCTCTTTCAGAGGAGTGGAGCTCTGTTTCCAACACCCAAGTCAGTCATCTCACACCACCAGTAATTGCAGCTCTAGAGATTAATCTCCTTCATCTGGATCCCATGGGCACCTGCATATACATATTCAAATATGTGTACACATATACAGCATTAGTTTTTTAATTTAGAAAATAAAAAATTCTCATCAAAAGCAAGAACATCTGCTCATTAAAAGACACGATTGAAAGATGAGTGAGTGGCTAGAAAGATGGCTCAGCTGTCAAGAGCACTTGCTATTCTTCAAGTGGACCAGTGTTCTCTTCCCAGCACCCATATGTGAGAGCCCACAACTACCTGTAATTCTGGCTCCAGAGAAACTTCTCTGACACTCTCAATTGTGTGATGCCATGTGTCTGGTCCTCCAGTGTCCCCATGCTTGTGTTTAAAGGTGAAATGGCTCTCCAATACATGTCCCATCCAGAGACACCTCAGCTTCCCTTCTGCTCCCCTCTCTTTCCTTAAAAAGTAAATGAGCTCTGTATTCCTATCCATAAAAGTCAGAACCAAGAATTGGTCTCTGATCTCCACAGGAATACCATGGCACATGCATGTCACAAGAGCATGTGCACATGTGTGTGTGCACGCACACACACACACACGTGCGTGAGCACACACACACACACACACACAAGTAAATAGAATAAAATGTTCTTATACTGTGTACAAAGAAGACATGAAGGGTCAACAATGAATACTGAAGATAAATAAAAGCAAGCAAAATGATCCATCATAAAGTGTGATAAAGAAATAGATGTCTTTTTATATCTACAAATCATATTCATCTAAATATTCCAGCTTTGGGGAGAGGCTCTTTGCCTGGTTCAGACAGGATTGTAAGGCCTTTCACTTTTAAGTACTTTAAGCTCAAGACCTTGTTGGTGCTGTGCTGGGGGGAACATCATCATACCTACAAAAGCACCACAGAGAAGTTCCATGAAGGTCAAGAAGGGCCCTATGTCTGCAGTGTCTGCATCATCCTGGCTGCCTTCATATTCTGTCTCTCATGAGTTTGTAGACCAAACACCAAATTGCTTAGAACTAATGCCCAACTTATGTTTTCCAGATGGCGAGACATTCTCCAAAATGCACAGATGTATTTGGTAGGTGAGTTTGTTTCAGAGTTTTTCAACTTGTCTTCTCAACTGCACATAAGATGCAACTGTAGTTTCCCCAGGACCATTATACCCAGATTTCTGGTTCCCCTTCACTCGTGGATGCCTTTACACCATGGACTCTGACAGTGGTGCATTGTGTCTTTGACTGGTACACAGCATGTTGTCACACCAAATAGATCTATGTGTCCTTTAGAAACAGTTAAAGCCCTTTCTGAGAACGGTATCCTGCAAACAGCTGTCTTCCGCGTCAAAGCTATGGGATCACTTTCAGCATCTCCAGACAGAAAGCCTCTATGCTTCCTTTCTTCTGCAGGGATCGCCAGATAACACTTAAGTGACACAAAGATTCCCTCCCGGGCTATATTACCTACAGATGAATAAAACTCAATACATTATTGTAAACACAGAGATGTTCTGATTTTGACAGTGGGAGGGTTTCAAAGTGAAGAACGAACATGATGGTAAAATGAGAGGGTTGGCTGCAGTGAATGGAGAATCTATCTGTAGAAATCCACACAGCATTGTGTGAGAGAGGGAAGCCTTCATGGATACAAAAGACTTGCACTGGCAGTCTCCTCACATCTCAAGACAAAAGTCATTGCTATCAGGCCTCTCTCTGGTATAATACACCTGGCCCACTCCATATCCAGGAAAGCCAGAATGGGCACTGTCAGTTTATTGGGGGCTATATTTATATACCCCCAATGCTCTTGTGTCTGCTTGCTAAACCTCATATATTGTTTGGCTTCTCCTCCTATCACACCTGCACGTAATACCTTAATTTCTTCCTCTGATGAGGGTCTGACCTTGATCCCCAGAGAGATTCTTAGTAAGTATGTGAATGCTGTGATGTTGTGATGTGCATCTGCAACCCCAGCGCTCAGAAGGTTAAGGTATGAGGTTAGCTGCAAACTTGAGGCTAACTCATCTATACAGAGTACCAACCAGCTATGACTTCAACACCTCCTCCCTCAATGGAGATTATAAGTGTGACCTACACCACCATTCCTCTATCCTGTCAAAATTTAATTCCTTTCATCTTCCTTAGTGTATGCTTAGCTCCACCCCTGACTTTATTCCTGAATTGCAGTCATCCTGAAATTTTTCAGCCATCCATCCTTAATTTGCAGTGCTAGAGACTGACCCCAGGAACCCATGTATGCTAGAGAAGCAGTCTACTACCAAGCTACAGCTCTAAACCTCTAATTCATTTATTTGTCAATCCATAAAAACATATAATAACCTCCATTAAGATAAGAAGACCAACATCACATTTTTATATACATGGGACAATTTATTAACCCAGCTTCCTTTGTGTTCTTTCTTATTGACAGCTGCCATCTGTCCTGTCCAACTCTCTCTGTCACTGTGGCATTAACTTGTGGCCCCCATCTTAGTCCTTTCCCACCATTGTCAGGCCCTCTAGGGCTTGGAGGATGCAGTGGGCCATACTCTTCAAGCCTCTGGTGAAGTGGATGGGTCTGACACCATTTCTATGTCACATTCCATAGATCTTGGTCATGGAGTCAACCCCAGCACCACCACGGAGGTACAGGGACCGTGCTGTGGAAGCAGCTTGTGTGTAGAACCAGTTCTCATCATAGCAGGTAAGCTCTTTATGTTTGGCCAGCTTGACTGTGTCCATCACTTTGGGGACTTTTAGCTTCCTGGACTTTCTGAGGAAGGCTGCCAGAACTCTGATGGACTCTGCTGGTTAACATCTTCTACAGTAACTCCAGGCATAGTGTGGCTTCCATGCTGCCAGCCAAAGGCAAGAAAGCACATCATAATATTTTATGTTAATTCACAAACACAATTTTTCCTGTTTATTCCTTATAACTGTCAACAAATTTGGAACCCACAACAAAGCATCATTCTGGTTCTCCTGACTTGAAGACAATTAGTGACAAGCACATGCATTCAGTTCATCGATCAAGTAGGAAAGAGTGAGGGCCAAAAGAAACCATAGAAAATGCAAAGCACTTGCCCTGAAACTGGATGACCTGGAAGTGACAAGGTGGGCTTCTCCCTGCTTCCTTTAATCCTCACCTTTCCTTTGTTCACCAGAAATGGGAAGGGAGAAATATGGCATGCCATGTTTGTCACGTTCATATGTGCAAGCTATGTTAGTCAGGGTTCCCTTGAGAAACATAACTGAGAGGATGTTTATGTACTTAAAAGGAGTTTATTACACTGGGTTATGCAGTATTGTAGGGAGACACTGTAGCCTCACCTCCTAGTAGCCCCTACAGGTGTGCCTGGCCACGCCCGTGAGGGCAAGGTCAGGGGAGGTCAAAGATGATGCGCGGACAATTCTTAAGGGACCAGTGGATGCCCCTTCTCTCAGGCCACTCTAGCTTGCGGCCTCTGGGCACGCTCTGGCTTGCGTTTGGGCTGGTGTTTATCTGAATAAAGAAATCTTAGCCTTACGGATTACGGATCATCTTTGAGCGCACACATCACATAATACTCAACACTTGGTGCCCAACACCCACAACCCACGCAGCTCCCGTGCCTGCTGTGGCTCCGAGTGTGACCACTTCACATCCCCGGCCTCTGCTTTCTGGCTCAGAAGCTTCAGGGAACACAGTACGTCTGGGTAGTCCAGCAATGGCTGTCTCACAGTGAAGAGAGTGAGAACCCAGTAGCTTTTCTGCCCTTGAGGCTACATGCCTCATCAGGCCAACCTTGCACTAAAGAGCCTGAGGATTCCTGCAGAGCCACTGGTCTTCAGTCAACATTGGAAGACAAAGAGGCTGGTTTCTGATAACAGCAAAGTAATGGAGCAGCAGCAATGGCAACAATGGAATAGAGGACACTGTCAGCAAGATGACAATGTGATATAACCTCCTTCCATCTGGGATAACACTACAAAATGCCTCACAAGTACCGCTCACAAGTTAGAGTGACACTTCCCTCCTCACACAGCCTGACCAAGACAGTCATTCATAGTTATGCCCGGAAGCTTGTTTCTTAATTGATGACAGATCCAGTTAAATTAACAACAGAATTAACCAGAGGATTGCCAAGGTGGAATGTGTAGCAACTGTGGTCATGGAATCCATGACTGGAAAGATAGAGAGCATGACTGCAGAAAGATCACACATCACCCAAACTGGGAGAGCACTAAGAAGTCACAAAGAGATGTCTAATTAATGCCATACACACTCTCCATCACTGCCATGTGGCACCCACATCAGAGGTCTAATGCAATGGATCCATGTGATACTGAACAGTGGGTGGTCCAAAACAAACCATTTCTCTTTATATACTAATTGTCTCTGGCACTTTGTTTCAGTGAAGGAAAGCTGACTAAGACCTGAATGAACTGAAATGGGAAATGGCAGGTTCTTTCCTTCTTTTTAAAGATGTTTGTGGACAAAGAAACGTGACCTCCTTTCCAGTCTGTACTCACATAAACCAAATGTCCTAAACCTCAGAGCAATAACAGGAAATGTTCTCCAGACATGGATTGGAGTCAATTTTGAAAGTTTATTTTATCTACTCTTTGACAATCTCATATACAATACAATGTGTCTTGATCATATCCACCCGCAACTTTCCCTTCCCACTCCCAGCAGATCACCCCTCAACTCGTCCTCCTCCTGTCTCTGGATCCTATTCATTTTTATAGAATGCTGAGTCAAAGTAGTGGTGACCATGTGCATATATATGTATATGGAGGGGTCAGGCAGAGCACCATCATTTTAAAGCACCCACTATCACCTGCTTATAGGCTTGGGGATCAAGGTGAATTAGTTGAAGTTGAAACAGCTAAATTCTCAAGGGGTCAACATGAATGAAAAGCTGACTGTCATCAGGTCTGAAGTTATCAGGTCCAAGTGTTAAATGGCCATAATGTCATCATTTACCTGCAGAAACGACCTACAGGGAGACAACTGGCATGTGTGGTAGAATGTGATAGACTGTAAAAGTCATATTAGGGGGTGAATGGAGGGGGAGCTTGGTATGGAACGGCTCATAGGCAGTGAGAAGTGGATCCAACTCTCTTCATGAGAGCAGCACTACACTACCAGCGATGACAGGCTCCTCCTTGGAACCACCACTGTGTCAGACATATCAAACGCCTGTCGTGTCATCGCTAAACTTCTCCACATGCCTCAGAGCTGCTCTTAGGATTTTCCATAGCTTCATGGATGTGAAAACTGGCACAGTTATCTAAGAGCATGATAACAGGAAGAGTCTGCATCCATTTCATTGCCTGCTGCAACAAAACACCGAAGCCTGGGGAACTTAAACCATGACATCCGTTCCCTCATTCCTCTGGAGACCAGAGGTCCAAGGGCAAGGTATCAGAACCAGTTCACTTCTCTCCATATTTCCCAATGACCACAATTCTCTGTATTAGTACCCCTCTGTGTGTGGTCAAGTTTCTTCCTTCAATAAGGACAATAGTCTTATTGAATTAGGACTCATCATAATAGCTTCTTAAAGGCCCTGTTGTCTAGATATAGCCACACACTATTTGGTTCTAGGGGTTAGGGCTTCAGTGCATGGATTTTGCAGTAATACATTTTAAACCAGCACAGAACTCAAGCAGAAGCTGAGATTTGTTCTGAAAATATGGCACACATGTTTTCACCACGGTGTCTGGCTCCAACTGCTACAGGCAGTAATGTTGCCCCATGCTTTTTAAGTACCAAGTTTCCAGGTTGCTGTCTATCAGCATATTGTAGGAGAGAAGCAGTCAAAACTTACTCTAATGCAAAACAGAATATCGTTGTAATTAAACATGCTACCTCTGAAAACCATGCAGCATATTAGCTAGAAATGTGCTGGGGCCAAAATAGGTCAGTAGAGAGTTTGCTGCACAAACACGAGGACCTGAGGATCAGGGTTCAAATTCACAGTGACCCTATAAGGTCAGATGCAATGGTGTACCTCTCTAATCCCAGTGCCAGGGAGGTGGAGGGACAAGTAGCTAGATCCCCGAGCCCCCTCTTAGTAAACATTACATCACCTTAAGCATCCATTCAGAGTAGAGCTTGGAAAGTACAAACTACCAAGTGCAGGGTCTTTTTAGATACTCAGATGTGTGATTTAAAGCTGTAAGTTGATTGGTTATAGGTCAGAGTAAAAGAACAAGATTTTTTCATATATATGTATAACAATTAATGAAAAGGGAGACCATGAATTTGAAAGAGAGCAAGGAGGGGTATATGAGAAGATTTGGAAGGAGAAAAGTGAAGAAAAATGATATATTTATATTATAATCTCAAAAAGAAACGAATTATATTATTTTAGATTTATATATAATTTATACTATGTTAATTTCATATTTTATGAAAATTTAGTATCAATCCAAACACTGATAGAGAAGATCACAATACACCTTAGGGCAATAGGACTGGCCCAAACAGTGAAGAGGAGCCTTTGATTAAATAAACCTAAACTCTTCAATGTGACTGAACTATCAAAGAGAAGCATTTGGAGGCCAAATCTCAGAGCTATCTCCTCTTTTCAGTATATAGACCGATACCTTTCTGGTTTTCCTCATAGAACCTGAGGGATGGAGTCTTTCACTCCTCTCCATGAAGCCCCAAGGGATGGGATCTTTGCTCTTTGCGGTCCCCTGATGGATAGATCTTTGCTCTTTATGGGCCTCTCAGACCAAGCACACAGCATCAAGACATGCGAAACAAGATACTCAAAAGTCCTGGACCTCTCTGATAAGCGTGTTCTAGAGGTCACTGCATGTATATTGGTATTTATGTTTAGAATCATATGCCCTGGATGAAAATGAAGCCGAGTGTATCTCCTGGTCAACACCTTCTCAGAATTTCATCCACAACCACAAGGTGCAGGATCTCTGGGCAGTGTTCAGTTCCATCACACAATTATAAGCTCTTCATTGTTGTCATGACAACAACCCATCCTTCCCACTTGAAGCAGACTTCTTTATTCAGAGGGAAGTGTTACTTGGTGTCTGCAGGGAAGCTGTAAATTTTTTTTTGAACCATGCAGCTAAAAGGGAAATGAATTAGATTCCAGCATACCTCTTAAGACTAAAGTGTCTGTGTCCATGCTAACATAAAACCCCTTATTGGAGCTCAACTCTCATGGTAGTCAAATACCTTCCTTCCAAAGGTCTTGATTCTCCCTGTCATGATGCAGTAGAGATTTACTTCAAGCTAGCACAGTTCTCCAGTGCTAACCTTGTCCACAGTTCTTTCAGGAACAGGTATACCAATATCTTAAATTAAGTGTCTATAGTTCTATAAAGATGAATATTTATGATGCTGATGAAGGGCTTATCCCAAATGGTGATCTCTTCCTTGCCTCTGAAGTCCCATCAAGACTAGGTGTGTATCACGAGAGATAGATAGATAGATAGATAGATAGATAGATAGATAGATAGATAGAAAGATAGATAGAGCCCCTTCTTGCTGATAGACCTAGTTGGTGCTCTAGTTTGTTAGTTTTAAATGTCAACTTGCTACAACCTAGATTCACTTGAGATCCTCAACTGGCAAAATGCCTAGATCAGGTTGGCCTGTGAGCCTGCCATGAAGAATTGTCTGCAGGAAGACCCAGCCACAGTGTCTGGCACCATTCCTAGATAGGGGACATATGGGGGATCTGAGCTCTGTGAGATAGGAGAGAGCTAAATGGAAGCCCCATGACTGCATTCATTTCTTTGTGTTCTTAACTATAAATGTAACCTTACTAGCTAATTGAGTTTTGGACTTGTTGTCCCTTCAATGGCACACTAAAAGTTGTGATTGTGAGCAGGGTAAACCCTTCCTCACTTTCATTGTTTTATTTTTTGGTCAGTGTTCAATCGCAGAAACAGTGCTGTAGACTTTCTACTATACCGGGGGCTTCCAGGGTCCCTTGTGTTTGTTCTCATCCAATGCCGAGTCTCAGTGTTTGTATACTTGCAGTATACTCTCCAGGGAAGAACTGAATCTGTTCACAAGCAAACACTAATTCAAGGCCTTTCTGATATCTTTCACAGCAAAAGAAAATGTCAAAGTGATACCAGAATGGCCAAAATAGAGCAGAGTGGAAATGTTTCCATGAAGCAAATGGAGAGAATATAGATTTGTAACCCAAGTCCTTAAAATTCTCACCAACATGCAGTTAAGAACTAAAATAAAAGAAGGAGAGAGTCAAATATAAAATGAGTAAGTGCATAGAACATTAAATGTGTAAAAAGTAAATCGAAGCACAATGTGAGGTCAAATAGAATATCTAGGATTGGGGGGATGGCTCTGTGGGTAGAATGAAAATGTCCCCTGTAGGCTCTGACCCTTGAACACTTGGTCTCTGGTTGGTAGAGCAGTCTAGAGGAGGTGGTATAGCCTTGCTAGAGGAAGTACTACACAGGGGTGTGGTATTTGAGATTTTATAACCTCTCCCCACTTCCTGTTTATGTGCTCTGCTTTATGCATATCCTTTTTATGAGATGTGATCTCTCAGCTCCCTGCTCCTGCTGCTGTGCCTCCCACACCATGATGGACTCTTACCCTCTGGAACCAAAACTCTGTTAAGTTGCTTTTAGCCACAATGTTTTATCACAGTAGTAAAGTAACTGTACAGGGGCTTACTGCATAAGTGTGAGGACCTGAGTCTGGATCCTTGGAACTCAACTTAAACTGGGTGTGGAAGTGTGCATCTGTGATCTCAGTCCTTCTACAAGATGGGACTCAGAAGTTAAGGCCAGTCATCCTGGTGTACCCAGTAGCAAGCAACAAAGAGATGATGGTCAGGACAAACCAGTGTGGTTTGTTGATTCTTTTCCTCTTTCTTAGTGACAGTGTCTGTTGCTGCCACAGAGATCCTCCACTGACTTTAGACTCCAGCTTCTTCAGTATTCTCATGTGGATTTCATATTATCAACTCTCTAGGGAGCTCCAGGCATTCAGATTAAGACTTCTGAGGCAGCCAGTTTATAGACCGAGGAGTGACTTAGTTATAGGCAGCTATTGCTGGACTCCTAGTCCTTATCCTGAAAGCAATTAAGAAAGTCCTCTTTTATGACATGTACACATTCAATTGGTTTTGTGCCTCTAGAAAACCCACCTAATACAAGCACTGTGTGCTCATTGGTGAAAGGACAAGTCAAAGAACCAGAATATACAAGTTTGAACTTGAAAGGAAGTAAATGCCAATAAAAGGGCATTGTAGTCTCCCTCTAAAAATGCAATCCAAACTCTTGTATCCATCACGTTTTAAATCTTCTCCTATTAGCAAGGTGGAGACAGCTAAACCTAGAGCTTCCAATCTGAACATACCCTTCCATTTTGAAGTGATAGAACCTAGGTGGTACTTGTACCTTGTGACCAACCTTAGACCAAGGCTAATACATCAATACCATGATTTGATTAAAATATCAAACACACCAATGTTTGTCATGTCTCTACCCAATCTCCTTTAAGCAGTTTGATGTTTACCACAAATGCGCCTTGATACAGATCTGTGGGAGGTGGTGTCAAAAAGGATGCCTAACAATTTGAGCATCTGGGACTAATAAGCTATCAGCAAACACTTGGCTTATGCATGGCCAATCTGTTTCTGAATACTTTGAGTGCTGACTGTATCAATAGAGATAGACTGTGATGGAAAACATTCCCTGTCATTCCTACAACATCCTTGGATGCTCAGGTCAGGGGGCAGGGAGGCTGCAACAATAAGAATGGAAGCAAGATAGAGAGCTACAACCCAGTGCCAGAGTTCATACACGGCAGTAGCTAAGGAAAGCAGGTGTGCAAGAGCTGAGCATACTCTGTCCCTCCTTCTCCTGTTCTTGCCTGCAATGTTCGGGGTTCATTATAACATCCATATGTTCTTCCTCAAAGAACTTATGCTATAGTAGTATGATTAATCTTATATCACTGCTTTAAACATATGACCAAATCATGTGGTAAATGATATTTAGACACAATTTTATGGTGCTAAAGAGGCAAGAGACTAAAATAATCATAAAATTAATTCAGTTATAAGAAAATTTCTGAGATTAAAAATATATGCACTCATATTTTAAAAACACACACAAACAAAATGACATGCAAGAAATACACTTAAATATTTACATGTGCATGAGAGATGGGAAGACACTGTGACTACTAAAGAGGGAAACATAAAATAAAAGAATTGTTGTATGAATGAATCATATTAATACACCATACACTGAAGAGGAGCACAGATTGAAAACAGGGTAATAAGGAAGAGGAGGAGGAGGGGGAAGAAGAAGGAAGAAGGAAGAAGGAAGAAGGAAGAAGAAGAAGAAGAAGAAGAAGAAGAAGAAGAAGAAGAAGAAGAAGAAGAGAGGAGGAGGAGGGGGAGGAGGAGGAGGAGGAGGAGGAGGAAGAGGAGGAAGAGGAGGAGGAGGAAGAGGAGGAAGAGGAGGAGGGAGAAGAAAGGAGAGGAGGGGGATATCTTAAATTACTTTCTGTTACTATGACAAAATACTATGACCAATTCAACTTATAAAATAAAGGGGTTATTTGGGCTTACAGTTTCAGAGGTTAGAGTCTATGATGGTAGAACAAAGACATGGTAGCAGGAACAGCTGAGAGCTCGCATCTTGGTCTGGGGATGATGAGAGGTTTTTTAAGTCTCTAAACCTTACCATCCTGCCACCATGCCCAATGACACACCCCTCCAACAAGGTCACACCTCCTCATCCTTGTCACACGGATCCACCCACTGGGGACCAACCAATGAAACACATGAGCCTATGGGGACCATTCTCATTCAAACCACAACAGGGGAGGAGGTAGGGTGAGGGAGGAGGCAAAGGAGAAGAGGAGGATGGGGAGACAAGGACCAGGGAAAAGAAACATTAAACATCTAAGAAGATCTCTAAAGTCTAGCTGGGCAGAGGTGACACATGTCCTTAATCCCAGTACTTGGTAGGAAGAGGCAGGCCGATTTATGTGAGTGTCGAGGCCAGCCTGGTCTACAGAGTGAGTTCTAGGACAGGCTCCAAAGCTATACAGAGAAACCCTGTCTCAAAGAAAAACAAACAAACAAAAAATCCCCTCTAAAGTCAACATGGATTCAGCAACAGCTACAGCCACTGAGACTCAATGGCCTTTCTTTCCCATCTAGGAAGACCTGAAGGTCTGTCATAAGATATGAGCCATAGAAGAAGACACCAGTAAGAATCAGGTAGAAATGGGCAATGGCTTGCAAAGAAATAATTAACACCATTGTGATAGCATAAAGCTTTGACTGATGACATAGCTGTGAAAATCAAGCAAGTAGGACAGGATCTATTGCCCCTCTTGGTTTTCCATTGGATAGATCACTCTGTTTCTTTGTCGTTCAACAGTTTGAGTGTGTTTAGATAACTTGTGGCTGCCCCCAGTCTAGCAAGGTCTGTCAGGGGTAGGAGGAGGGAGGCCCCTTAAGACATTCACCATATAAAATAACATGTCTGCTTCACAACAACTGAACATGGACATCAACACTCAAAGATTTCTGGATGCAAATTGACCAAAGTTAATTCAAAATCAAATCCATTATGAATATGAGGTTTTGTGACAGCCCCAATACGTGTTCCACCACTTTACTACACCTCAGCCTTGGTTCTGAGCACCCAACATGCACAGGGTGCATTCTGCCACACAACACCAATGAACATGGCCTAAAATCCCTTGGCTCAGGTTGAAGACTCTGCATGTTAAAACCTGTTGTGATTTTACTTCAAACACAAGGTTTTCTGCTCTAATAGAAACATAATGGTTTAATCATAGAAAATAGAGACTTCTAATATTTTCCTGCCAACATTCCTAGGCATGACTTTGGTCTTTCTTGTGCTTATAATATTTGAATTTCACTGAAAATATCATCCACTGAGTTTGGGATTGGGTCTGAATTTCCAACAATTTACGAAATAGTTGTGAACATTCATCTACCGTTTTGTGCTATGTGTTCACAGAAAGCAGTATTCTCATCATTGACAGTTATGAAATAAATTATTGATTGAGCCTGGGAAGTGTTGAAGGCACTTTAGAACCATATGACCCCTGTGTGAAGTAGTCAGCCAGGACTTAACCCTTTGTGTAAAAGCTAACAAGAACATCCACCTAATTAATATACATGTGGACTTTCATGTTTAATATAGTAAAATTATATACCCGTAAAAGACTTGTTTTCAAGTAAATTTATGATCAAAGTCACTTATGTTTGATTTATGAACCTATTTTATGAACCTATATGCCCAAGGTCGCACACACACACACACACACACACACACACACACACACACACACACACAAACACACAAACACATATACAAACTAACACACACACATATACACACATACACCCACACACATATATACTCATGAACACACACTCACACACATACGCACACACAGCACCTCTCATGATAGAAGGATCACATATGGAACATATTTAAGAGGCCTTTGTAAGTAGCTTGGAGACCCTACCAAACACAGAAACTGAGGAAATCTAAACCTGGAATTATCAAGCATTGCATTGCTTGCACTTTGTCGTTACATAACTCACATGCCACACATTTCACCAATTTGAACCATGCATTATACAAAGAACTTTGCAACAAACACCAGCAACACAGTTATAGAGTATTTCCATGAGGATCAAGGGTCCTCACTCCCATTCCCAACTCCTAGCCCATGCAGCTTTCCATGTCTCTATAGGTTAGCCTGAGATGCTTCAGATATTCTGAATGGTAACATATGTTTTTTGTAATTGGATTCCTTCATTTGCATAATGTTTTCAAGATCAGCTATTATTGTATGGGCTTAGTAAGTAGCCTCCTCCGGCAAACAACAACAACTACAAAAAACAACACAGAACTGGTGCATTGAACACAGATCATTTTCTACACTGTCTTTGTGCTCTGCTTTATTTTGCTTTCAGGATGATTTAGGCAGCTCTGGTGATTCTGGAAAAAGAAGGAGGGCATTTCAGTTTGCCATCTCTACCCCTCCTCCTCCCCCAGGATCATATGAGGTTTCTGGACATGCTTAAATGCTTGGGTGCTGTAAAAATCACTAGGTATTGCCACACAGAAGAGAAGAGAAGGAGCAGGGGTGGGAATTCAACCTTCTACAGTCATGACTTGTATCTTGGAGACACTGACATTCTTAGTAGTAAATCAGTCCTTATTTTCCTCCAAATGCCCCTTTCTATTGGTTAGACACAAAGTACACACCACAAAGGACACTGTGTATTTAGTCGGACTTGAGCTAAATATGAGGACATTTTGTGAACAGAAGACTCAGTTTGTGAGCAGCAGGAGCTCAGGTTATAGCAAAGCTCTCCAGTAATTTGGCATGTGCCTCTGGCCCATCTGAAGATAGCCTCCCATCATACAAGAATGTGCATGTACACACACACACACACACACACACACACACACACACACACACACACCTTCAAAATGACCAAAAGTTGCTGGTTTCTTTTTCCTTTTTGAGTCTGAGTGACTATAACCTGTTGGGTTTTGTTTTGTTTTGCTTTGTTTTGTCCCAGAGTTTAATATAATGCCTGCAGTGTAAATGTCTTCCAACAAATGTGGAATGGGGGAGAGAAGGAATAAAAGAGAGAGAGGAGAGGGGAGAGAGTGAGGAGGGAAGCAGGAAGGGAGAAAGGGAGATAGACAGGATAGGAAGGAGGGAGGGAGGAAGGAAAATGCAGGGATGAGGAGAGGGAAGGGAGAAAAGAGGAAGAAAGGAAAGGAGGGATGACAAGAGGGGAGGAATCAAACCTGCAAGCAAACTAAAACTGGCCAGTTGTCCTAGAGCAGCTTAGGGATCACGAACAAGACTCATCTCGTTGAATCAGGGATACAACCCAGATGCCATTTAGTGAAGCAGCATCCCTTTTCCAGGGAAGTGTGCAACAAATTCTACACATTTTGGGGGGGAGTTAAAGCCACATAGGTATGTCTGTAGCACATGTTCTGTACAGGTCTCTCACTCTTTCCCAACTAACAGGACCTAGGACATGAGTCGCCTTCACTTTTCCAAGTTACCTCTTGCCTACTCGGCATCCCCTGTCACTTTCAGACAATTCTGCTTCACAGTGGACACCAAGACCCACACAGATTTTGTTTCGTTGTTGATCTGTAAGCAGGCAGGAGATCTCTGCTTGTGCTCTAGACCCAGATCAATATATGGATGGGGAGTGCCAAAGTCAATACTGTAGCTCTTCTGTGCCCCCCTCTCTGTGTGTATGTGTGTGTCTCCCTCCATACCCCCTCTCTCTGTATGTGTGTGTTGTGTATATGTGTGTGTGAGCATGCACGCACACGTGCACGCGCGCACACACACACACACACACACACACACACACACACACACACACACACCAACATTGTACTATAAGCTACCCGATGAGGACAAAACCTTGAAACCATTCATTTCATCTGAGGATCATGGCTCCACCAGCATTTGTGTGAGTCATGGTTGTTCTAAATAAGAAGTGTGTCTGCATCCTAACAGACTGGTTCCCGTTCAGCTAATGGGAACATGAGCTTTAACACCAGCCAGTGCATCTGTCACCACCTGTATCGTTTTGAAGTTGGACCACAATTTGATTCCCGCATATGTTAGAGACCACAAAAGGAGCAATTCTTGCAGGAGTCATACTGAAATGGAATTATTTGTAAGAGGAATTCTTTTCAAATTAATCTCATCTTTTCATCTTTGAATCAAATGTTGTAAAACTTAGTGAAAGGCCAGAGAGACAGCCTGATGACCTGAGTTCCATCGCTGGAACTCACACAGTGGAAGGAGAAAACCAACTCCCTACAAATTGTCCTTTAACCACCTCTCTCTCTCTCTCTCTCTCTCTCTCTCTCTCTCTCTCTTATGCACACCAAGTAAATGAATATTTTAAAAATTAACCAACATTGTTAAGAGCAAAAGACAAAAGAAAGCAAAGCTAAGAACAGAAATGGCATATCACTCTTGAATATAAAAATAAATAAAAGTAACCCAAAGGATGCATTTCTCAAAGCTAATAAAATAGTGTTCAAAGTTACTTATCATAAAAAAAGAACCAAGGGAAAGGAAATAAAATTTTAGTTGATGAATATGAAAACAAAAATGCGGGCTTGTGAAGGAACATAAAGACAGTCCAGCAGAAGCTCTGGAAGAGAACTGGAGTGTGTGTGCACATACAGACATACACTCATTTCTGGAAGAAGAGAAATGTGACAGTCACATGAGGAGACTTGATATTCAGCACATATATTCTTTGTAACATTTAAATATTTAATTTGAACATGCATTTCAGACATTATATATATATATATATATACATATATATATATATATATATATAATTAGTCAAAAGAGAAACAACGTTTATTGAGCAACTATAAGAGGAAGAAGTGCTAGAGCTCATCAGGTCATAGACACAATGACACAACTATACTAAAATTATGAAAAATATCCAAAATAACATTAAGAATTCACTCTGTGAGCTGCCAAGGTGAATCAGCAGTAAGAGCACTTACCACTCAACCAAAGGACCAGAGTTCAGATCCCAGTACCCACATAGGACAGCTCAAATTCACCTGTAACTCCTATTACAAGGAATCTGACACCACCCTATGGCCTCTGTGGACACCTGCACAGAAGTACACACACACACACACACACACACACAGAGAGAGAGAGAGAGAGAGAAAGAGAGAGAGAGAGAGAGAGAGAGAGAGAGAGAGAGAGAGAGAGAGAGAGAATGAAAATAATAAAATAAATCTTTAAAGAAGAATTTGTCCTGTTTGGGATATTATTTAGGTTCTTCAAACAAATAGTCTTATTTTGCCCATTTTGGGAATTTAAAAGGAAACCCTCTTATATTATTATGTAATTTTCGTAAGACTGTGGCACCACAAGGGCTCAATTGGGCTACTTTTCTGTGTGCAGAAATGGCGGGGGAGGGGATGATTTATTCCAGCTCCTACCTGCCCCTTTTTCCAGTACCTGAGAATCTAGTCCTAAAGCTAAGGCAAAAGCAACAGATTTCCCTGTGGCACTGGCTGTATTTGGCAGGGCTGAGTCAGTGACATCTCACCAAGGTGAGGCCTTCAGCCCATGGGCCATTTGGTAAGGAGAAGTGATGCTTTGACTCACAGGAGAACAAAGATGCTAGGGGAGGTGTCTCCATCAGCAAATGAGCAGAAATGGTATAGCAGACCCCTGGAGAAATCCCCTTGGAGAGTCCCCAGTGACCTCACCCTCATAGAATAAATTTCATGTGGGACTCAAACCACTGGGAACCCTGACTAGACTGGACCAGAGGTGACTGGCTTTTAATGATGGAAATTTCTGGAAGTTTTGCTGCTACTGTTTGCTTGCCTAGGTTCTATCCTCTGGTGGGAATGAAGATCCAAGTTAGAAATGAGAAGCAAGGAGAACAAAAGGAAGAGTAGGCATCGTGTCAAGCACTGATGGCTGGCCATGGCTCCCGTGTGCCCTGCTTGCTGCCAGTTCTGCTCCTGTGCCAGCTGGTGGCATCATCTGTGGCAAGGGCTGGAAGGGAACCCATGTGTCAGGACACTGCCCAGGCCAGATGGAAGGAGGGCTGAGGATGAGAAGAGAGCCATGCATGGCTGGTGAAGCGGCCACCGTTCCACTTGGCTCAAAGTAGACATGGGTAGAGGGGAGGCGGAAAGGATGGAGAGTCACAAACACATTTCCCCAAATGGCCATCTGGTTCACCATCGTGAAAAACCCACACTGTGCTCTCTAAGAAGTGAGATTTAGGGAATGGTTAGTTCAGTTTGTTCTTTAAACATTTCTCTTTCTGAGATGCTGCACCAGCTCAAGGAAGTGTCAGCAGGTGTGCTTCCCTTCCGTGTTTAAGATATCATATTTCCATAATCGACTGTAGCATTCCAACTTTGTCATGTAAACATCTGGTTTTGAAAAATATGTGTTATTTAATCACTACCTCTTGACTGCTTCTCCAAGGCTGATATGGGTGATTGAATTCTGCATCCCTACTCAAGGTCCTATTTTAAATGAACATGTCCTTGACACAATGATTCTCTGGCGTGATGCATATTTTCAACTTAACATTGAAGACATGCATATTGAGGCATCCTTGTACAAACATCCCCAAACATTCTTAGCAGATGCCTCTGATGCAGGTTGCAGAGTGATTGACTGAGAGAGGTCTGAACGTGTAAGTATCTCCAGGTAATGTACATTCAAGAAAGGAAAGCCTCTTCACTTGTCAACTGGTGAGAACACTCCACAAAAGAGGCAATGTTGCAGATAGAGTCATTTTGGGAAACAGTTAAGTGAGAGTCCTCCACAATGTGGAGTCCTCCTCCTGGATGCTACACATACTCTTATGCAAAGGCCAGCTCTGTGGTCTACTAGCCACGGGAGCTGCACAGAGCCCCTGAGCTCCAACTGGCTATTTTCCACCACCAAAGGAAGGGAGCTAAACACGGTAGGAATGGGGTTTTGCTTTTATTCCAGGCACAAGACTGACCTCATGGATGTGGTCTAGTGTGTTTTCATTTGCCTCCTATCCCTGGGAAAACACTAAATTTGGGAAGAATCTGGTTGGGACATTGTACTCCTAAAGCAAGCAGAGATAACTTGGGGTAGGCAGGTAGTTCAGAGGTGAAATGAGTGTCTTGTATACATGAGAACATGAATTCCAGCCCCAGACCCCATGTTTAAAACAACAAAAGCAACAGAATAGTGGCTCTCACTTGTAACCCTGGTACAGGGGAGGCAGAGTCGGGAGTATCTCTGGGTTTCCTTGGGCAATGGGAGTGTGTATGGTATCTGAGGAACAATATCTAAGATTGATCTCTGGCCTACTGCATACACATAACACACACACACACACACACACACACACACACACACACACACACACAAAAGAAGTCAATGATTTTATTTGTAGCTACTGGAACTAAGATGAGTCCCTCTTCAGTGACAGTCAGGAAGCCACTGTCAGGATCAAGTACAGAAGCCACATCTGATTTTTCTAAGTCTGAATTCTGAACCCAAATTCCCCCATGTGTCTTAACTCTAAAAGAAATTTGTTCTTCTGAAATCTGACCATTAAAGGAAGACTGGAGCTGTTCAAAGCAAGGATTACCAAGCCCTAAAAAAAGCTTGAAAACAAAGAAGGTGTGTCCTTTAGTAAGTGGCACAAAGCATAGTGAGCCTGGCCATACCTAGGCTTGCTATGGTGTGTAGGGGCTGCAAAATGCCCTTGTTGAATTAATACTTACTTGAATGTAAACCTCGATCCTAGTATTTTTGCAGGCAAGTATTCTCTCTCTCTCTCTCTCTCTCTCTCTCTCTCTCTCTCTCTCTCTCTCCATATATATATGTGAGAGTGGGGCACATAGAACTGCTCAGGTTAGAGGCTTTTTTCAGCATGATTTGTGCATGTAATGTGATTCAGGCTATGTTTTACACATTTTAACTTAGATAAAAACTCAAATGTATTTTTCTAAGCCCCTCTCTCCATAATTCTTAATCCCATGTGCATTTTAAAGGAAATGAATTCCGTGTGTTCCTTATTCTGTACATTTAACCCGTCAAGCAATGCTTTGTAAGGAGCCTTTGATATCCAAGAAGCCCTTTGAGTCTTTTTATGGGACTTTTTAAGCCTTTCTCCTCAGAAACAGGAAGTCGTGTTTGGCCACAACCAAAAGAAGTCGCATACCAAATGGTTTAAGTTCAACTTGAAAAGGCCACACCATGGGGCTTGCTCGGATGGTCTCAACATGGCAACACATGTTCTCTGCCCTCAGAGAAAAAGGAGGTAGGGTTTTGATCTCTTCTGAAGCCAAGAATGAAAGGACATATATGTTATTGTTGGGTGTTATAGAGATTTTAAGAAATAGCAAGATCATTTTAAAATTTAAAAATAAAAAACCCTCAATTTCCTAGATGCTTGGATTTTGTGTGCTGGCTCTTACATATCCTTACTTATTTATAAATATGTTTTATGAAGAGTAACACTGGTGGGAGGATTAAGACGTGCACAGGGCATTTTACTTAGATTTGACTGCATATGGGAGCAACTGCATAATCTAGTTATTTCTGATTTTTTTTCTCTTCCTACACATTTCTTTCAACTTTCTGTTTTTCCACTGTAATCATGATCCTCAGATGATAGGAGTAAAGTCTTCAGGGAACTGGCCTTCTTCAGCTCCGCTGAGGATTCTTGCAGCTCATTTTAACAGAGACATCTGTGCCTATATTCTGAGATACTCCACTAGCTTGTCCAAGAGAGTTGCTACGGGATGCTGGAGAAATCTTGGAGAGATATGTGCATACACACCCAAGATCAGGACAGATAACATCACAGGAGTCTAAACCATGCTGAAGCTTAAATTGCATTTATTTCTCTTTGTTAGGTGACAGACTAAACTCTAGAGTGACATTCCCAGAATGAAAAAACACATAAAATAAACGTGTGTCCAATTTAATACCAAATTATAAAAGAAGTTTAAAAAGTAGCTTATATATCTCCCCTTATGAAAGCTGTTTAGCAAAACAAAGGAGGAAAAAAACAGCATAAAACGGGCAGGAAGCTCATTTGAATGGACCAAATAACATACATACAACTTCACAGACCATATCTATACTGGAAAAGCCAAGGACCCATTTTCAGTGTGACCACAGGATTACTGTCAGGCCTGGAGGAAGGTACTAGCAGATCTGCTCTCTAGCATCTCTCTGTGGTGGAGTTAGAATGACCCTTGGGGTTATTCATCACAGTGACTTATATTTGGATATTTTCCAAATGCTTTCAAGTCTATTATCTCACGAGACTGTTAACAACAGCCTCTACGAAAAGATAAAACAGGTATTAATATGGCTGTTTGACAAGAAGAAAACCAGTTGCAGAGAATTTAACTAACTGCCCTTCAGGTAATAGAGGCACTTAATTGGTAAGAAGGGAGAAGCCCATGTTAAGATGAAGGAGACTGGTACTAGCACTGCCCAAGGGCCTTCAGAGGGTTGCTCCAGATACCATGAAAATGACACCAGAGGCCAGGGCATGTGGAGAATTTGACTGAGTTTCTGTGATAGGCAGGAAACACCACAATCATCCCTCATCACATGATTGACTTTGAGGCTCCTCACTAAGTCTCAAAGAGTCCCCAACCTATTTCCTTCTTCCACTGTGGGCCTTGCATAAATTCATATGTCTAACCCCCTTGCACTGCATTCCCAAGTGTAATCATGGTGGCCTTGCCAGAGGCTGGTCATTGTGGACTTCAAACAAAATTCAAGCCTGCCTCCAAAACACCTGCTGCTGTCATCCAGTTAGATCTCAATGGCACTGAAAGTATGGTACTGTGAATATCACAAAACCTATCAACCTGACAGCTCAAGATGACATTAAGGAGACAAGAAGCTGGGAGAAGTAAAGTGAACAGAGACAGAGGACCTGGCTTAGTTTCCCCTTTCTGCCCCTCTCTGCAGCTTCTTGGTTGCAGGTTACTGCATGGATCTCACATTTCATTTTATAAAACCAAGAAGTCAGAATTCAACAATAATATAGTAACTGTAACACTTTAAGTTGCAAAATTTTGAGTTCTTTAAGAGATAACTAAGCAATTAAGATGATGGTGATTTTTTATTTGTTTTTGTTTTTGTTTGATACAGTCTTACTCTGTAGCCCTGTCTGGCCTCAAACTCACTATGTAGATCAGGGTAGCCATGAATTCAAAGTTCTTCTTGCCTCTTCCTCCTAGTGCTGGGATTACAGACATGTCTTATTTTTGTTCAAATGAACTGGAAATGAATGCTACTCCCAGGGTTCATCCCTGAATCTAACTAAGATGCCAAAAAGACAATTGCAGCCATGATACAGTCTATGGTCAGCCCTGACATTATGTCATCAACCACCATTGCAAAGTGACCATAAAATACTCTTCAGAAAGATCTGCACTGGGGTTGGTCTGTTGGAGTTTTCCCACAAAATGCACAAGAGTAAAGAGTCAAAAAACTAATAAAGACTTCATATGGCTTTGTCAACTGGAAAACAGACAAAATAGGCATCTTTGGGGGTCAGAACCATTCTGGAACATCAAAAGGAACAACTCAATCTTGAAATATCTGGCATAGGTATATGTGTGCTGGAGAAGAGTTTTTAATACAGTCTTCCCCAGGTGTTGGTGGAGATCCAAGGGGTGGGTTAGAGAAATTGCTGTGTAGCTGGAGTTTTTTTCCAGCTTGGTCCCACCACCGCTTCAGCCCCAAATAAGCACACAAAGACTTATGTTAATTATTAACCTGTTTGCTGATGGCTAGGGCTTCTTATTGGCTAGCTCTCTTTTAAGTATTTAGCCATTTCTATTAATCTCAGTATTTCTACTTTCTATGCAGTCTTGGCTTACCAGAGAATGCCAAGACCTGTAACTCCTTTGGTGGCTGCATGGTGTCTCCTTGCAGTGCCTCTCTCTGCCTACCTTTCCCAGAATTCTCCTCATCTCTTAGCACTGCCTATCTTCTGCCTCTACTGGCTATTGGACAAACAGTGTTTTACTCATCAACCAATAAGAGAAACATATATACATAAGGACATCCCCCATCATTGTTGTTTGCCTTGAGATGGGTGCCTCTGCTTTGCTCTTCTTCTTAAGCCATCTGACTGTGTTTTGTGTCCCTGTGGACCCTGAGATGGACAGTGTAGCAGAAGTGAAGAGGAGCAGACCCCATGTTCATCTCATGGCCAAGCAGTAGACAGCCAAGCCAGTCAGAATTTGCTCACCAGAGAGGAGAGGTAAGTAATCTAACAAGGAACCTTCAGAGAGTTCTGGGACTCAGTGACATCTGAGTGACAAAAGCAAGAGTTTGGAGTTGAGGAGATGGCTCAGCTAGTAAAAGGTTTGCCACATAACCATGAGGATCTGAGTTTGAGCCCTGGGACCGGTTTTGAAACACTGGATAGACCCAGCCTTAGGAATTCAGAGACAGAATGATTCCTGGGGCTCTTCAGTTGGCCCACTTAGCCTGCATCATGATTTCCAAGTCAATAAAATACTTTATCTCTAAAATCAAGGTATACAACACCCTAGGAATAACACCTGAGATAAACATTGAACCTAGATGTGTAGACATGTACATGAAAACAGGCATGAGAACACACACACACACACACACACACACACACACACACACACAAATAACAGGAGTCTGACACAGAAATATATCAAAGCAAAAAGTATTCTAGTACTTGTTAAAACACCAAGGAAGTCATTGCTCAAAGATGCTTCCAATAGGAGAGCAGTGCATCTCAAATTGAATGCAGCAAAGATAACCAGAAAATTGTAGCAAAGCACAAAGCAGGGAGTATCTGGGTATGTTGGCCTGTAAAGATTCTTGTTCAAGGCAAGCAAAACTTAGATAGCAGAGATGAAGGACAAAGATTTCATTAGAGCTTGCATTTGGGGATGGCAGGGCAGTATAGCTGTTACTGGAATAGGTGGGCACAAGCTAGGAAGAGGTTCCAGGTGGGAGCCTAATGAACAAGAAGTCCCAGTGGAGCCTTGGGTGAAGTGTAGGCAAGACTACAGACTCTGCTAAACCATATGAAAGGTGCTATGACAAAGAGATATTACACATACAATCAGCAGAGCACTGAGTGATTTACATAGAAAGTTAACAAGCATTTTCCATACTTTTAAAATGATCTTAGCAATGACATTAAGGAAAACTAAGAATGCAGCAGACACACTTGAAGGGTTGTGTGAATTCCTTACAGTAAGTCATACGTCTGCCAGTCACTTCTGGCTTCTGACTTGCCCGATTTCACTTGTCACTTCTTGGACTGGAACACTCTCTACTCCTCAAGTTGTTCCCTTTGCTGCTGACACTTTAGCCTTAGCTCTAGCTCTGTCTGTTCCTTGGAAGGCAGAGGCATCCTTCAGAAAGACTAAGGTGAACCCGCATGCCAGCTGTGAACCAAACAGCCATCTGACCAGCCAAAGGTGGCAATGGGGCCTGGAAATAGGCTTTTTTTTTACAAATCTTCCTTACTCAAACCTCCTCCTCAGTCAGCACCAACTCTAGGCAGGTGCCTTTCAGAGCACCATCACTTCTGCAATTCACACAATGAAAATGAGAACCCCAGGACTGGGGTTTGACTCTGTTGGTAGAAAAAGTCCCTGGGTTTTATCCCCAGGCTTGCATAAACTGGTCATTGTATTGCATGCTTATAATCCTAGAACTTGGCAGGTAGAGTCAGGAGGATCCGAACACATGGTCTTCAGCTGCCTGTCATATTCAAGGTCAATTAGGATGCATGAGATGACGTCTAAAATGAATAAACAAATAAACAAATAAATATGAAACAGGAAAGAGAATAATAGTGTTGGTTTTGTGGGTATGCTGTGACTAAGTTAAAGAATGCTCCTCATACAGTCTCTGTTGACGAGTTAACATATGTCCATTCCTCTGAGACATAGTGGGATATTTGCTTATCACTGTGCAATAGCTGACACTCTGGACTCCAAGCTGAATTTCCTCAGCCCCTTCCTCACTTCCTTCTCTCCCTAGAAACTGCTTTGAGAGAGTTGCTGTGCTGTCCTGTGTTTTCTGCTAGAGCCCTGTTTCTTCCATACACAGAGCCCAAAGGACTTTCTCGGGACCTCAGCAGGGAGCCACCGATTTCAACCTCAGGCCCCTTTATCTGTTATCCATCTCATAACCAACCCAAGACCATAGCCAAAGGGCCCCATGGCAACTATGAACACAGCTTTGAAAGGAATAAAAATGAGTAAGTGTAAGTTAGGAGAACCTGCCCACCACATAAGCACAGTGTGCACAGTCACATACTGCATTCACCATTCCAGTATTAAAAATACAGCCATACTTTCCATCTAGTTTATTTGTGGGGTCTCCTTCAAATGGCCTATAAAACTGGGGAACCTGGACAGCTTTCTCCAGGGGATCCATAAACTACAGCAGCTGACCCTGGTAAAACTGGTTATAAGGAACCTTAGAAATTATAGTTTGGTTTGGCCAGTATTTATTGCCTGTGTAATGTATAGAAAGAGTGGAACAGAAAGGCTCAGAGTTTCCATCTGTGCCAGATTATAAGGCCAGGCATGAGAAGAAGGGCTGTGCTTCATCTAAAATGGTGGCAGTCCTGTAAACATTCCTCCTTTGATACCCTAGGCTACCAAGCGTGATATATATAGTATCCTCAGATTGTTCCTAAATATGCATCTTTCCAGTTTTAAGAGCTAAAATGTTCCACTCCTTGGGATTAAAGCAAACATATCAGGTATTTCTTGCCCCTCCCATCTCCCCATCTCTCTCTGTGTGCCCCCCCTTTCTCTAGTGCTTAATATTTTAGTCTGGAAGCCAGAAGTTATGGCAACCAGAATGTGTAGTGCTTCGTGATACTTACTGCAAGTGATGGGCTGGCATGATGACACCTGTCTCCTAGCCCTGTGACCAGAGTATGATCCCTAGGTACCGTGTAATGAGAAGAAAGAGCCAACTCCTGTAAATTGTCCTCTGACCTCTACAAATGACATGGTACAAGTACAACCACACACACACACACACACACACACACACACACACACACACACACACACACGAATGAATAAATGCAATATATTTTAAAAGTAAAGTGTGTGATACAACAAGCTCAGATCAGCACAGGAAAAAAAATACAGTGAAGAAATAATGATCAGTTAAGGGTGAAGTGTTCATTTCTAGCCGTCAGCTTTGCAGAGTCTCCAGGCCTCAGATTCCCTGGAGCGGAACACTATCTGGCCTCATCCACAGCCTTGAGAGAGGAGAGCACAGGCAGTGAGGGCAGCGGGCCTTGCACCCTACAGGGAATAGGGCCTGGCGGTATTTCTAGGCTGTTCTTGTGTCAGCAAGTCAGGAGGCTGGAGGAGTTTGTGTGAGTTTTGTGTTCCATCTGGGACTTCTCAAGGAGTTGAGTGAGAATGAAGTGAAGTTTAAACAAGCAGTTAACCTCAGAAAAACCAAGCCCTGGGGAAGATGAGCTGTTGGTCCCCAGTTGCCTGAGGAGAGAGAAGTGGGGTGGGTTAAGGCATCAGATTTTACCGCCCCCCCTTTCACCTAAATCTTTCAGTCGCTCCCTTCTTTCTTTGCAAACACATACTTTCTCTTTGAGAACAAAACCAAAGGAATGCTTAGTGCCCGGAGGCTTGAGATTTCCATTTGTATCTACTCGAGCTCATAATGGCTTCTAAAGACACCTAGACTTGAGTAGAAATTCTCCTTGGATCTCACTTTTAGACTCAAGTCACACAGAGGTTAAATTTGCCCATAAACTGTTTATTGGGAGGAGCAGAGCCAGCAAATTTCACAGGACAGGAGGAAGCAAGAAGAATCTGAAGTCGGGACAAGGGGAGCACTCGCTGTCTCAGACTGAGGGAGCTCAGGCTACTCAGCTTCATGTCTTTGGACCTCAGTGATGCCAGGATGAAAATAAACCTGGCTGGGCCCAGCGTTGGTAGGGGGCCGATAAAATATCTTCAGAATGTTTCAAGCTACTTCCATTTTCCCAAAGGGATTCTGGGATTAAAGATGCCCACTTTTACACAGGTTCTAGGGATCCAAACCCAGAAAGGTTGCACAGCAAGTTCTTTATGCATTGAACCATCGCCCCAACAACAGGGAGCCTTTATAAGGTGAGTTTGGAAGGGAAAGACAGGTGATAAACTGTAGTGTTCTGTCCTGACCATTGATGACCCATCAGCTACGCATCTGTTCTTAGCATCTATTCTACTTGTTTTTATGCTTTGAAATCCAAGCAAAGGAAA
This sequence comes from Cricetulus griseus, assembly GCF_003668045.3. NCBI lineage: Eukaryota > Metazoa > Chordata > Mammalia > Rodentia > Cricetidae > Cricetulus > Cricetulus griseus. Next base: position 29,474,359 of record NC_048600.1, on the reverse strand, counting down.
GCCCATTGGGTTCCCTACTGTCTGTGCTAGGCAGTAATATATGGGCATGATGGGATCACTGCTGATTTTGATGCCATGTTTAGATGCAATGTGCTATCTAGATAACATAAATAAGGACCTACACCGTGAAACTGTCTCAGTTCATTCTTGGCTCTGTGCTGACTGTCCACAGTCCCATTTTCTCCTGGTACACACAATGGCTTTTGGTTGCTTTGGCTAACTCTATTTTCTATCCATAGGTATTGTTGTTTGAAAAGGAAGATCAGCAGATATGCACCATGCCTCTGAGCACAAACTAGCTTCATCCCTCTGTTTCATTCACATAGATGTATATCATTACACTTTGCTCACATTGAACCCACATCAACAATTACTCTTATTCTCTCTCCCTATCCTGCTCTCCCAAATAAGCCTCCTCCTAGGCTGTTGAAAATCACAGGTCTCTCACAGAGACTCTTAAAATATTTCATTGTTAGAGGGTGCCATCGGGAGGAAGGAAGGAAAGAAGGGAAGGAGGGAGGAAAGGAGGGAAGGAAAGAGGGAGGGAGAAGGAAAAAACAGAGGGAGGGTGAAAAAGAAAGAGGAAGGAAGGGAGCAGGAGGGAGGGAGTCAAGGTCTAGCGGAAGGACACTTCTCAATGATGCCTCTTGGTGATCTACTTTCTTTGCAACTCTATGTTTACCATGGTATGAGCCTCTCTTTTCCATACAAGCCTCCAGCTGCAGGGGGCAGGGCTTCTAAATCCTTCTTCCCTTTAGTCTTGGCAAGGTGTTTTCAGATCAATACAAAAGGTAAGGGATACAGAAAGTGTTTTAGACTGTAGGCAGGAGCTGTTGTGCACCAGTCCCGTGACATTGAAACCGTCTTAGCAGACTCCCTCACAGACAGGACTATGACCACCTTGCTAAGAAGGGATGCCTTCTGGGGCCTTTTGGATCCATCTGTGGGTTTGTTTCAGTCTTACCCTCAGGACCAGCTCCCTCAGCCCTCTGATTGTGGCTAATAGTGTGCTAGCATTGTTCCATTTTTCTCCTGCTGAGCAACTTGTTTGTCTCTATGTTTTTGCTTGTTTTATTCCATCATCCTCAACGGTAGTTGACCTCCTAGACCACATTTGTCCTTGTTGGCCAGTACTTTTAGAATCTGACCAGAAATTTCACTTTCTAAGGAACCACACTCCTGACCTGGAGCTACTAACTCAACCATGCTGGATGTCACCATCCTCCTGCCTGCAAGGCTGAACAGGAGACATTGGCAAATGTTGTGACCTTCCCTTCTTCTCCAGTCAGTTTGGTGGCCTTTCTAAATCTTGAAACCTTTCTCAGGACAACAAGTAATGTTTTGGAGGCCTGTCCCTGAAGCGAAGATGAGATCTTTCCTCTGTGGACCCCTGCTTCCACTCACATATGCCCCTTTTCTCATTCAATCTGAAGGACTGTTACTTTTCCTTGAGGAAGTAAAAACGACCGGAAAGCAGCAGCAGCCGCCCAATTCTCCAGAAGTCTCACATGCTCACTTGGCTTTCCTGCAGTCCCTCTCTTGACTGGATCTGATCATGGGCAGATCTACTCTCTGTGGCCACAGAACAAGCACTGGTGACATCACTATGTGACGTCATGTGATCATGGGGTGGCTCTTCACTGGGTATGGGGGTCACACCCAGGCCTACTCATTGCCACCTCCTCTGTACAGCTGAACCTAATGCTTCCCCTTCAGGTGAGAACTTCACCATTAAATATGTAATTTAAGGATAGAATGTAGAACTATTAAGTAAAATAATTATTCTCTCCCTTTTTCTTTTCCACAGTAATAGTCTACCCAACTAGGCACAATATCAACAAGAGTTTCACATTCAGAAACAGAGGAGCAGTTCAGGATCAGCACAACTTCCCTCCTGGCCCCAAACTCAAGTTCTGCACCATATTAACTGCAAACAGCAGGGTCTTAATCATTCTTGGTTGCCAAATAGCCTTGCAAATTACATATTGCACTGGCTCTGGGTACAGCTAGAGGAAATAAATGCCTATGTTTATGTGGAAAATATGACCATATAGCATAATTGGGGATATTTAAATTTTTCATGAATATATAATTTTAACAGTGAGTTCAGAGGATATTACTTGAGAATTCTTCTGAAAAAATGAAAAACAGATTTACCAAAAAATCATTACAGCCTTATCAGTGGTTAGTGGTAGTCACTTTTATTAACACAAAAATGGAGCAAAAATAATCAAGGTATCCATTTGTTTTGACTCCTTTAGCACCCATATGCTATTTCTGTGAGAACAGCCTAAAGTTATTTAACGCTCAATTCTGTCTTGTGGGGCAAGCCGCTCACAGGCAGGCCTAGTCCAATGGGAAGGCATATGGGAGAGTCACTCCTCTTCTCTGAGCAGATGGAGACTAAGCATGTCACAGCAATAATATGCTTTGTGTCCAGAGGGAGGATGCTGGCTGCTTTGTTCTTAGATAGCATTGGCTGCCAAGCCTTCTGCTCAGGTTAGAGCTTATACATTTCCAGTTCCTACTGACTTCACTTATTTTGAAAAGAATTTCCACAGTTGAGTTCCAGAAACATGTGCATGTGTATGCTCAAGCGCGCGCGCGCGTGCGTGCGCACACATACACACACACACACACACACACACACACACACACACACATAAACACACACACACACACACACCACATACATACTGTACACATGGACACTCACAAACATACATACAAGCACATGCACATCCACAAATACACACACACACAAACACGTGCACAAAGGTACATACATATGTATATATACCATACACACTCACACCCACAAATGTACATACATAAACTTGTACATGCACAGATACCCACACATATACATGCATACAGATACACATCATACACACCCACAAATACACACACATACTTGTACATATATACACACACATGCACACACACACACAAAAGTTATATGCAGAGCTCTAGAAATCTGAAACACATAAATGAACTTTGAAATCTTCAAAAAAGAAAATAGGTTTTTCACATTGCATGGCTAATTTAGTTCCGTGGATTTGTCTAGAGCAGAGAGCATTACGCCCTCACAGAAACAGAAATGCAAAGATGCGTAGCTAACCAAAGCCACCGTTACAAACAGCCTCTTGGATCACAGAGATGACAGCTCAGCTGTTAAAGCATGTGCCTCACAAGTGCAAGTACCTAATTTCCACCCCTAAAACTCAAGGAAAAGCCAAGTGCCTTGTAATAATCACAGCAATGCATGATGAGATGGAGAGACAGGTGGCTCCCTAGAGCTCACGGAATAACTAGCCGAGACTACTTGGTGAAATCCCAGGAAAATAAAAGTTCTGGTCTCAAACAAAAAGTGGTAGAAACCTGAGTCATAACACCTGAGTCTTCCTCTGACCCCCGAAACAAAGGTGAAAACCTACACGCATACACATGCACACACATATGCATGTATACACATCCATACACACACATGCACACACTTCCGTGCACCCCCTACACACACACACACAGATGCTCAGACACACACATACATATTCATTCGCACACTAAAATGCATACTCACATACTCACATACACACACATGCGCCTGCACATACACACACCAACAACACGAAACAAAACAAATGCCTTTCGTGACTTCCCTTACAGGTGATTCAATGGACTGAATAGACATAGGAAGAAAGAACATGAACCAGGCCTGCCATAAACCCAGGACCATCCACAGATGATGCAGCAGCTTTCTCTCCAAGGTAATGAATCTATTAGCACTGCTCATGGTTCAGAATCCTGTGTGATGGAGATGGCTTGGGCCTTACATTCTCAGTGCCCTGTGCACTTTTTCCAACTTTTGATATTAGTTTGGGTTGTAAATACAGCTACAAAAATATTTATCAGTAGAAAACACTTAAGCTATGTCACACGGGTGGTCCTTACCAGCTCTGCTCCACACTGGCATTAGTTTACCTGGGATGCTAAAGTATAGAGCCACAATCTGTATGACAATCTCGAGGGCTATTTGCCTCCCCTGACTGGGAACCATCATCCTCTTGCCATATCTTTGTGGTGTCTTTTTCTCTGCCTCTCGGTCTCCAGATTTCTCCATTATCTTGAATTACAGTACATCCTAATTTTACCTTATCTAACTTGATAGCATTATGAAGACCCTTTTACAAATGGGGTCACAGTCTGAGGCATTGGGGAATAGGGCTCTAACAAAACTGACAGTGTTTGAGGGAGGAGGGTGATTCCATCTCTAACTACAATGAACCCTGACTGTAAAAGTTATAAATTAAACTGTGACATATACTACTCAATCTGTGAGTGGACCACATGATTCATTAAACTGAGCCCCTGCTTTGGAGGGCACAGCAAAGTTGGGGTGAGCACAGGATCTGGGCTCTTTCCATCTAGTCTATACTTCCAGGAGTCTCCATAGCACAGGCGACTTTTGTTTGTGGAGTTAGTGACAACAGAGGCTTGTCTTCCTGGAAGACTGTGATCAGTTGAAATGAATGTTTCATGCCTGACCCTGGCTTCACCCACTTCCAGAGAAATCACCTGACACCACAGGAGGGTGGGTCTAGAAGCAGACAGCCATTGCATCTCAGGCACATACCAGTACAATGACGTATTATGCTGGACTTAACTTGAGTGTGAATCTGGACTTTTTTTTTTTTAATGAAGCATGGTTATAATTACCTGATAGGGGTTCCTAGACCACATCTGGAGATCTGGAGTCCCTTCCTCCTGCTGGTGGTAGCTGCTTCAGATGCAGTAGCTGTCTTCCCAGAAACAGCCTGTTATTGCAATATTATGTAAAGATACAGTCACATCACCAGGTACATGGTCTCTTACAGATGTTGCTGGCACTTACACATTGGGTTGCAAGACCATAGTTGGTACTTTGCTTCAAAAACTCTTGACTTTTTCCCTTTTTCCACATGTCATGGATTTCTGATGATTGACTGAGTCCTTTAGAAACAAATACAAGAGGTTGACTTCTATTAGAGATTCTTCAGGTAAATTCCAAGACATTATAGGGAAAGTGCCTCCAAAGCACAACCTACACATACACACACTCACACACACACCCACTCCCTCCAGGATAGATGCTCACTGTACAGAATTAACCTCTGTATGTGGAAGTGTGGACAACCCTATGGAGGGAAAACCTTGAGCAGAATTGTGCTTGTACTTTGCACTGGTGGTTATTTCTATGAGTACTCCACATGGAAGGAACAACACAGGGACATATCAATACCAGGAATCCACTCCATGGTCTGCAGATGAACTGTAGGTGTGGGTATGGTGGGGAAGGAAGCCTTCGGCCCCTGGAAATAACAGCTTACTTCTAAGTCGACAGTCCTCAGAGCATCCTGTGACTTCCATCTGCCCTCTCTCACCTATTCCCTGCCTTGATTCAGGCTTCCAGGCTACACCTACCCCTTTCCTTTCCCCTCACAGAGTACAGCCACTTGCTTAAGCCACCCTTTGCTCACAAACTAATTCTATTTGGAGTTGCACACAGGAGGGGGAGAGCTCCCAGTGTTCAGATTTCACAGCTGAAAACAAGTCCTTGATCGCATCTCCCCCACTAGGCACTGTGCCAGCCCTGTCCCATTGTCTTGTTTGACCCCTCCCAACAACACAGAAGTCATTTTTATAATCATCTGCTTGCAGGGTTCAAGATGTGATCAGAAACGTGATTTAGTGATATAAAAGCATAATGGACACATATGCTGGTCCTGAACATTTTTCAGTGGGACATGCTTTGGAAACCTTAGGGTAAGGGGATGGCACAACGTTCCTGTACCATGAAAGATCAAGCTGAGACATTTGTTTTACTCTAAAGCCTGGAACTTGAGGAGTGTGTTACAGAACCAAAGTGAGGATGCCCCTCATTTGTGTGGACTCTATGGAGACTCTGCCCCAGGAGTTCTCTATAGGACATATGTACACACCTGGTGATGTGTAGGAAGCTGTGCAGCCTCCCAGTCCTGACTGGGCCTGAGATGACATGCGTGTGGTGGGACAGATGGAAAATGGGGCCATTATGAAGCCTCCTCATTATTCCTTGTCAGCCCTGAGTTCCATTAGGAAAATTAATATATCGACTATCTCTCTGGAGATGAATCACAAGAAAATGATCCATACGGAGGGGGTGTCAGATTATCTGTGGTTTATGACATCAAGTAGAAATTTCTGGAATACCCTATGTGGAGAATGCTAAGCACCGCAGTAACCTTGGCTAATCCATGCAGTTCTGGCCATAGTCCCTTCTTTGGGACTCCCTTCCAAGCAAGGGTAGTAGTGTATTCACAGAAGTCTACTCAATACTGGCAAGACTGCCAGCAATGCCTCATCCATCATTTTAATAAACTTCCCGTGCAGGGAGAAAAGCTTTCCCAGGGCACTCTCCACCTCTGGTGTGGAAGTGTAATGTGTGAGGGATGAGGAACAGTGGATAGCCACCCCCTCCCCCGCACTGACCTCTAAACCCCCATGGGAAGACTTTGTTTTTCATGAGTAATCACACTAACCACTGAGTATTTCTTACTTAATGATGGAAGAATTGGAAGAAATGAAGAGGTGAAGAAAAAATAGGTATACTCTCCAAGTTCTCAAGTTCAGGCCAAATAAACAAAACCCAGCATGAAATGAACCAAGAGCCCAATACAAAAACATGTCTGAAAGTGTGATCCTGTGCCGGGCTGTGGTGGCACGCCCTTTAATCCCAGAACTCGGGAAGCAGAGGCAGGCATATCTCTATGAGTTTGAGACCAGACTGGTTTACAAGAGCTAGTTCCAGGACAGCTTCCAAAGTCACAAAGAAACCCTGTCTCAAACAAACAAACAAACAAACAAATATGATCTTGTCAGAACATAAAGAAGGAAGGAGGGAGGAGAGAGAAAGAAGGGAGGAGGAGAGAGAAGGGAGAAGAGAGGAGGGAAGGGAAGGAGGAAAGAGGAGAAGAGGGGAGGAGGGATGAAGTTCTCCCTGGGCACTTGCAGTGGGTAGACACCTGGCAGGCACAGCTCTTTACCAGAGCATTGTGGGGTTTGTAGCAATACACTATTTTCAAAACAGAAAAGTTCGAGCTCAAAGAGCTTCAAGATCCACTATTCATGTTGAAACACCAGTCAAATCCTTCAATTTGCACTGTTGATACTGCCCAGTTATCTCACTGAGGAAGGTGAAAGGATGTAGTTTCACTTCATGGTCCTTCCTACTTTTATCTCTCCATAATCTCATTCCTGCATCCCCCAAGAGTCCAGAGTCATGGCTACATCATCAAGAAGCCCTGATCTGGGTCTCAAAATGGTTAAGGAAAAACAGACTGAAAATGCTGAGCATTGTTCCCCAAAACTCAGAGTTGCTCACTGAGCCCTGGAGCCAGTGGTACCCACAGAGGAAGAACTGGAGAACACAAGGAGGATGTTCTCCACAAACAGCCCACAACCTCAACTCTTCTGGAGGTTAGGGAACCTACAGTGCCCACTCCCACCTGGTTTCTATGGGTCTGGCTGCTCATGTGCAGCTCCTGGAGGCTAATGGTCCCCAGGTTTGCATCAAGCAAGAAGGTGGTTGTCAACTTTTGAAAACAGTCAGTGACCCAGAGCAAACAAGCTTGGGGGAGGGCAGTGTGCAATGAGAGGATACAGAAAGGGAGAAAGTGGAAAGGAGCAATAAATGGGAGGATGCCACAGAATCAGGTAGTGAACATAAACACAAGGACTAGCCACTAGCCAGTGAGGACTGGAACACTCAGCTCTAGGGCAGACCATGCTCATGGGAGGATTCCTGGAGACTGAAGATCAAGGGAAATAGAAGCAATGGGTATGAAGCTGAAACATGGAGGTGATGTTATGACAAGCAAATTACTAGGCTAAAGAAAAACTTAGCAGTGTAAGCCTCTACCTCTAATGCACTCCACATAGCACACTGGCTTCTCTCCCTCAAGGCTCTGTGCTCTTGCCTCTGTTTGGAAGGCATATATATGGGTGATGGTGGGCATTCTCACACTGTATTGACAATGGCTGCCAAGTGGGACCACATTTGCTATGTGATTATGATGTTGTAATGGCTATCTCTTACATTTTGACAAGCAAGAGCAGGCTGGTCCTTTGCCTGTAACCTACTTAGAGCAGATAGTTCCCTGAGATGAAAGCTATGGTCAGCCTTCACACATTCAGACCCCTTTCCCTCCTGCAGCCTCTGAGTTTCCACAAAGCTCTGTGTGTTTGTCCTCAAGGCCTTCCTTTCATGTATGATCAAGCTGATTGCATGCCTGGGCCTGCCATTGAAAGCCACATTCAATGGGGTTAGGAAAGTAAAGGGACAAAAGGAAGAGCCAAGTATTTCCATGTGGGCAGAGACTCTTGAAAAATCAAGAGAAGAAAAATAAATGACCCCATTGTCCTAACAGCCAAGGAGAAAAAAAAATGTCAGTTTCTAAGCAACATTTATTATCATCTAACTAATAAACATTTCTCCATGCATTGACAGGCCTGTTGCAGTTATTCTTTATAACAACACTCCTTCATTATGGCTCTCCCACACTGTACAAGTAAGGAGGTTGATTTCTTCCCTGCCTGCTCTTAACAAAAGCAGACAAAGGCCTCTGAGGCTGCAGAGACCTCGTCTCAGTAATGGGGAATAGAGTCTTAGCTGAGTGACAGGGACTCAAAGACAAAGGAAGGCCAAGGTCAGCCTGACAGTATGCCTGCCACTGCTTTCTGAGGAGGCCCAGTGGATCTGCACAAGGGGAAGAATTTGACCTAGCCTTACTCCAGAAAGCCTTTCTGAAACAAAGCCTCCTCACAGCGGCTCCTGTCTACCCTGAAACACAGCCTCATCTTCAGCACCTGTGAACTGGTAAGACAAAGACATGAGGCACATTCAGCCTTTGGCTGAAGACACAACAAGTAAGTGTTTAATATCCACACAGACATCTCTCTCACCCACTGCTGAAAGAGAACACTAATCTATGGAATGGGTTCTGAAATTTGGGAATAGTTTTTAGTAGCTAGTCTTTTGTTGGTGCTATTTTAATGAAACATTGAACGCATAGCACAACATAACACATAGGGGTATTTAAGTGTGTGCTAGCACATTTGAAATATGCACATATGCCCATCATAAAAAGCTGTGAGCAGTCATGTAACAAAAAAATGGAAGTAATATAAACAGGAATAGAGCCTGCACAGGCATTGTGGGAAATCCTCCTCATTGTAGACATCCTTGGTGGACTGATAGCATTTGTTTTCAATGAAGTCTCTCCCTTTCCTGTTTATTTCTTGCTCTAAATTGAAGATGAGCTGTCTAGATTGATTCTCTCCTTACATCCCGCAGATGGCTGGGCAGAGCTAGAAAGGTTGACACGGGGCCTTAGCAGAATCATAAAAGCAATACCTCAATGGCCTGTAACAGAAGATGAACACAAAACAGAAACAGACAGCAAGGGGAAATGCAAGAAGGTGTTTGGAGACACTAAAAGGGAACTCTCTCTTTTTTTAGTTTGTTTTTGGCAGTTATGAGGCTTTGCTCCATCCAGGAGGGTTTGATTCTCACAGGCAGAGAGCAATTTAATGCTCAAAAGACATTCTGAGTCTACCAAGCAAGAGACAATGTGTCCTCCACTATGATCAGGGAGAGAAGGAAATGGACGAATCTGTGAGCCATTTCACCTCTCCTTCCAGACAGATTCAGTTATATACCCTTCTCTGTACTCATCTCTGGCTGCTCTGCTGATGGTGGAGGTCAAGGTCAGATGCCTTCATGATCTTGAACCTGACCCTCCTCCTTTCAGACCAAGGCTTGTGGTTAATAGTTAACTACAAAAGATTGAGCCAACAGAGACCAACTTTATTATTAGTGCCTCCATTAGTTTACCTAAACAGTTCATCAGGTTCCTTTTATGTTAACAGTTCTGTGCCAACCAGCAGTTCAGAAAGTGTCAGGTGAGAGCCCCATGAATGTTTCATGGGTAACTAATGTGTTATGCTACACTCTTCTTACATTAGCATTTGGTGCCTCTTCCCTGTAAAATGTTAAATAGATAGTGGGATTATACTAGGATTAATCATTTGTCATTCTGGCCTTAACTTGATATGGTTTGGCCTGGAAAGTAGTAACACAGATGAAGCAAAGTAAAGCCTTGAGATATAACATTCCAACAGAAATGTGGATAAATAGCATCTTAGAGAACTAAGGACCAGCAGTCTTAGCTGAGCACAAGAGAATCTGATGCCATTCAAATGTTGCAGTGAGCATATGGTGTTAATGGGATCAGAAAAGATGCAAATTACAGAAAATAGGAAAGAGAGCATTGCATGGTCAAATATCACCAAGCCCCTGCTCATCATCTCTGGAACTGGGACACCAAGTTAAAACTTTCCGTGTGTAAATGCTACACAGTGAGGGTAGTACATGTGGGATAACTCTGTGGAAGTAATATCACTCTGGGAACTTCCATAACTCCAACAAAAGCAATGATCCAAGGGGAGATCTCTCAGATGATGTAGAATTCCAGCTTGGAGGATGAGCCTTACAGCTCTTTAACTTGCCCCCTGCCTTTCCCTCTGTATCAAGAGAGCCATGGATCATTAGCAACCATGTAAAACTAAGCCAAAGTTAGTGGAGGGAGAAAAGGGTTAGAAATAGAGGGAAATGGGGAGAGAAAGAGGATGAGAGGAGGAAGAGAAGGAGGAGGAGAAAGGGAGAAATTTTAAGAAATAGAGGCAATAGCTGTGGGGGAGAAAAATAAGGATATATGATACATTTGAAATAAATTACCTTTCTGAAACACAACAGTGTGTAAAATGACTACACACCAATAACAACTCTTTATAAGAAAATCATAAATATAAGATAAAGAAATAATGGCCTATATTCCCAAAATTTGGTTTAAAAATCAATTTATATAAATATAAAAAAGTTCAGTTAACTCAAAAGAGTTAAAACACACAGATTCCCACTTAGACACAAGGAAGTCAAACTTCATTTTTTAAAAGACATATTTTCATTAATTTTAGTTATGTATATGCTTGTATCTATGTGGGTGTATACACAAATATGTGCAGTGCTCACAGAGGCCAGAAGAGGGTGTTAGATGCCCTGGATCTAGAGTAACAGACCATGTGTGTGAGCTGCCCACAAAGTACTCTTAACTGTGGAATTCTCCAGACCCAAAGCCACACACTTACCCATAATCAAAACATTTTCAGTTTTGCTTTTGTGTAAGGCTTCTTTATGCCTTCATGGATCCCTGTGTATTATCATCACATATCTCATATTATTTGAGTTAAGGTCATCTGTCCTTGTGGTGACATTTAAAATGAAAGGAAAACGAACAATGATTACTGAATAGAACTTCAAAAGTAGATGCCATCTCTACACACATACTTATCTATGTCTCCACTTTTATGAACTGCAGGCCAAAGCAATATTGGGAATCCAAAATTATAGAATAGTAGAATTGTTTGTTTTTTCAAAGTTCTGTACCAATTCCAATGGCAAATCTTGCACTCAAGATTCAATATTATTGACATCTATTCATTGTTCGTGGTCCTACAAGTGTAATATTTCTCCTTAAAAATTTAATTCATGGTTAATGCACATGTGCACAACATAGGAAATAAGCTTTCATCTCTAGAAGGTGTTACTGAAACCAGACCCAGATTCACACCAAAGTCTGTAGCATCTCTTTGATTTTGTGCTCCTCTGGGCCCCACTTTGGCAATGGTGCCCCTCACACTGGTCAGTAACCCCCCATGATTTTAGACCCTGACATTGTTTCCCACTTTGAACTTTGAGACCAGAGATGGAATTTTCACCTGGCCATTGCAGGGGCCTACATTTCTTTATAAAACACAGTTCTGACGAAATATGCCCAAGATGCAACCAAAATATCTACTCCAAAATGTTCATGGAGGGTTTGGAGGGAAGCATATATGCTGTCTGGCATGTTTTAGTTGTTCAGTAAATAGAAGTAAGCAAGTGTCACCATGCTGCCTATCTGCCATCCCATATATGTTTTTATTGTATGTCTCAGGTGTGTCTGATGTCTTACAGGTACTTGTCTGCCATCTCATGTGTGTCTACCTGCCATGTCATACATGTCTCACATATGATTGCCTCTTCATTTCATACACCACAGTCCTTCCTGACAAGCTAACATCAACTGTGGTCTATACCACCTTCATTTAAGCTGCTTGACGGCCTGGCTTCCCTCTGTCTTCAGTGAGTCCCTCTCATGCGATGTCCTCTGTTCACCTTTGTCTTCCCAGCTAGGTTAAAACAAAAACAAGAGACAAAGAAAAGGTCATTTGTTAAGAAGTTCACTCATCATTTAGATTTTATTTTCCTTTCCACGAAGATCCCCTCTACCTGTTCCTGTGTGCTATTCCTTTGTGCTGGCCCACTGCTAACTTACGTATAACTTTTTAAAAATGGAGTTGTGGTATGATCTCTAAAGAATAAGAATGGGCTTGCTTAGGCTAAATGTGGTCATTGGCAGGGTTTCTGAGTGGTGGCCATGTATGATTGTCACACATAAGAACTTTCTAGATTTCGTTACTGGCCCTGGTTTCTCACCCACCCTGTGTCTGAGCCCTTTGATGTGTGTCTGCAAGTTCCTCTTGGGGAAGTGGAGTGGGTTTCTCTATCCTTTGATTGTGTTTGCCTTGTGGCTTTTTTTGATAGTTGAAGGAGGGAGAAGTGGTGGAGTGAGCCCCACACTGAGAATTCAAGGCTATGCGTGGCCATTGCCCTCTCACTTTTGTCACCAAGGGTGAGCACACTGAACTGGTCTGCTCAACTCAGAAGCCTGAAGGAAATATCCAAGGAGTGGCATCTTATTAGGGTCACTTATGCTCTACCTTCATCCATCATTCTCTAATCAACCAAACAGGTGTGGGTAACAATATGTGACACACTCAGAAGCCTGCTGGTCTCCCCAAGGCTTGTTTTAAAGAAAACATCACAATAGATAGATATACCGACAGACAGAGATATAAAGTAGATACATAAGAGAATAGATAGATAGATGATAGATCAATATATAGATACATACATACGTACATACATGCTTGACAGAAGACAGATTATTGACAGATAGTAGCTAGGTATAAATGATAGATGATAGACAGATGGTAGATAAATAGATAAGAGATGATGGAAGATAGATGACAGATTGATAGATCTAGATCACAGATAGAAATAGATGATAGGATATAGTATTAATTAGCACAATGTGTCTTTTATGCAGGAGTTTTAAACTTTGCATTTATTATTGATGGCTAATTTAGTCAATAGCTATAAATTTTGCAGGTTTAATGAGCTTTACCAGATCAACAGAAGCTCAAGAAATATTCCCTGGATCCTTCCTAACTGAAAGGCTTTTCCCACCCAAGTAGCCAAACCTCTGTGAAATTTCTGATCTCCTTTCCTCTACCACACCCGGTTTCAGGGACACACCGAATGAATGTCCAGGGGGACAATGCATCACAGACTACAATGAACCTTGAGGACTCTCCTGGAAAATGGATGTTTTTTTCCAAATGGTCACTTGATTGAGGAACCACCAGGAGAAGCAGGCTGTTCTGACCCCCACTGCCTGTCTACACAGTGTGCCCCTGATTGTGGAACAATGAGAAAAATTGCTAAATCTGCAATTTTATTCAGTGCACAATTTTTCCCCTGAGGTCACAGTGATACTCGGGCTTCTGCATTTTATGGAACTCGCAATCGGATACTTTCAAAGTGAATTCTAAATGACCAAAAGCTGCTTGATCAGAAGAATTCAATTTATAACAAGATTTGCCACTTCAAAGTCAATTTTATCTTTTTCTTACCCAGAGGCTGCGAATGAACCATTTCCTGCGGATTGCAGTAAGTTCTTACACCGGGTGCTTGCGGGCTGCAATTACTAAGAGGCAGGGCCAGAAACAATCACCAAGGGAATAATGTTCATCCCCTCTTCACACACTGCTGTTTTTCTCTCAGAGTTGGGGTTCAGTTTTAACTTTATGTACCCAGATTTACTGCCACTCCCTGTTCATCGAAGTTTAACTCTGGGCCCAGAGAGCTGACTCAATGGAGGATGAGTGCTTCCTGCACAGACACGAACCCATCAGTTGCACAGTTATGAAGACATAAGTTCACACCCCCAGACCCCACACAAAATGCAGGCATAAACACTTGTGTCTGTAACCCCACACAATGGAGCGGGAGAGTTGGGAGGATTTCTGTGTTTAGCTGGTTGCTAGTCAAAACCTGGCAAGCCCCAGGTTCCATGAGCAACCCTGTCTCAAGGGAATAATGTGGAGGGTAACACAGGAACACACCCAATGTTACCCTGTTGTTTCCTTATGAACACATGCACATTGTACACATGCACACACCAGACACACACACACACACACACACACACACACACACACACACACCTAACAAATTTAACTCTGTTACTCTTAGATTTATGTATCACATAGACTCCCACTTTTATGGTCCCTTTTGATTTGCAGTTACTTGTGTAACCCTCTGACATTCAACCTGACAGCTTTCTTACTACTGCTTCATGGACCTTAGAACAGATATTGAGTGTTTTAGAACAACCCAGATCCAGGTCCATGCGGGTCAAACTAATGCCAGGTAAGCTTCCAGCTATTCAACACAGTCAGTCCTCGCTACAAGACAGAGGGCATAAGAGAAAGAAAGAAAATTCAGAATTCAGTAAGAGCTCTTCACAATGGCTAAAATTACTCCCCAATTAGTAATTTTTAGGCAATTGAAGAAAATGTCATTATGACACAGATTAAATTAGTTATGACTACAGTAGTGTGTGTGTGTGTGTGTGTGTGTGTGTGTGTGTGTGTGTGTGTGTGTGTGTGTACTCACCTGTGCAGGCACATGTGGAGGACAAAGACTGACATCAGCTCTTCACCACACTCACACGCTACACCTGGATTTGAAAATTATTTTTATTTGTGAATTGCACACAATGTATTGCATACCCACCTTTACCCTCCCAACTTTTGTCTGGGTATGTGTTTATAGGCATATAAATATATAAATATAACCTGAGTTTCATTATATATATATGGTTTTTAGGGGTGACAACTTGGTACTGAATAGCCACTTAGGAGGCTCATGTCAAAGGAAGATTGGCTCTCTCTCTCAGCAGTCATTAAATGCCAGAGAAAAAGAGAGAAGGGTAGACATTTTTAAAATAAAGAAAGTAGTGCAAAGATTGGCATGGTCACAATTTTATAATTATTTTAACATCTACCTTTATAGAAGACTGCCATGTTTTTGCATGTGCATGTGTGTCAGACAATTCTGGCTCAATTCTAAAGCAAATTGAGATTCAAAGAGGAAACATTTTAGCACTCTGCATATAACCATAATAGTCTTTATATTCATAATATTCTTTAAAACCACCTCTACATTTGAAAATTGATAGTTTCTCAACATTTAGTCACAATATAGAATACAACACCTTATTACTGAATATACATTTCACCCTTTGTTACACTAAGATTCATTGTATAATAGGATGGAATTTTGCCCTTGTTTGATCTGTCATGACATCACATAGGATTCACTTAGAAGGAAATGGGTTTTTAGTTGTTTCTGAATGGTGTCAAAATATGCATTAATAACTCTATCAATCTTGTCAAGAACATTTTTAAATACTGGGATGCTATCCAGCTCATGGTGGCAGATCCAATATAGATAGATAGGTAGGTAATGGTAGATAGATAGATAGATAGATAGATAGATAGATAGATAGAGATGATAAATAGATATGCTATAGATGCATATATAAATATGTGATAGAAGATAGATTATTGATAGATAGTATTTAGATACAAATGATAGATGTAGATAAATAGATGATTTGTCAAAAACCTTCATTTTCACCTCTAACCCATGTTTTATTTTCTTTGGCACACACTAGTGTTTGCAGTACTCTGATGTCAGACTTTCATGTTTTGAGAATATGTCTGGTATAACAGCCCACACTTCTACTATCTCCATTACCTAAAGCTGTAATTACATTTGGTTTGAAGTGTTCTTTAGCTTGCACACTGGGATAATTTTCACTGTCAACTTGACTGGGTTTGGAACCACCTAGGAGACATTCCTCTACATGTGTCTTTCTGAGAAGCTAAAATCCACCCTGACTGAAGGAAGCACCATCCCATAAGCTGAGTTTCTAGACTGACTTACAGGAAAGGAAGCCAGTGGAGTACCAGCATTTGTCTCTTTCTGCTTCCTGATGACTGTGTAAGTGATGTGACCAGCTACCTCCCACTCCTGTAATCACAGCTAGAACCACTCTGTCTGCCATGCCCTCCCAAACCATGAACCAATGCAACACCATCTTTCCAAAGCTGTCAAGTATTTTGTCATTGCTACAAATACAGTAACCACTAAATCTTGTAACCCAAGAGATTGCCCAAATGCTTTTCTTGAGGTCTGAAACCACATTTCTGTGTCATGCTGATGTCCTTTGCATACAGACTTCCTTTCACTGGTTAGACTGTCAACACATCCATACACTTGAGATTTTTAACAATTAAAAATTGTAAATTTTTATCGAAGACTTCATGATGAAAATTATCTTTTTTAATATGTGGCCAAGTGGCTGTATGATATGCATTAATTGGTCTTGTTTCTTACAAGCAGGAAAATAAAAGGTCATTTGCAAAGATCTACTCCATTAACTAAATAGCAGCAGACTTAAAATGCAGATACCTAGGAAAATGAAATACCACAATTCCCTCCAAATACATCTACATTCTAATTTTGCGACTCTTGTTCTTCCTAAATTTCTTAGAAAATTTAGGAAGTTCTGTAACAAGACTAACACTGACAACCAAGAGACAGGGTCCACAGAATCCTCCCCAAATATGGGCACTATTCCAGCATGGGGGATCCACAAAGTCTTCCCCAAAGACAAAAGCTTCTTAAAATGCTTGGTGGAAATCTCACATGGATTCATTCTCCAGTTTACCTTTGTGAGAAATTCTTTTCTTTGAGGAAGACTTTCATGGTTTCCAAACTGAACAACTTACGGTGTAGCTGAGGATGGTGTTGAACTTCTCATCTTGTCTTCACATCCCAAGTGCTGAAATTATGGGCAATGCATTCTGATTTTATGTGGTTATGTATCAATTAAAACACATCCCACCATCTTTGTAAGAAAATCATAATTACTAATTCACTCTCTCTTTTCATTTTTTTTCTTTTTGGCACAGTTCTATTCAGATTTTCTGTTTTGTAATGAGTTCATTTTTGTTGCATGTGTCTCTCTGGTAATATTTTGTTAATTAAATTTGGAGACATTTTCACACATGCGTGCAATGCATACTGACTACTCTTACCATCCCTTACCTCCTTTTACCCCTGTTAATATCCACATTCCCTACAAAACTCTCACACCCAGCTACAACCCCTGGGACCTACAACAGCAACTGTTCTGCAAGACACACTGATGCAATGTGACACAAATGTTATGTGAACAACCAACCACTTTATGATTAGATGCAAGACATACTCTATGAGATGGAACTCCATGTGACACTTCCTCTGTCATCATTGAGATGTCTAGGTTTTATTGAAAAAAATCATCTCTTAATTTGTTATTTGCCTTCGATATAATATCCCACCACGTTAGATATTTTTAATCAATTTTTTAAATTTTTTGTTCCATTGGCATTGATTCCATGGAAGGAGATTTTTGTATGGCTGTACATATTGTATTTATAGGTTGTATCTCTGATGACCTAGTATGCTTACATGAAGGAGGAGGTAACATCTTCATTCCTGCCCCTATTTTTCACTTAAAATATCCATGCCATCAATGTTTTCAAAACCAATGTTGTAGACCTGCCCCTGGTTGAGGTAGAAGGTTTGCTACTTCTGAATCTCTGTTCTTGAATTGCTGCACCCACGTTTTATTTTTATCAGGTCACAAGTGTGTCTACCTCTGAACAAACGAGAAAAACGCGCAGATGTCTGCCATATGCTTTCTGAGGAAGACCATTACAATGAGGGAACTGTCCCAAGCCCAGGTAAGGCTAGCATCAATCATGTAGAAAAGAATATTGAAAAGGAGAAGCCAGAATTTACAAAATACCAAAGCAAAACTAGAAGCATAATGAGCTGTATCTCATTTGCAAAGCAAGTTTCTCTACTTTCCCTTATGACCCACAGGGTGTAAACATTAACTTCAATGGAGTGATCAAGAACACTAAAGCAAAACAAAACTCATTCTTCCAGACAATTGCTCCTACACCTCGGATGTCAATTAAGTCTCTGGCTTCATCAAGATATTCAAACTAAGAATATATTCAAGCTAATACCTTGTGCATTTACAAATTCTCTTTTTCTGTTTCTCCTCCTTCTCCTCCTCCTCTTTCTCTCTCTCTCTCTGTATTGTGTGTGTGTGTGTGTGTGTGTGTGTGTGTGTGTGTGTGTGTGTGTGTGTGTGTGTAAATATTGACAGACTGCTGAGATTTGGGGATACAGGGATATGAGCTTCTGAAAGTGCTAGAGAAGGCTAGGAATTCCAAGGACTCACTTGGAATTGAGACTCTATGGGGATTCAGTCCTGACTGCCAGGGACCCACTCTGGACACAGAAATGCTAGATTAATCATGCTGTCAGTTCCTTAGCTGAGGAAAAGAACACAGTTCTCCTGATTGATGAGATTAAGGGCCACTCCCTGCCGTCCATGATTGGCACTGGTCGGTGGCCACTGAGTGGCTGACATTTGGCCCCAAAATGTATTAGATTGAAAATGATGATGGGCAAGAGATACATTCTTCTACTACTACAAGGATTCCACCTGAAGATGTCTGGTGACCTCAGCTGTGATTTTTCTCATTGTTTCTAGATGAACTTAAACAAAAAGGCACAGCCTAGTTTTCCTATTTGAATAAAGCCACCCAGCACACAAAACCTTTTGCTGGAATTTTCTAAGAGAAAGCAAATATTCTGCTCACACAGTGATCATGCTGTGTCCATCCTTGCTATCACTCTGCAAGGGTTCCAAACAACTGAAGGACAGTGGGGAAATTGGAAAATGTTTTCTCCATCCAATGTATACATTTTGCCATAAGTCATCACATGAGTTTTGGTGTTTAAACATCGAAACAAAAGAAATACACTATTTGAAAACACAAAGATCTGTATTCTTTCTCACCCAGATGTATAAAATTTGGGATTACATATCTTATTCCTTGCTAAAATATGGAAATTAATTTAGAGTTTGAGAGAGAAAAAAAGCAACACAAGCTACTGTGTTCGGAAGCATTTGGCTGGGATACATGCTTGCCTCCTTTCCGTGGTCTGCCGTCTCACTTGTGATAGTTCACAGAGAGAAAATGCCTTTAAATATCATCTAACTAATAATATACCACATGAGGCTCTCCCTGTCCCCTGCCTTGGCAGGAAACACTTTTTTTGCACAAGTCCTCTTTGTCAATCAAATGCTGCCATGAAATCGTCTGAGTAAGAGAAGTAACAGAAGTCATACCATTTTGTCAATGCATACCACAGACACTGTGATGTCAACCAATCTGTCAGCATTTAAATGAGGCATTTGGAGAAAAAAGTCACACACAGCATAAATGTGGCTAATGCCACCATGCTATAAACTGTGCTCTGATGAGCATTTAATGTCCCTGTGTTCTCAACGTTGGTCTCCTGCTGGCTCTTTTAGTGAAGCGAGATTAATTTCCCAGAACTACCTGTGTGGGAAAGACAGCATTCCCTTTTAAGAATACAGGCAAGAACTATCTCCTGGACTGAGCTCAGCCACCTCTCCTCTTTTGATACCTATAGTCATGGCTTTTTCAGTTAATGTTGGATGGAGCCCAGACACCTCTCCTTTTTTAAATACCTATAGACATTGCTTTCCCAGGTTAAGTTGACTTCTGGTGCTATGAACCATCTGTTTATTTGCTTTCTTGCCTGCCTGTTGGGCTAGGCTCTCATTACATAGCCCAGGCTGTCCCTGAACTCACAGTCCATCTACCTCAACATCGCCATACAATACTGGATTGCAGGGAAGTACCACCATGCCTGGCAGTACAGATTTGTAAGCAAGTGGACATGGAGGCCAGACACACCTGGGATTTGAGACCAGGTGAACTCTGACCTGAAGAGATGGCAGAGGAAACTCTCCTGAGCCCTTCCAGCTCTGCTTCTTCTATAGACTAGAAATAATTGTGCCAGTCTCAGGGACTGAAGGGAACCTTAATCCCTTCACCTCTCTCATGATGTAGATAATGCTGAGAAATAGAACTGGTGTCTAGAGAAAACTCTCATTAACATCGTTTTCCTTACTCAGATCTGTCCTACTTTTATCATTTTCCATCTCTTTAAAGTATGAGCTTTGCCTTGTTACCAGCCTTTACCACAGCTTCTTCAAATCCAGGCAAAGTGGAAGAATGTGACCGACAAGACCTGAAACCTGGAAGAACCATTCTGGTAATGCTGTTCCTCTGAGCTCCAACTTTCTGAGGGATGTGCATTAGTCCATGGCTGGAATTGCTGAGGAGAGAATTTGTGTACAACTAGAACACAAAAACCTGCAATGGCCATGTATGCAGGGGTGAGGCTAGGAGAGGCATGTGGCCATTCCAGGGCCTCTGAAGCCATACTGTATGGGGGAATGGTTGCTCCTGGAGTCAGGCTGGCTCTGCCAGTATGGGGTATTGAAGTTGCTGAAATTTCACCTGCCTAAACTAACCATTCAACCAGATGGACTAGGAAGCCCCAGAAGTCAGCTCTGAAGTCTCTGTTTGAATTTTAAAAGCCCTTTAAGATCAGAGCAAGGGGGCTAGAGGAGTCCCAAGGAGCCCATTAGCTAACACCCAGAACAAGAGCCTGTCAGGACCTCACACTGGCTCAGGCCACATTTCCAACTGTTGGTGCTGGACTTACAGCCTGCTAAGGTTTGGACAGAAGTTTCCCTAAGACCTATGTGCTAACAGTTTGGTTCCTAGACCATGGTTCAGTCAGGAGATGGTGCTGGAGCATTGAGAAAGATGTTAGTGGTTGGAGTTGTGTTCTTAGAGAGGATAGTGAGACCCTGGATCTTCCTCTGTCTTCCACATTCCAGCCATGGAGCAAGGAGCTACACACCCATAACATCACAAGCCACATCTCCACAGGACCACAAGCATTCAGGGACAGCAAACCAGTCAACCATGGGCTAAAACCTCCAAACTGTGCCAAAACAAACAATTCCTTGTTTTAAGTCAGTTGTCTCCAGTGTTCTGTTACAAGCGGGAAGAGGTAGATGGCATAGAGCTGGCTAGAAACAGAGAGGGCAGACGGAAAAAAATGAAAAGCCTGGTTGCAAAAAACGTGAGTAGCATCAGGGGCATATGAGCCTGGAGAGTCTAATGCACATCTCAAGGTCACAAGTGAGCATATGTGTGGGAGCACTGAATTCTGAACCCAATAAAGAATCAGAGGGTTGGTACAATCTAGACACTGGGGATTAGTGACACCTTTAGCCTTAGGGCTGTGTGTACAGGGCTTGCACACAAACACACACACACACACACACACACACATACACACACACACACACACACACACACACACACACACCTGACCTGAGTGTGGGAAGGATGCACATGTTGTCTCAGAACAGGGTGCAGAATCCAGGCTGAGTACATCTAACTTAGAGCAAACATAAAGTGCTGAAGAGAGAATACCTTCAACTCCAAGGCATCATGCCTCAGGCCAGTCATCAATGAGGACGAACAGTTGGGTGGCTGTGGGCTGAGAACGATGGCAAAGGCCAGCTGTTCAGGGAAAGGAAGTTCTTCAGGAACAGGTGCCAAGCCATCTGTGGTGGGATGGGACAGATGCCTCATTGAGCTCATGGCAGCTCACAATGCTGCCTCTTCTCCCAACAGGGGCTTGATGGAGAGGGAATAGGAACAAGCTGGAAGTGACTTTGGAAGCTGAGTGAGAGCATGCACCCGGGGAGATGTACCATCAAAGATGGAGAGTGGCTGTCTTGAAGAGGAGACTGCTTGGAACTGAATGGCAGTGGAAACCAACATGGGCACATAGCAGGAATGTCAGGGGTGGCCAAGGGAGGCCACTCTTAGAAACAGTTGGATGTTCACATGGAAGTATGCTGGGTACAATCCAGGGTTTAGGAAACTACACGCTAGCCTCAGTACGACAGAATAACTCTCCCTAAATTTAGGGAAGAGGGCCTTGTTTGTTGATTTGTCTTTCCACAAACATGGGGCCCACACATCATTACAGCCCATAGGCATCACAGTCTCACTTCATGTGTAAGGAAATCTAAGAAAAGTAAAAAAAGAGAGTCTGAAACACTTGTGCATCTAAACACAGGACTCAGGCTGGTGAGTGGCTGGCACAGCCTAGCATGTAAAATTTGTGCATTGACCAAGGCCTGAAGCACCCAGGCTCACAGACTGCATGCAAGGACTCTCAATGACCCAGTCTGGGTTGTGTGTTGAACTCTTTCCACATATGTCCATGTCTCTTGTTGAGAATTTGACTGGCTATATATCATAACAAGGCATACATTACCAGCCAGCACTAAGAGGACTTGATAAAAGTTTAATTTAGTCTTAGTTTTAAAAGTAAACTTTGGGAACTGGGATTGTCATGTAAATTAAACTTGTTTCTAATTCAAATAAAAAAATGATTAAAAAAAAAAGTAAATTTTGGTCCAGGTGACTCCAAGGGCAGTGTACCTATAGATGGATGCTCTGTTACTTTTTCTGGGAAGATGTGAACAAGTCTCCCTTTACCTTAGGTCACTGACAACAGACCAAAGAAAGGCTAGTATAGTGAACCAGTGCATTGCCTGGAGTGACTTACAGATCAGGGGTGTCTCAGAGGCAGCTTTGTCACTCGTGAGAACTGCAACTCTGAGGCTCCCTACACAATTTTTGGCAGCACTGCCTAGCTACCCATCAAGTCAGCTCCTCTAGCAAGAGAGTCTCCTCTCCCAGAAATTGTTGCTAAAACCTTGTATGTAAGGCATATGTCGTGAATCCTGTACATTTCAGGAGACTCCTCGAGACTTGTAAGTTTTATCTTCTTCGCTGGAGCCTGTAACTTTTGTTAACCTCCCATGTCCCCAAGAGCAAGCATCTCTCCTGTAGGAAAGGTTTCAGTTCAAAAAGGGAACTATACACCACTGAGCACTAGGGCCTGGGGGAGTGGGGTATTCTGTTTATGATAGCCCTTTCTCAAGCCAATTCTCTAGAGGAAGGATCACCATGGCAACAGCTTGTAGGGTCAAGCCAGTGTAGGAGAGGCATATAACACCTTCAACCACATTGTATAAACAAGAATGAGTCACGAGATACCCCTCTGTCCTCTGAGGTCATGAAGAGAAGTCACAATTGAGCCTAGGGAGATGTGGCCACTGGACCCAAACTCTTCTACAATCAATGTTCCTCCAGCCCAGCTTAGCCCTCAAGCAGGGGCCACAGGGGAGATGACCCCTAAATATTGTCATGGTTCTAGTTTTCTAGAAAATACCTATCTAGTTTTCTGGGTGCTCTTAGTTCTTATCATACACATTCATGGGAATTAGTATTGCATCAAAACAAGATTCTGTTAGGAAAGTTTTTATCCTAAACACATACTGAATATAAAAATATTTCCACAAATGTGTCATACTTTTTATTTAGGGAAAAGCTATTTTGTAATTATAGAGTCAAAATATTTCTCAAAAGAATCCCCCAGTCATGGTGACACACAGAAGGACTGTTAGGAAGGTCACCTGGCATTTCACATTAAATAAAATTTTGTTTAAAAACGTATCCTAAATCCTAAAAATCCCCTTTCTGTTTCATTAACTCGTAACTCCAAAGAAAGTGTGTGAGAAATCTCACAAACCTAATGTAAGGAGGCAGGATCTCCCTCTAGTAGCCCTAGAGGGTATCTATGCTTTCCTAACTTCGGTGCTCCACATTGGACAGTCCCTGGCTATTTCAGAGGGCGATCTTAACCCACTGTCCCTATTGTCCTCAGTTGCTTCATATCAGCACCACTCTCTATCAACTTCTAAGCCACAGCACACCCTCAGGACACCCACAGCATCTACTTTCTGCTTCGTACACCACCATCAGGAAGGCAGTACCTCAGGCAGATCTCCACACCTTTCCCTCATATTGGATGTTAATTCCACTTTTGCAGTCCTGACCCAGCAGCAAAGCCTGAAGGTGGGGGCAGAGGGGCAGGACCCTTCCCACACACCATTGTGTGTGCTGAAGTGACATTTGGGCTCACAGTAAGAGGTATGTCCTCTCTACTGATTGATTATGGTAAACAAAACAAAAAGCCCTTGGGTGTGGATGGGTGTGAATGCAGTGTGGACAGGGAGACGGTACCTAGCCTGACTTGTGGTAAGTGTCTGCAGCAGTAGCCTTGTGCTGCTCTGGAACAGGATGGGCTGGGGACCCACTCTCCCTCTCCCTTAGCAAGTTGTTCTTGTAACAAGCGTAAGCACCACTGTTCAACAAGAGTAGCAATTCAGCACACCTACCTAAATATTGCAGAAAGCCTCACCCTGTGAAAAACGCAGATTTCTCCATCTCCATATGCTGCCTGCGGTGTGTCTAAATCCTCTGAGGCAAGCTGGAGTCACATGACAAAGCAGGTGGGGACTGGAAGGAGCTGGCTTCTGGCCTATTTGCCTGAGGATTTAAGAGCTCCCAGGGAGAAGTCCTGAAGCAGGAAGGAGCCAGACATAAACCACTTTGAAGGAGAGGACAAGCTATCCTGAAGTCTGTGCTGTGCCATGTGAATTTATACCTCTGCCTGATACCTGGCTGGAGCCACAGGCTACATAAAAGCTGCAATCGCTTCTTTGAAATTCAGTTATCAGGCTGCAGGTGGGTAGGAAGGGCCTGGGTGTAGCAGCACCCTGGGTGCCTCCATACACTTTACAGAAGAGCATAGGTGCCTATGTGTCCTCCATGTCCTATAGCACAGGGTCAGAGTCAATGAGGAGAGCTTGCAAATCCCCAGGGATGCTTCTGGTTACCTCAGAGAATGCCAAGGAGGGGCTTATAGTATGACACAGCAGGTGCTGAGTGTGATATGGGATGAATCCACTGAGATGTGTGTGTCTGCCTACTCATCTTCATGGACTCAAACAATAAACGTACACTCGAGACTCATACATTCTGACACTGACTATAGAGCCATGAACCTGATACTAGACACATCTACCCAGTACGATCCCCGAGAAAAGCAGGGACATCAAATTCCGTGTCCCTGAAACACCAATAACAGGTAAGAGAGGACAATGATGGCATCCTGAGACCTGAATGTCCCTTAAGTGTCATTAGAAAGAACATTGCCTCCTGCATGCAAGGTGGGAAAAGACACACTGCCATTATCTATGAAAAGAACCTTCTTCCCCAGGCAGGTGAAGTCTGCTATCTCTCAGAGTGATGGCCCTACAAGGGCAAGGCCAGCTAAGCTAAAGTCAGACTGCTTGTGTAGTATAACCCACGAATTCCTCTTCTTGTGTAAAGTGTGGGAAAGGGGCGCCATGACAGGAGAGGGCTCTTGTTCTAATCTTAGACCCTCTGGTGAAACTGCCCACCTATTCAGACCTATCCAGCTCCTCCTATAAGCCAGTTTCTCTCTCTGCCTCTGTCTCTATCTGTCTTTCTCCTTCTATCTCTCTTCCCCCCATTCTTGATATTTTCATTGGTCTCTCAATTATCCACTACACTTCCCCAGAACACATAGTCTAAGGATCCATCTTCCTCTCACAATCTTGGGATGTGTGAGAAGTGAATTATTGCTGTAACTCTCAATCACCTAAGTGTCTACAGTGATTTGAACGAGAAGTATTCTCCATAGGCTCATGGATTTGGACACTTGGGCCCAAAGCAGTTGTTAGCACTGCTGGGGAAGGTTGTAAAACCTTTAGGATGTGGAACCTTGATGGAGGAAGTATGCCACTGCTGGGTGGTCTTTGAGAGATTATAGTGTAGCCTGACTGCCAGTTTGTACCCCCTGCTTCCTGTCTACAAGACTGAGATATGATCTCCTACCTTCCTGCTTCTGTCACCACACCTGTTGATTGCAGCCAAGTCTCCTTCCATGATTGGCCCTTCCCCATCTTGAACCTTAAGGCAAAGCAAATACTTTCATCT
The DNA here is from genome assembly GCF_003668045.3 of Cricetulus griseus. Classification (NCBI taxonomy): domain Eukaryota; kingdom Metazoa; phylum Chordata; class Mammalia; order Rodentia; family Cricetidae; genus Cricetulus; species Cricetulus griseus. The sequence continues at coordinate 29,448,145 of NC_048600.1, read as the reverse complement.
TCAAGTTCCTTTTAGACATACTGTTTCGTCATAGGAACAGAAAAGTAACTGAGAATATTCTAGAAGAGAGAGGAGCAAGATGTGAAGGAGGGGGATATCCACGCTACTGCTCAGGGCTGGGAGATGTAATTTTACATGGGATAACAGAAAGGCTTCAGAAGGTATGTGCTGTGGGTATGACGTGCTCAGAGAAGAGAGATAAGAAGAGAAGGGTATTTCCTGGAAGGGGAAAGCCTGTAGGATCAAGAAAGTGCTATTTTTCTCATTCAGTCTTTCTTCTCCTCTGTCCTCCTTCTTCCTCCTTCCTTGTGCCCCTCTCCCTTTTTGGTCCCCTTGGAAACACTGAAGAGTGACTGTAGGCAAAAGATGAGCATCCTCAAATGACCTCTGCTCTTTTCCCATCTGGACATGCACACAGGACAACTGGAGGAACTCAGACTGTAAGTAGTCATTACTTTCCTCTGACTGCTGTAATGTAGTCCTCATCTACTGAGTGCCATAAGACAATGCATGTGTTTCTAGAGTTCAGAAACTATCAGACATTATAAAGTCCAGGTGGCCGGACGATGGTAGCGCACGCCTTTAATTCCAGCACTCGGGAGGCAGAGGCAGGCAGATCTCTGTGAGTTCGAGGCCAGCCTGGTCTCCAAAGCGAGTGCCAGGATAGGCTCCAAAGCTACACAGAGAAACCCTGTCTCAAAAAACCAAAAAATAAAATAAAATAAAGTCCAGGTGTCAGAAAGGCTATGTTCCTTCTGGGGGGTTGAACGACCCTGAGATATTTTAGAGAAACACATATGCGCAGTGCTGAGTCGATAGTTATCTGTTTAATCCTAAGTATGAAATCAGTACTGGCAGGCACACGATTGACCTTTTAGAAAGAAAAACCTGCCAATGCATTTGTAATTTCTTCTTCATGCATTTGTGATTCCCCTTGTCTTTCAGCTAATTACCACCTTCCATTTGGGTTAATAACCTCCTTATTTTCCCTAACATATTTCTTTAAATGTTTAATTATAAGACAGCTTTCCCTTATGTACATTGAGTCTTAGTAAACACAGTGTTCTTGGTGATTTTGCCCAATGTTACACTTCCTGGATTCATCACTACTAAAGCAAACGCTCATGAGTAGCCATGCTTGATTATAAACAGCCAACATTTTATCATCCATTCTGTATTTGACAGACATTTTTGGGTTGATTTCAATGTTTTTGCCATTAGACTTAATGCCCTGAGCGTTAATTTGCATCTTTTCCTTAATCTGATGCTCTGAGTTTCTCCAGTGTGGATGTTATATCTGCAGACCTTCTCTCTTCCCCAGTCACTCGTGAGTGAAGAAGTTTCGTTTTCCACAGGAAGAGACGTGGCCACTCTCTGATTTCCCCATCTGTCTTGTTGGTGTGAAATAGAAATAGGTTAGGGTTTTCATGAGTGTGTCATGATTGCTTTTTTCTTTTCTTTTTGTTTAAATTGAAAACATGTTCTGAAATGAAAAGTATTCTGATCCCAGTTTCCCCTCCCTCTTTTTACCCAGATCCTCCCTATCTCCCACCCTTCCACTCCTTGCCTTCTCTTTTTTTAGATAATAAACAAGTAATATTTTAAAAAGGAATTAAAAAACAATCAAAAAAGAAAAAAGCATGAGAAACACACATGCACATACACACCCCTCATAAAAACACAAAATCAGAAACATAATATACAAACAAAAGACTGGTGATGTAAAAGATCACCAAACAAACCATTATGAGAAAAAGAAAAAACCTTAAATACTACTGAGTGAGTGTGTGTGTGTATGTGTGTGTGTTGGCTACCTATTAAAGGTGTTGTTTGTATACCCAGCAAGACTACATTGGAGAAAACTAATTGTTTTTCTTTTGGGAGTGATCATCAATCAGAGATTCTTTCCTGGATACGAATGGGGTTTCATTTCCAGCTTCTCCTCTCAGTTCTTGAATCCTATCTGGCTTGGACCTGTGCAGGTCCTGTGCACACTAAGGAAGACATCCAGTGTTATCCTCTGGCCTCCACAGGCATGCACAGACATGTACACACACACACACACACACACACACACACACACACACTCACACACACACACACACTCACACACACATACACACACACACACACACACACACTCATATGAATGCATATAGAAACATACATCACACATATAACAAACATACACATACAACTGCAGGAGTCAGTGAATGCAGATTCAGTAAGAGGATTTGTCTCTTAATTTAGGTAGTTTGGCCTGATCCTGTCTCTGCTTACCCATCACTGATATTACAGACCCACGCCACTATCACAGGCTTAACATGGTTGCTAGAGCTCCTACCTGAAGCTCCCATGTTCCTGTAGCAGGCGCTTTACAGAGAGAACAATGGAGTGACTCTTTTCAGTAATTGTTTCCAGTGTTTTCCAGGAGCCTTTTCCTGCTTAGCCATTTGTAACGCTTTTACTTAAGTATTTTTAAAACAAGTGTGGAGTTGATCTAATGCTTCCTCAGCTAATAAAATACTTAGAGATGTACTACATTTGAGACATTGTATCTTTACAATTGCATGATGAAAATTTCAGAAAAGCAAAACAATTTCCACTCAAACTAGGATTTTTTAAAAAAATAGAGCTATATCTTCTGGTTACAGCTATCTTCTAGTGACAAAGCACCACAGGGAATGCACAATACATGCAGATTCATGTATACAACAATTCAGATGCACAATGCTCTTGAATTCAAATACCCAGCAATTGAAATACACAATACATGCAAATTCAAATACCGAGCAATTCAAACACGCAGCACATGCCAATTCAAGAGTGTAGAGAATATTTACTACCAAGTTCCTGTTTATAAAAATAGAGGCGGTTGTTGTTATTCCTATTATCTACACAGATGGTGAGTGGGCTGTGGCAAACCCACGAAAGGAAGCTCTCCCACAAGCGGGAATATTGTGGTTCTCACCCGGGTCCCCATACCCACAGTTGTTGGCCCCAAGAGAGGAAAGAGCACTCCCTGTGTCAGACTTGCTATGTGGGAACAGGAGGTGCTTTTCACATGTAAATTTGCTTGATATCTATCTCAGAGGTGGTATGAAGTAGGAATGGGGAGGTGAATTCATAGAGGCTTCCTGTCACTAGGTCATTGATCACTAAGACCACTGTAACAAGTAAACCCAAAGACTCAATGATATACAGTTAATGGAAACTTCTTTTCCCATAGTCCTGGCGTTATGGGGAGCCCAACAGAGATGACCACTCAGACACAATTTGTAGGCAATTAAACTCTTTATTATAGCCAGCTGGGATTATACTCAGGTATTAGGGACCTAACTGTCAACCCAAGGATTTGGAGGATAAGGCTTTTAAAGGCAAAACGTGCATCCTTGCTCTGCACCTGCACAAAGAGGTCCTGCACAAGCAAGCAGTTTAACAGAGGCTAAGTTGGCTGGTTTCTAGAATAGAGTTGAATAATTTCCCATCAAGGAGATCAAATTCTAGTCAAACCCAAAATGGCCTCAGCAAGAATACGAGATGGAGTGACCACTGCACTGTCATGCATTGTCACACTAGAGTCCACAAGTCTAAGGTCAAGACATGGTCTATGCCACACTCTCTCTAAAGCCTATAGAGGCAGATCCTTCTCAGCCTCTTTCACCTTCTGGTGTTACTGGCCATTATCATTGCTCCCTACAGAACACAAACAGTGTTCCAGACTCTATATCCACTGACCCACACTGGTCTCTCTTTTCATAGGGGGTCCAGTCTTTGGATTGGTGTCACCTTAATCAAGAGTCATTTCAGTTTGGCATTATTGACTTGATCACATCCCTAAAGGACTTTCTGCCAAGTATGATGATGTCCACAAGCACAGAGTTTGGAAATATCTTTAAATAAAATATGACAATATGACCCTGCCCACTCTGGCAAGACATCTTATTAGCCAGGGGCAGATGTCATCCTAAACTCCTTGACCAAATAACTAAGTTGACATCTACTGAGTATGGGAAGTGAGGTACACTGCACTGGCTTTGTGGTTGAAAGAAGGCCCTTTGTTCTTCCTCTGCTTGGGCATGAATACGGTGGGATGAGACCACTTCCTCACGCACAGTACAACATGTTGAAAACATATACAGATTAACTAAATGTGGTCAGGGCGTGTGGTTTCATATTTCAGAAAAAGGAGCATCAGAAAACTGACCACCATCTCCACCATCTGCTTTCAGAGAGGAATATTTATTTTCAAATTACTTCAAAGACAGACACAAACTAGCTTCCTGTTTGAGTGAGCACCTCCTTTATGTTCTCATTTTACAGCATGCTGTAGGCAGCATTTCCTCCTCAAGCAAATTTGAAAGAAGCTATGAAGTTATTGATGGCTGAATGGTCTGTGGGTTTGTGACTTCCCCTCCCTGCCTTTGACAAAGTTACTTTTAAAAAATCAATGTTTATCTCACAATTCAGATAAGCCCATTAATAAATAAAAAACAGTTACGTTGGAGGACTTTTCCTGGGAAGATGTTAACAAAGGTGTATTCACGAAGGGTAGGATACCAATATCAGAACAAAGAAATGAGTTCACCCATTGAGCTTATTCAAACCGTGAGTCTACGGGGCTCACGGACAGGCTCATGTGAGTCAAAGCATCCCAAGAAAGCTGACCTCAGCTTTCATGAAGACTCATCATGGATACCTTATCCTGGTTTCTTCCTGCACCACTTACAGGCATATCCATTAGATAGCCACCTCTCCCTGGCAACCGTCAGTTGATTGTGTGTCTTTGGGGAGCAAACTTAATGAATGCTGAAATTTCAGGAGTTACCAGAACTTTGTCCATTCTGTTTGCTTCCAGAGTATTACCATATTCCCCCAGTTATGAGTATTTCAATTCAGAAGTGATAGCTACAGAGCAGAATATGTCCCTGTTTACTGTTTCTAATATACATGAGTGTGGTGATATCTTTCTTGTACAAACAAAGCCTATCTGAGGGTCAGAGAATGGAGCTTGCCACTAGCTAACCATAGATGTCTGGAGGTCTGTACACTCAAACAGGAAGTGACATAGCTGGGCAAAAACAGGACATAAGCAGGGAGAAACAGGAAATCGCTCTCTTCTCTGCTGAGATGCTTAGGAGGTAAGGTGTGCTGTGGCTTGCTCCTTCTCTCTGATCTCTCAGCATTTCCCTCTATATCTGACTCTGGCTTTTTATTATCCAGACCATTTAAGAGCTCCTTTTACACATGAGGGGAGAGAGAGAATATAAAATCCATAAAGCCACACGACCAGGCAAAGGGCCAGATGGGGAGGGGACACTTTGTTTCGTAAGAGCTTCCCTGAATGAAGTTCCCATTATTCCTTCCAGGATGGAAGTCCAGCTGTGGTACCAACTTGTCTGTAATTTGTTTATATATTTATAAAGACAACATAGTTTCTAACATGTTGACATGTGAATCTTCTCAGCATTTCAATCCCGTAGCTAGGAATTACTAGCTGTAGTTGGGTCTGGAAAGCCCCTTACAGCCCATGAGTGAAAGGCTTGGTCTCTAGTCAGAAGTACCAGAGGGAACTCATGGTAGAACCTTGAAGAGGCACAAAGAGCTGAATGGAAACCATTTTAACTGTTGTTCTGGTGTGGGATCTAAGAAACAATGCTGCCTTTAGCTTGAATAAGGACTTGACTCTGCTGTTTCTATGTGGGCATGAAATGTTAGAGTAAATGGGAGAAATCAGCCCCTCTTACCCCCTTTATGGGAGCAAAGTCAAGGCTCCCCAGATTTCTCCCAAACCATAATTACTTTCTACAACACCTTTTAGAGGAATAGACCTTCTATGACACCTGTGCTTCACTATAGTTTGTTGTTAAGTCATTCAACCTCCAGTGGAGAAAACAGTGGTGTTAACTCACATATCTGAAATGTGTATGCCCCAAAATACTTCTTTCCCTGTTCCTGGACATATATTTTTACAAAGCCCCTTTCTTTAGCTGGTAGCAAAATCAGACAGTAAATAAATAAAGTAAAGTCTTAGAACATGACATGGTGCTTTGTAGGTTAAGATGTGAGCTAAATGATAGCACTAGTTTGTATCCTCCCCAATGTCTGTTCCAATTGAAACATGCTTCTGAGTATTTTTGCACAAGTTTTATATGCCTCAGGAGCTTAGAGCCTAACATCTCCTTGACCTTAGGAACACAGAGACTCTCTAATTCATGGGTGGATTAGTGTTATGGAGAAGGAAGCAAGGTGGCATGTGCTCTGAAGAGTGTCCCAGAGATCTCAGAGACAAAGACCCCTAATAATCTTGTTAGTGAGATTCAGGCAAGTGTACTTTGACATCTGGGTGGAGTCTCACTTTGCCAGATATTAAACCAAAATTTGTTCTAGAGTATGTGCTTCAGTTCTGAGATCTCAGAGCCCTTTCTAAGACTCCATGCTCTGGATTCTCATCTTTGTAATTACCTTAGAAGAGTGAAAGGGACCTAACACAAGCCAGGAAGCACCAGCGTGCTGGGTACTCCTTTGATCTCATCTCTTGAACTCCTATGTCTGGAAAGCAGACATCACTTCTGCTGCACAAAAGAGGTGAAGAATTGCTTAGCAACCTTCCCTATGTCCTTCAGTTACAGATGAGCAAGATCGGGTGTCAAAGTATTACCTACTGCCCTGTGTGTCACTTAAACTGATATCACTAAGAGAAGGAATAACAGTTTACTCTTAACCATGTTAGCAAGGGCCTTAAAATAAGTTATCTATCATTCCTCATAGGTCAACCCCTTTGTTCTATCTTCTCATGTAGGATAGCCACACAACCAGCCCTCAGAGCTGGTCTCCATGTCAGAGATCTGTTTCCCCATCATCTTCATAGTGTTTATTTTAAAAATGCCTAGTCCTGTTTATGGAGACCTCATCTGTGCCAAATGTTAAGAGAAAACTGTGTAGAAAGTCATGAACATAGGTCTCACTTCTAGAGTGAGACCAAGAGAAGCAAGAGAGCCAAAGATGACATGAGCTGGTCTTAGGAGACAAGGCACCATCCCATTTGGGGACACATTGAGCTGCACTTAGGTGGAAAGAGTGATTGGGACAGAGACTCAGAGTTCACACTTGATAATTAGGAGCTATCAGGTTAAAGAACAGCCTAGAATGTATGATACATAAGCTGTGGAGTCACAGTGTGGTATGGTAGAGTGTTGTATAGCGCAGCAGGGGGCTATGTGCAGTGTAGTATTGTGTTGTCAGTTACATGTGTGGTGTGAGGTAAGAATGTGTTGTATGACAGTATGCTATATAGTATGCTGCAGTTTATCTCAGTATAGTATGGTCTATGAGGTTCAATGTGACATTGAACATAAGATGCTAGTATGGAATGTCACAACACAAGGTATGATATGGCATGGTACAATACTGTATGTAGAGTTGGGAGAGATGAGAAACAAGACACAATGTATATTGCATTGCTCCATTTCAACCAGTGTGCTAGCATGCATCCATAAGAAAAACCATCTGGTTCCAAAAAACAAAACAGCTAGGGTTATAAAAATGTGTAAAATATGATACATTGCCTAAAGTTGTCATCAGTATTCATTTGTAACTTGTTTATCACTCCCAGTACAGAGAGACAGTAGCAGGTGTCAAGATGAAAAATAAATTATAAAAGGAAGAACCTGAAAGTGAGAAAATTCCCTTCATTCATTATGTTTAGGTTTGTCATTGAAAGAAAGTAACTCCATTTAAGCAGAAGACCATCTCTAGATGGAAGCGAGCATAAGAGCCATGAGCGCCCCTGCTGAATGTCAACAGATCCATAGGAAGCTCCTATAAATGGGTGTGTCATTAAGACACCCAGCTCACTCTTTGTAGTACTTATCCTACCTCTACTAACAGAATTATGCCTATGCAGACTCCTCAGTGGAACACAGTTTGATTTGTGTGTGTATGTGTGCGTGTGTGTGTGTGTGTGTGTGTGAGAGAGAGAGAGAGAGAGAGAGAGAGAGAAAGAGAGAGAGAGAGAGACCTGCTACTCATACAATATTCTGTCTTCCATCTCCAGTCAATTATTCAATAAATTCCATGTGACATTAGAATCTTACTAAAGAATAAACTTTGAACACAATGATTTTGCCCAGCATAGGCCAACACTAAGTGTTCTGTGCTTTGAATCTAAGTATGCTAGATTAAGCCATGGTATTTTGAGGAGTATGTCTGTAAAATATTCCTCACTCTAAATTAGATAGTTTCAACTCACTCATGAGGGATTTATCAAGACATAATCGCTTGATAAGTCAAGGAGCTAATGTATTTACTTCTTTCATGTTTCTCCTTCCACTAGAATATGAATTATGAATTCTCCTCATGCTTTGTCCACAGTCTCAGACCATCCTCAAACCACAGTAAATACAATTAAATTAATCAAGTCTCATCTTTTTGCTTGATCTTCACATTTCTTTTAACCACACATAGGCCCCTGCTTATGTAAAACTTGCCTCATCAGGATGAATTTGCTAAAAAGAGATCCCTCTGTGCCTTAGATCTCTTCGGATAAATCTGGTCACACAACCATATCTGGCTGAGCTGCTTAGTCAACCACTATTCTTACTTTCTTGAGTAGATGTGACTCTAAAACTTTGTTGTCTTACCTGATTTATTAGCTTTAGCAGCTAACCTGGGAATTTTCTCACAAATTTTCATTAAATTTTCATTTGAGGTTCTCAGGAACCTCAAATTCCAGAAGAAAGAGAACTAGACTCACAGTCTTGTGTTGACTTCAGATCATAGGTCCAAGTCTCCAATTCCTTAACTGTCAATCAAAGATAGCATCACCTATATGTATTATCCCAGGTTCTCTGTACTCCATGGGGTCAGGCTTATCATAGTGACAGCTCCACTCTTCGGAACCAATTTTCTGTACTAGTTACTATTCTTGTTGCCGTTATCAAATACCTGATGAGAACCCACCTATGGAGGAGAGAGATTGTTGCAGCTCACACGTTGAGGGAATGTAATCCTTCACTGCTAGGAAGATCCAGCAGTAGGGAGGTGAAGCAGGTGGCCACAATGCACAGCAGAGAGGGAGCAAAGCAAAACGGAGACTGGTGCCCCTGCTTGCTGATTCCTTGGTACTCAATCCAGGACCATACCACACGGGTGGTGCTGGCCACATCAGAGTAAATCTTCCCTGTCCTGGAAGACACCCTCATTGACACACCCAGAAGTGTATCGCCATGGTGATTGTAAAACCAGGCAAATCAACATTGAAGGTCAACCATTACCTCTGCTGATTTTAAATCATCTTCATAGCAATATCTAGGCTGCTTTGGATAAAATGCTTGAGCCCTATAACCTAGCCACAGTGACACATGTAAATAACAAACACAGATTCAACTGATGACCGAAACTGATTCACATGAGCTAATGCGACACATGATAGTCTCTAACGAGATGTGACCCACTCTGTTCTTCATGTTAGTGGCTTTGTCACCACTGGTCACCTCTAGAGGGGAAACTGGGAGGACAGTTTTAGTTTTAGTGGCAGTTGAAAAAAAGTTGGAATACTTTTGTTTCATCTTTTATAACCATTCAAACATGGACTTTCCCTTTCTCTGTACAACATCTGATTTCCACACACCTAATTTCTATGCAGAGTGCTCTTAAGAAATCATCTACTGACACATTAGCTCCTTTAGCTTGCCCCAAATTTTTCTATGTTCATGTCTTTTGTACTGTAAATGTAGGCACTTAACTATATAATCTATAACTATAGCATAATGCAATCCATCTCTTCTATAGCATTGGGCTAGAGTCAACATTTTCAGAATCTATTCATATTTCACTAAAAATTGCTGTAAGCCCACACATATCTTGAGTCAAAATTAGGAACACAAATGGTGGTCTCATTTTTTTCCACACATGGTAATTGGTAATTTCAATTAAAGCTAGTAGCCCTGATATAATTTTCCTGGACCTGCAAATTAATGGCTGCTGTAACCTAGCAACAGTGTAGGAAAATGGACTTTTATTTTGTCGAGTGTCACTTAGCTGCCATTAGCCATGCCTGCACTGCACTGTGCGTGAGTTCACGTGCTGGAGCAGGTTTCTATGAAAGAGAGAAAGTGTGAGTAATGTGAGCTCTTAGTGGTGTGTTTAGCTATTCATCCTTTTCTGGGACTTGGCCATTTAGCTCTTGAGAAAATTATAGGATTTTTATGTCAGTGAAAGGAAATTTCTCAAGCTTCCACTATAGGCTGTGATAGAATTATATATGCCGCTGCTGCTGCCATGTTCTTAGTAACTGTCAGGCAATGTGAATTCTCCTGCATTGAAGTCAAGTAGGTGCCCTGGAAGGAGAGTACTGAGATATGAAAGAAACGAATGTTCATTTAAATGTGGATATAATCAAGAGAAGGAAAAGGAAAGTAATCCAGTTAATGCCGAAGGAAGATGTTAAGAGGGAATAGAGTTAAAGGCTGAAGTTTAGATCCTTCTACTGTGGGTCACTGTATTTATGCCTTTTTCAAAATTTAAATATTTTATTGTTTTGAGATTTTCATATACAAGTAATGCATCTGTATTATTTCCACACCTTCCTCTTCTTTCAACTCCTTCCCTGTACCCTAACTCCTTCTTAGATTCATAACCTTTTCCTCTTAATCGCTGTTATTACATACGCACATGAGCGTGCATACACAGGCACACACACATGCACACACACATATGGACGCACATAGGCACACACACAGAAACACACACACACAGGCATACAAGCATGTGCACACACACAAGCATGTGTGCACACACACGTGTATGCCATGTGATACCTTATAAACCAGCAGACTTTTTCCTAATCCATCTTCTCACAATTAAAGGTGCTGAACACCAACACCTTCCTCAAAAACATATCCTCACCTGTAAATTGAGTCTACAACATAGATCTTCTATATTTATGAAAAGAAAAAAAATAAAAACTACAAATCTCAAAAGCCAAGGCTTGGGTTTTGTAATAATTCACAGAGATTCTTGAGGAACCCCCCTCAAGCTGTCAGCCTCCCCATCTACTGGGATTCCTGTGATACATGGTGCTGGCTCAGATCAGCCCAGCAGAGTCTCAGAGGGGCACAATTCTTTCTTTAAGATGCCACCAGAAGTCAAGGCCTAGCCTGTCATAAGTCAACCATGCAGGCTGTAGATCTGGCTTTGTCATTTGCTCTGTGTGACTGCTCTGTGATGAATTAATGTCTTAAAAACCAGATCACCAACTACCATAGACAAGATGGCTGAATAAATATGTGCTTTGTAGAAACGGTGTGCAAACAAACTAAACGCCAGGATGAAGGTTCTCTAAAGGGATACTTCTTTGTATATGTAAGTGTGTTGGATCCTTGGTGCTGTGACCAAATGCCTGAGAGAAACAAAGCAAAGGAGGAAATGTTTATGTGGGGCTCACAGCTCCAGAGGCTTCAGTCCAGAGTCGGGTGGCCCCGCTCCTTTAGACTTGAGCTGAGCTGAACACCATCATGGTGTCAGGAGCGTGTAGAAAGAGGCCGTTAGGGCTCTGGTGGCCAGAAAGGTGAGAGAAGGGAAGAGCAGGGACTGAGTATAACTTTTCAGGGCCCTTCCTCCAGTTGGGTCCCACTGCTGACATTTCAACCATTTCCAAGGAAGACAACACAGAATGGGAGCCAAGCCTTCAAGTCATGAGTTTGTGTCTTCATTTTACACTCATGGAACACCTGTGGGGTATTCTACAACCAATCACCATAGCTATTGCCACAGTTCCGTGTAGGAAAACAACAGAAAGCCTATGAAGATTGAAGTTAATAAATCATTGACTCATGTAGTTCAGAGATATGTAAAGACATTTTTCTACTCTGTTCTGGGCTCTTTTCTGTCTTAGACAGCCATGTGTCTCCTGAATAGCTCCTCTGGTGGGACTTGAGTTGTTAGACAGCTGCTCGTATCTCAGCAGGACAGACAGAATTGTCCTAATCTGCTATTGGTAGAGCCTGGGCCTGGATTCACACTGGTGGTGGTTTTCTACAACAGAGAACAGGATTGTGTAAGCCCTCCTGATTCATGGTTCTGGTCATAGCAAGGTACAAAGCCAGTGCAGATTCACAAAGCAGTAAACCACTTGAAAAAAGCATTTATTTTTAATTTTTTATTTACATGTGTGCTGGTTATTCTGTTGCTGCAGCTGATTGTCAACTTGGCACAAGTTAGAGTCATCTGGGAAGAGGGAACCTCAATTGAGAAAACATTTCCATAAGGTTGTCTGTAGGCATATCTGGGGGCTTATTCTTGATTGATGATTGATGTGGGAGTGCTCACCCCACTGTGGGCAGTGTCATCCCTAGGCTGGTAGCCCTGGGTGGTATAAGAAAGCAAAGGGAGTAAGTAAAAAGGAGCAAGCCAGTAAGCAGTGTTCCCCCATAGTCTCTGCTTTGGCTCCTGTCTCCAAGTTCCTGCCTGATCTCCTCAGTGATGAAGTTTAAGATGAAAGTTCTAAAATAAAATAAGCCCTTTCCTCCCCTATTTTTTATTGGTTATGGTTTTTATCAAAGCAACAAAAATCAAGATGGGACAAAGTTTATATGTATGTGGTTGTGAAAGTGTATGCCACATGTGTGTGGATGATCAACAGGCCAGAAGAAGGTACTAAATGCCCTGGAGATGAAGTTATGGGTAATGGTTGCAAGCTATCTGTCATGGGTGCTAGGAACCAAACTCAACTAGAGCAGGAGGTGTTCCTAACCACTGAACAATCTCACCAACCCTGAGAAGCCACCTTTTGATGGCGTAACCTAATGCATAGGGCATGGATACTCTTGCATGACTGAAAAATGTGGCTGCTGAGGCAATCATCTGCCCCCTCATACAACAAGAAAGCCCCCATTCACCCCACTCATAAATATATGTCATAAGACAGCCCTTGAAAAAAATGACTCAGACTGGATATTGAAATGTAGGTTGCCTTCTCCCCCTTGGACAAGGTTTCAACATGCAACTCAAGCTGGTCTTGAAGTTACCTTCTATCTTCTTGTCTCCTTGTCTCATGATCATTATTGCAGGGATTTCAGGTGTGTGTGTGTGTGTGTGTGTGTGTGTGTGTGTGTGTGTGTGTGTCAATTATGGCCTTAGAGAGCTCCTTTTGGCTAAATTATAAGTTAAGAGTAACTGTAGCAAGAAAAATGATAAGGTTTGGGGGGAGATCACTGATCTCAAATTTGTCATGGCCCATGAGAAAACCTGGAAAAATGGAAAATATGAGAACAGAGGCAATTAGCAAAGGGCCAAACACCAGCTGAAATGTAAACTTCGTCTACACTGATCTATGTTTTGGTGTCCATGGAACCACATGCATGAATGGTGTTTAATCTTCGGTATGTCTAGGAGTGTGGATCTAAGCATGACTGCATACTAACAGTAAAGTCCATGTTACCTGTCTTCATATGTGGCTGAAAGTTCCATTTCATGGGACAAGATCAAACTCCTTATTGCCCTGGTTTATTTTTCAGGAATATTAGCCTGCATGGTAAGAAACAAAATCCACAGGATCCAAAGCTACAGAGAAACCCCGTCTCAAACAAACAGATAAATAAATAAATAAATCCATATCTTAACATGGGAATAGAAGTGTGCTCTTGCTTATGGAGCCCCAAACATATGGGAATTTATCTGAGTCATGTGGCTGTACCTCCAGTACTCCATAATGCAGAAGAAACAAAGAATGGAAAATATCACTAGATGAAGAAATACAAAAACAAAGCCAGTCCTCCATTGCATCATAAAACATTGAACTATTTGACATGTATGTTTCTGAAAGATGAGAGATTCAAGGCTTTGCCATTAAGGCTGTCCTGCCAGGTTTCCACTAAATACTGAAAAGAACAGTGAGCCTTGACCATGATTCTCCCTTCAATGACAACAATCAGTGAGTAGAGCTGATGGTATAGCATGGAAACATCTAGTGTCGCTAGTTGCATCAACCTGTCTGTTGCCTCTCAACCCTGGTCCCATGCCAGCTTTGAGGTGTAAGGATGAAGCCACTGACAGCCAACGTGGAACGCAGGAACACATGGGGGATTTCATCTTGCCCTACCATTTCAATATCTGCTACTTTGAATTTCTCTGTCAGTGATGGCTTACTTTTTAGGTGTGGGTAACCACAGGCTATGACATGAAGAATAAAGCTTGTCTATTCTACACCCCTTCTTTCCACCTGCTATGACTCTGATAGAGATCCCTTGAAGAGACAATGGGTGTTTCTCCATGCATTAAAGGAGCTAGCACATTCACACAAAGGAAGTCACTCATGGAACCAGCAGTCATGGGATGTACATGCCTTCCCATATACAGTGTGTCTGCCTTGAGAACACCCGTGGCATAGGTACCTGATCATTCCATAAATGTGTTACCTGAAACTCATCAACAGGCAAGTTCTGGGATTCCAGGAATCTCCCTCTCAGCTGAGTCTTTAGTATAAACAATGACAGAACAGCCGCTATATCATCATCACAATAACAATGAAGTCCTCAATACCACAGAAACAGTGATGTGTTGTCTTAGTTTCATTTCCCATTGCTTTGATGATATACCCTGACAAAAGCAATTTAAGAGAAAATGGGTTGGTTTTCAGGTCACAGTTCCAGGGTGCAGTCTACCATGGTGGGGAAATCAAAGAGGCTAGAGCTTGAAGCAACTGGTTTCTTGCATCCAGATTCAAAAAGAAGAGAAAGATGCATGTAAATGCTCAGTGTCCTTTGCATCTGAAACAGCCCAGGACCCTAGGCCCGCCCCCCTCCCAAAAAATGTTACCCTGGAATGTTACCACAGTATATGACTCCTCCCACTTCAATTACCCTAACCAAGATAATCCCCCAGAGATATACCCAGGCAATTCTGGATCTCATCCAGGTAACTATGGAGGGTCAATCACTGCAAGGAACTTTTGCTTTTTGGAAGCAAACCTATGACCCACACAGGCTGGTCAGGTGCTTTATCTCTGAGCTACATCCCACCCCTGATGATAGTGTAAGAATTCACCCTTCCTCCAGAAGTCAGGAATCCTTTGGTATTCATAGTTTGCCACCATGTTTGAGCCATGTAATCGAGCAGGCCCCTTCTTGCAAACCAAGAACGCCAGCAAACAGTGCCACAGCTTGGCTCACTGATATTTGCTAGAATCAAACCTCGTTCTCCTTCCCATCCAGAGACACCAATTGGCCAGAGGCTCTCTCCAAGACCTCCCCACCTCCCCACTAGTTCATGGCTGTCAGTGACTGGGTCCAAAATCGGTGCCCTGGCCAAGTGACTCAGGCCTGCGGTATTCATGAAGATGAGAATTGATGTGAGGGAGGCAAGAACAAGATTCATGGGTCTCCTTACTCACATGATTTACAGAAAGCCGGCTTTTATTACCTAAGAGCCAGCCATGGACATGTGCTGGGCACACTGCAGATAAATGCCTGAGGTGCTGCACTGTGGGCGGCTGCCAGGAATAAGGGAAAGGGAAGTGGGGGAGGGGAAAGAGAGAAATGATTTTATAGATGAGACACTTGTCAAAAATGCAGGGGCTACATGCTCCAGGAACAGCTGGCGATGATGAGCTATGAAAAAAAGCAACCATTTGCAAGCTATGGACAGCTGGAGGCCGTACCACGCTAACTACTGAGTGGGCAAGACTGATTTATGGACGGGGCGCTAATGGCAAAGAAATAAAGATTGATTTGCACTACAGCACATTGGGAGAGGAAAGAGGGAGGAGGAAGACTGTGGATCCTAACAAAGGTTTCTCTGAAGCCTTGCACAGGACTGAGGTTGAAATAAAGATGCCAGATGAAGGCTGATTCCTGGTCATGCAAATCACCTTCACGTAGAAGCAGACAGACGCCAGTTGTATGGGGATGCCTGCACGCCAGCACTGGTGCCTGTGCTATGACAGTCCTGACATCCACTCTGGTTTCTTCCACAGTTCTCACTTGATGAGCTGCTCCCTACCTGCAGCTGGGGTGAGAGATAACAGAGAGAAGAAACTCCTGTCAGCCATATCCCAGGTTCTCAGGTGAGAGGAAGGATGCATTGTGTGTCTGGAAAAGTGAAATGTGAAGGATGGTGCAGAACGTCTATCCCTTCCAGGGCAGTTAGTACAAAGCACCCATATTCCTAAGGATCCCAGTCAGCACCTCTGTGGGAAATGACTGGGAACCTCACTAGGATGGTTCTCACCTGCAACACTTTCTCACAATGCACACATGTCTCACTTACTTGACTTTCGCTGTGAGGGCATATGTTTCTTCAGTGAATAACAGGATTTTTATTTGCAGGGATGGCTGGGTTGTGTGTTGTCTGCTTCCCCCATAAGCCCGTTCAGAGTTAGACATTTTATCTGTCCTGTTTTGCACCCAGTAGTAACTTAGCATCTGCTGAATGGTCTCATCTATTCATTCATTGATTGAAAAATATTCACTAGGGATGGGAATAGAGCTCAGTTTGTATAGTACTTGTCTGGCATATATGGGATTAGATTACAAGTTGGATTCCCCAGAACCATTTGAGTCTGGCTTGGTGTTGCACTTACAAGTCAAGCACTCAGAAGCTACATAGTGGGTTCAAGTCCAGCCTGGGATACCTGACAGCTTATCTCAAAAAAGGGAGGGAGGGGGGAGAGAGGGAGGAAGGAAAGAAGGAAGGAAGGAAAAAAGAAAGAAGGAAGGAAATTAACTACCATGCGCTGTGTGCATTTTATCTATCAACATTAATTTCTATCTAAAAAACGGGATCCTAGAATGTATCTCATGGGTGCTAGCCCTCCAACTTCTAGACAGTCCTTGTCTCCATCTCTCATTTGCCTGGGGGAGTGCTGGGATTGCAGATACAAAATACCACAACTAGATGGGTATAGGTTCTGGAGATTCAAACTCTGATCCTCACATTTGTGTGGCAAATGCTTTTTCCACAGAGCAATCTCCCCCACCCCAGCCTGAGATGCTAATTCTTGCTGAAAAGTAAATTTTATAACTGGCTGTATAAAATTTTGGTTTTCTGAAAGGGACAGGCAGATGGTGTTCCTGGATAGGGATACTATGCCACTCATGCCTGCTGATCAAACACGCTGTCAAAGCTCTTCTGGGGAAGGTGGACCTGGGCAAGAAGTGGCTCAGCTAGAGGCTGGAGCCCTGGAGTGGTGTTCCTGAAGAAACTCGTATCTCAGTTTGTAGCCGGTGTGCTTCTGGTGCTCTTTGGATCTCCATGTGTAGCCAGCAAGCTTCCGAAGCACTTTCAATTACTTTGTGAAGAATTAGAAACCAGGGAATCAAGGCTGGGGTTTAAAAGAATTGGTGGTTTTTATGGATTCATCAAGTACATTCTTAAATGACTGTGGCTTTTTCTTCATGCTGTTATTTCTCAATGGCAAATATAGCTTGCTGAGACTGCTTTGATTTGTGCCTAAGTGCCATGAGTTGTGACCGTTGCTTTGAAAACATTCATGCACAACACCAGCACAATGGAAGAGATAAAAGATACATTAATGTGCTCTGAGGTGAAGTTTATGTGCCAGGGTCCCTGAATATGTCTTCGGAATTGAGGGAAGCCTGCAGATCTCCACTTGAGGATCTCCAGGCTCCAGACAAGTCCTGTGTCCAGCCTGATTTCTCTTCCTCTATTAGACCTGCCATGACATCCCAACAATTCAAGTGCCTTGTTGTCAACTCCTCTTGGCTTTTGGGAACCCTGTCTTAAACACATACACACCCACCCACACCCACACCCACCCACCCACACACACACACACACACACACACACACACATCGGAAAAGAAAAGAAATCTCATCAAACTCATATCTACTACTGTGCCCTAAGCATCTTCCCACTGAGTAAAAACTTCCCCAATTAATTGGTGGTGATATCAGCAAATGCATGTTTTACAATGAATGACAAAATGTGAGGGCTTATGACACAAAGTAGCCAAGAGTTTTCTATAGCACCTGTGAGTGCATGGTTTCTGGACATGTGCACAAAGAAAGGACACTTTCAAAGTGCAAAGGCCAATGGATTTTATTTTCAACAATATGAAGATCTGCACAGAATAAACTAGCCATGATTGAAAGAGTCCTCCCTTTCCCAGCTACCTAGCTCACAAGTAGACTGACCACAAAAGGAATTGTGAAGCTGGAAGTGTTTGTACCTGAAGACCCAGCACTGTCCAGCCTGAGGCAGGAGAATCATTGAGAGTTCAAGGCCAGCCCTGGTGCCCCAGCAGATACCAGGCCACCTTAAGCTACAGAGGGAGACCCTGTCTCAACAAACAAACAAAAAAGCAAAATTATGAGAATCTTGCTTTCTCATATGAATGAGGAGTTTAAATAAGAGAATCTGTAATATGCAAAACATTCAATCTTCTGGCTGACTCTATTTGTCTGCAGGAACACTTTTCATAATAAAATGTCACCTATCACCATGTAGCAAATGCATCAATTATAGTTTTTAAATAAATTAATAAATACATTTAAGAATGTTTCAATTACTAGTGTTGTAAATAGTGAGAGATAAAATCCACATATATAAAATATGAAGGATTTAGAGAGAAAAATATTTGAGAACTACAAAGACACAGCAGCGGGGAGGGAAGCTGTAAATGTGTGTTTGAGGTTGAAAGTTTGAGAATTCTAGGTGACTCTGATGATGAATGTGACTTCCAGGGGTATTAATATAGGTTTAAAAATAACATTTTTATGAAGATAATAAAAGTTCCCATGAATTATCGCTAATATAAAAAGCATTTTCCCAGCATGTACATCATTCCAGATTTTACTAGGAAACATATCTGATGTTGGTGGATAGCTTGCTAAATGCAAGTCCCTGTCCCAAGTGATTCATTTGCAGCAATTTACACAGAATTTTCAAGTCAACCCCGTGAGGCACATCCTAGTATCCCCATTTTTTTATGAAAATTAAAGTGAAAAGGCTTTAGATTCGTTGATAGGTAAAATGCAGCTGCTAATACAAGGTAGACTGAACAACCTGAACCTTACCATACAGCCAGAAGCCTGCAAAACACAGTAACAGGTTGGTATGTTGTTTCATCGGTTTGCTCTCTGTCTGTCTGTCTGTTTCTGTCTCTGTGTATCTATTATCTATCTGTCATCTATTTTTCTACCTATAATCTATCTGTCTGCATGTTTCTCTATCATCTATCTATTTCTCTGTGCCTCTCTCTCTCTCTTTTACTCTCTGTGTGTATTCTTGCTCATATATATGTGCTCATTCACACATGTGTGAATGCATGTTAAGATGTGAGGTTCACATTGTGTGTCTTCCACCACTGTTCTCCAACTTGTCTTCTGAGACAGGAACTCTCACTAAATCTGCCTTTCTCTACCTACACAGTGCTAAGATTACAGATCACCACCCCCCACACCTGGCCTTTGTATGGATGTTGGGAGTCCAAACTCAGTCTCTCTTGCTTGCACAAGCAAGCACTTTACTGACTAATCTCTCTAACCCCTTTAATTTCTTCTTTTAACATGGCATATTTTGCAAGCAGGCTGGAATTTGGAGTTACAGGCAAAGTCACCATTATCTGATGCTACAGTCTAGCATCACTTCATGCTGACAGTGAACTTTTCTCTTGTGCTTGAAGCTATTACCAACCACATTCACTCCACAGCATGCGCGCACGCGCGCACACACACACACACACACACACACACACACACACACACACACACACAGGGGCTGGGAAGGGGAGGGCTCTTCATTTTTCCCATTAAACCATTAAGTGCATATATTTGTTGCATATGGCCCATTAGATATTTCACATAAATAAGCACAATTCTTTCTAGGAAACACCAGAATTTTCCTTTCAGTCTCATTATGTTCGCTCTGACTAATGAGAATTTAACAGCACAGCCTCGTGGCGCCTGAAGAAGGCATGTGATGAGCCAGGCAGCTCCTTCAGCTCTGGCTTCTACCTCTTAGAGTTACTTTCCTGTTTGAACTGTGGGCAATTACCCATGGTAGTCTGCCCTTTTGGTCCAGGCACCTCCCATATGGCTTTGATTTGGAAGCACTCAATTTATCAAAATAGTTTGTTATGTTAAAAAACTATTTGATGTCAAAGAAGCCATATGTCCCTTTTTATGTGTGTGCTGTTCCTGGACTAGGAAATCAATTTGCCCATTTTAAACAAGTCTGAGGCCCACAGAGACTTGAGTCAGCAGTGCATTAACCAACAAGAAAACTTCATTGCAAATGCATACACTCTGCTTGGTGGCCTCAGAGCCACTGGGAACAGAGGGACCCATATCCTTAGAGCTCTCTT
The DNA here is from genome assembly GCF_003668045.3 of Cricetulus griseus. Lineage (NCBI taxonomy): Eukaryota > Metazoa > Chordata > Mammalia > Rodentia > Cricetidae > Cricetulus > Cricetulus griseus. The sequence continues at coordinate 29,427,821 of NC_048600.1, read as the reverse complement.
TTACCATAGGTCTCAGCTTCCCTCAGTGTGACAGTCAGTCAATGTCCTGTTGCCTCTGAGTCAAGATATATGGCTCTTAACTCCAGCAAGTCATCTGCTTGCACACCACTATGCTACCCTTCATGATCATAATGGACTGAACCTCTGAAACTGTAAGCAAGCCCCCTCAATTAAATACTTTCTTTATAAGAGTTGCTATGGTCATGGTACCTCTCCATAACAACAATAAACACTAACTAAGACACTCTCACAGCAACTTCTGTTTTAGGAGAGATACATACTGTAACATGATGACAATTCAGTAAGACTTATCTGTTTTTGTTTTGTTTTGTTTTCAGCCTGTCTTGCACTTAATTGCCTTCCCATCAGGCCTTGACCGCATACTTGCAAAGCGAGTACAGCTTCTCCTTCTGCTGCTTCTTGGTCTTCAGTTTCTCTTCCTGTTTGGTGAGCTGGTTCAGCATAGCTCTAGTCTTCTTGGGTCGCAGGTCGCAGGCTTGTTCTTCTTACCCTTGTAGAATTTCTTGAGGTTTTCTTTTTGAGTCTGGTTAATTACGGTGAGGACATGGACAATGGATTTGCGGACGACTGGTATCTTGGAGAGTTTGGACGCGGCGACGCCCATCACCTTGGCTACACTAAGCTGGGACAGCTCCACCTTCTGATCATCTAGTTGTTTTAGCAGCTCCTCCTTCTTCTTGTGGCGCTGTTCCGGAGCCTTAATCTTGGCCATAGCTGTCCTGCTCACCGCTGAGGCCTCCTGGTCCAAAAGAAAGAGGAAGAGGCGGGTCTGACTTCCGTAACTACCAACACTTATCTTGTTTTTAATTATAAGTGTATGTTTGTGTCTGTGTCAGCATGCACACCACATGTGCAGGTGCCCATGGAGACCACAAGAGGGTGATGTATCCCCTAGAACCAGTGTTGCAGGTGGTTATGTTCCTACACTAGATGATGGGAATGGAACCCAGGTCCTTTGAAAGAGTAGCAAGTTCTCTTAACTGTGCAAACATCTCTGTGTTGGTTATTTGGGAAGTTACTGAAGCACAGGAAAACTTCCACCTACAAACAGGTAATCACAGTTGTGAGTTGATGTGTACAATAGCCCTGTCATGTCTGGAAGCTAGCATTGCACGGACTTCTTCTATTACCAACTCTCTCCAAGTTCCAACAGTGTAGAAAGCAAGCCACTTGCAGGATGAGTTGGAAAAGCATGTTCTCTCACTGGTTAGGCTCACTACCTACCAGTCTTTTTTGCTTGCATGAGCAAATCTCTAATTACATCCACAGATCTCTGACTGTGTCTGTTTCAATTACCTCTTCAAATAAAACATCCCTCAAAAGAGCCAGATATTTGCATCAACAAAACAGAAGTACAAGAAAAGATCCCAGTTTGAAACTGGTAGCACTCTACACTAAGACACTGAACCCTGTTGATTGACTTAATCTGAGCATAGGGATCTTTGTATAGACCATTACCATTGTCTAGGGGTATATACCAGACACACATGAGTTTGGGGTCAAGTTTATATTGCAAAACCTAAGCCTTAGAGCTCTGACTCCATGATTTGGGATTTGCTTAGTTACAAGTGTTAGAAGCTCTATAGTTGGGGCCACAATGTTCCTTGGTCCTGAAATCTCTGTTCCCCAGAAGAGCTAATTTTTCAGAAGGCCAGTTTGACCTGTATTTCAGAGACTAAGAAGACATGAAAAGATCTGAGTACGATTCTGTATCCATAATCCCAACATTGGAAAGGGGCTTGAAAACTTGAAGGACTTTGTATTGGTTGTTTGACAGAAAATGACCTCAGCTAGCCCTGGACTGCAGAGCATATTCATGGGTTTCTTCTTTCCAGTGTTTTTGCCATAAAAGTGGGAGTTAAAGATGTAGTGATAGATTATTATTGATTTATTAAAGCTTAACTAAGGATTCAGAAAAGCAAAGACAGCCTCAAACTATAAAGATCAGGTAGTGGTGTACACACCTTTAATCCCAGTAGCCAGAAACTAGGAGTTGGTGGTACACACCTTTGATCCTAGGACTTGTGATTAAGAGGTAGATAGATCTTTGTGAGTTCAAGGCCACCCAGATCTACGCAAGAGTGAATCAGTCTCAAAGAGAATTATAGCTCACATCTTTAATTCCAACATTAGGGAAGTATATGAGACAGAAGCAAGGTCTCGGAGAGGCATTCAACTCCAGTCACACTGAGGGGGGACAGCAGTCTGAGACTTGGTGAAGAGCTCGTGTGTGGATCAGCCCTTTCAGCCTGAGCTAGAGGTGAGAGTTACTTTGCTTTTCTGATATCCAGCTTGAAGCTTAAACCCCAATATCAGTTTCTGGGTCATTTATTTATTCGTGTAACATAAAGGCTAAAATGTTTAACTCAAATAAAATATTGACTGCATAGTGCTACACCAGAAATTTGAGGCAAAGGACATCTGTAAAAATGTCTGTTCCCAAGATGACAGGCCAGAGAGTATAGACTGACATCTGGGGATGCACAGCTCTCTAATGATGGATGGTCCATTCTGTGTGTGAAAACCCTGGGCAGGCTTTTAAAACTCAGTTAACAAATGTCAGAGAGAGTTGTGTCTCTGTGAGAAAAACCTCAATTTTAAATGGAGGCTTTAGCTATGGGAGGTCGGTGCTAATGTTCATTGAAACCTTATTTCCAGAGCAGAGAAAGAAAAGACAATCCTTCCAAACCATGGTGGGAGAGAAGGGCATTAAGAAGTTCTAGCTGATTTTCATTGTCCCTCACAGTTCAGAGGACTGGCTTTCTTTAGTGTTCACTTGCACGGCACGTATATGTTTATTATCTGAAAGCTAAGCAAAGAAAATAGAATGAGGTGGACCTACAACTGTCACCTGTAAAATGTGCTGATAGCTTCCCACACAGCTCCATTTTCAAAAGAGCCTCTTAGTAATTCAGATAAGATGAATGGTGCGTAAGCTCTTAATGCTATCCTTCCTTCCATGAAGGGTGAAAATTAAAAGACACTGTAAGGGTGACATTGGAAAAGATACTGATACAAGTTTTATGATTTGAAAACCTACGTGAAAAAAGCAATGTGTTAACATTTCCTAGTGGTGCAGTTTTACACACTCACATGATCATATATTTACACATGTAGCATATATCTATATGTATGTATGTATGTATGTTTATACAGTGTGTATATATCTATCTTCCTTGGTTAGATTTGTTATTCGGTTGACACAATCCAAAGCCAGTTGGGAAGAGGAAAGTTCAAGAGAGGAATTGCCTCTATCAGATTGACCTGTGGCTGTGTGAGGGATTGCCTTTATTGATGGTTGATGTGGGGGAGCAACAGCATTCCTAGAAATGAGGGCTTGAGCTGCATCAGAGAGCTGGTTAAGTATGAGCCAGGGAGCAAGCCAAGAGGCAGCATTCCTCTGTGGTTTCTGTTCAAGCCCCTGCCCTGGCATCCCTCAATGACAGGCTGTAGCCAGCAAGATGAAATAAATCCTTTCTTCTTCCCCTGGTTGATTTTTTTTGTCATGTGATTCATAAAAGAAGCAGAAGCAAACCAGGTCACTGTATGTTCAGTTAAATATTTCATTGAAGTATAATTCAAGCTTAGAAAATTGATCAATAGAGAACTGGGTAGTATTTAAATCCATCTTTGTGTGTTTTGAGTCACTAAATAACAAGGCTCAATTTTAATAGAAATTTTCAAGAATGGACCGAGAGTACAAACAGATTTAAAAAGTTCACATCTCATATGCATAAATAAGTAAATCTTAAAAGTCTTTAGCACCAAAAGTCATATATTCACAGAGGAAGCCAGTGAAGAGCCTTCTGGGTGTCATGTTCGGAGCCGTCTGGTGGGCAGATGAATGACAGCTGCACCTGTGTTCTCCCCTTCTCTGCTGTTTGAAGAGCATCACACCCTTGGGGGCTCAGATAACACACAAGGCATCACAAATCCACCCACTCAAACCCCAGAGCATCCCAGAGCAACCAAACATATAATATCTGTAAACATGTATAGCGTCGGCATATAGCATATAGAGACGACAGAAGAGTTGAGTGGACTCCTATCTGAGCAACGACTCAGAAACCACCCATTTTCTGTCCAAGACCTTCTCCGACCTTCCCTCCCCTTTATCCTTTCCTCCTTCATTTTCTCAATCAACTATTTCTTAGCATAGCTACAGGATCAAAGCCGAAAGCACATTCAACACTGACCAACAAGGGTTCACTGCACAGCAAGCACGGTCCACACTGTCCTCCCTGGCTTGAGGCTAGTCAGGTAACCCTAGGGCACAGTCTAGGTGAAGGCAGCTTGGTCCTCATGACTTGCCAGCATCTTCAGATTGATGCTGGGTGATGTAGGAGCCCCTGCTTCATAAGGAACACAAGCTGGGATAGAGAGGTAGCCATCATGTGAGACTCTCCATTGGTTTCCATTTTCCTGCTGATGCTCCAGCCACCAAGGAAGGTGACAATAGCAATTTATGGAGCTGGCCGGGCTGTGAGTGTGCATGCATAAGAGAACTCAGGGATTTTCTTATGTTGTCATTTGCTCATGATCCTTTCAATTTTTTGCTAAAAATAAGATTAAGGAAGCCAAGACATTCAAAACCATTTATGTATGGCTCTGACTTTTAAAAGGAATGGTAATATTTTTTCTAAAATTAAAAAAAAAGAAATTTGTGGTACCACAAAAGTAACACCTTTGTTCTAGCATCAAATAAGCAGAGGGGGTAGGTAGGCTTTACTATTTATTTATTTAGTAAATAAATAAATATATTAAAAATATATTATCAGGTAAGAACTTTCATTGTGGAGTTTATTGAGAGGTAACAAGTCATGTTGCCCTTCCATACATGGACATTAACAAGGCCAGATGGGAAAAAGCAAGCATTCAAACACATTACATCCCAGATGATCAGATCTGGGATAGACTTTTTCTGTCTGATCCCAGAAGAAACACTAGGGAAGTGAAATAATCCAGCATTTACATAATTGCTGAATGGGCTAGACATTACAAAAAACAATCTCACTTACTCTTCACCATAATCCCATAGTGCATTGCCATCTCCAGTCGCTGGAGTAGACTTGGAGTATCAGAACATATGAGGCATGTGTTCAAAGCTACGTCCCTAGCGTGTTCTACAGATAGGATCAGGATCAGGACTAGGCTTGGGGACATTCCAGGAAGGTTCTTGTGATTAGAACAGTGCCCCGCTGTGGTGGTATATGGGTGGGGTTGGTATATGTGGCTCTCTCCTTCTCTAAATCCAAGCATGTTGCTAAAGTAAAATCCAAAATCTTTTAAATGAGTTTTCAAATTTAATTTTAAGAGCTAGTCAGTAATATGTCTGAGCCATTGGCCAAACAATTATAATTACTAATACCACATTTGAAGGCGGCTGTGCAGGAAGACTTCATTCCCTTTAGGGGGGTCAGCATTTTTGTTTTCCCTCGACTCCCAACTGATTGAATAAGACCCATCCATGCTAGAGAGTATCTACTTCGCTAATGTAAATTATACTCATACCCAAACAAGGATTTCTCAGAAGTAGATTGGACCGACCACATTAATGACATAGTGCTGTGTAGGAACAAGACATCTTACAAAGAAGCACAGAAGGTGACAAGCTTGGCAAAGCCCTCCCTCCCTCAAGGTCAGATAAGTGGTAAAAAGTTACTGCAAAGAAGGGACTCTTCAGTGGAGCTACTTGAGACTGGGCAGGGTGCTCCAGCCAGGCATTCAGGTTTCATGAGTTCTCATGATCCCAGTGGTCCCACATTGATTCACCAGAGGAAGTGTGTGTGTGTGTGTGTGTGTGTGTGTGTGTGTGTGTGTGTGTGTGTGTGTGTGTGTTTGACAGAGAGAATGCAGGAGAAAAATGAAAAAGAGAATTCGGGCATGAGAAAGAGAATGAGGGAGGGAGGGAGGGGGAAAGGAGGGAGGGAGGCGGGAGAGAGGGAGGGAGGAAGGGAGGGAGGGAGGAGGGAGGGAGGGAGGGGAGGGAGGGAGGGATGGAGGGAGGGAGGGAGCTAGCAAACTTGAAATTCATCTGATAGGCCATCAGGATGAAAGTCCCTGCCAGATATGATACTACTGCTGGAATCCAAGAGCTGTTTGATTCCAAGGATTTCAAGGCAGCTTTGAATCCAAGAGCTTCCTCTTTCTCAGAGGTACCACTGGACTTTTAAGACCTTCAACTGATGAAGCCCACGCATACTCCGGGGAGACCAATTTGATTTACTCACAGTCCACTGTTTTAAATGTTAGTTGCATATGAAGATATCTTCACTGACACCTGATCAAATGGCTTTGACTATATTCCAACCAAGCCCACATTATGCACATTCTATGAAAACTACTGACCTCAATTAAAAAAAAATCACTGAGAGATAAAACTTCCACAAAACAAGAAAATGCCAAATAGAAAACCCAGAGCTAACTGATAAAACCTCAAAAATTTTTGTTTTGCCAAACTATGGTAACATTAAAATGTTTACTGTTCCTTCAAATAATATAATTTTGATCCCCCACAAAGCGGCAGGGTATAATATCAGAATGGAAGATGTGTGGTTTTAAAAGCCTAGGTTGTGCTTAATTTAATCCAGAGTCAGCTGAGTGTCACATTTTCATTCCCTCCTGCCTGTCCTGGCACTGGATTAAGGATCAATAGGTACTGCTCTGTCCATACTGCATCCCTTCCCAGTAGGGGTGTTCTCTCTCTCCTCCCTACTCTTTCTACATGCAGAGTTCTTCTTGGATTCAGCAAGATCACGCTCTTCACTAAATAAACCATGCTGTTCAAATGACTTTCAGTCAACTTAAGAGATTACCTCAGGAGAAAAGGCATGCTCTGGCTTCCAGCTTGCAGCTTGTTCCCAGTTCTTTTGGTTGTGTCCTCCAGCCCACCCCCCACCTTCCACCCCCATCCCCCACCCCCCCCACTCCCCCCCACCCCCCCTACCACCCCCCCCCGCCATGCCCCAGCAGCCCTTTTTCTTCACATAGCTAAGGAAGGAATGGGGGTAGTCACTTCTAGGTGTTCTGAAGATATGAAAACCCAGCATCAGAAACAGCCAGAAAAACAATGCTTCATTTGTGTCATTGGCCCAAATCAGGTGTCGTACTTTGTTGTGGCATGAGCGCAACATGTCTCTCATAGGCTTCTGTGTGTGAACACTTGGTCCCCGGCTAATGGGGTTGCTTGGTAAGATCATTGAGGTTGAGGTAGATACCTTCGTGAAAGGAAGTGGATCACTGGGAGTAGGCCTCCAAGCTTCAAAGGTCTGCCTCACCTCCTGTTCACTCTGTACACCCAAAGTGTGGATACACTGTGACCAGCCAGCTTCCTGCTCCTGCCTCTATGCCTTCCTGCCTACCTCCATGTCCTCACTGCTATGATCCAACTGTGTCCCTGTGGAACCATGAATCCTTTATCCTTTACACTGCTCTTAGTATAGCAACAAGATCATAACCGAGACACACTCAATCCTCTAACTGTCAAGTGCCCTGACTACTTACTACTGCAACTGAGAAGGTTGGCTTCCCATCCTGTTGGAGGCAACATAAACTTGTCTTTACAAGGGGGAAGGGAAGAAGCTGAGATGCCAGGTGCCAACAGTGGGCAGGACTGGCAAAGCTTTAACCCCATTCATTTCACTTCTGCTATTAGAACCTTTCTATTCCCAATATCTTCCCCTCCTCATCTTCCTGCAGCACAGACATGACAGCGTAGGCCACTGAGAGTCTCTAAAAGAGACTGTGTTTCAGCAGAATCTATGGATTTCCTTCAGAAATTTGCCTTCAGGATGCAGTCTTGAGAGACCTTTTACTCCATTGGTTTGATTTTTCTTTTCCTTGAGCCCCACCTCAGCCCTGAACAAATGTGTTCATCTTTGTTTTGTCTGAAAAGGCATCTGGGACCAGCAGTTTGGACCTGATGACAGATTGATAATTGAAACAAGCTTTTAAAAGTGACATTTGGGTTAAAAGTAACTTCAACAAAGGGGGGGGGAAGCTTTTAGAGTGTGTATTCTTCAAACTCCCAGAAGTAGCTTGCCCCAGCTAGTGTCTTGGCCTCTTGCCCCTCCCTCAAGCAGCTTCAACTTCTCCAGCCTGAATGGGGAGTGGCTTCCTCGGGTCAGAGGGGACTTGTTGAGGAGAGTAAGTCACATGACCAAATGCAGGATTCCAATTTGAATTGTAACCAATCCCTGGGAAAAGGGTCCGTGTGAGTGTCTTTCTGTGTGAGCTGTGGAAACTGCCCTACACAATGTTATAAGGGTGAAGACATCAAAGACTGCCACAGTGGTGACTCCTTAGAAGTTTAAGTCCCTAAAGAGGTTTCATCTTTTTTGAAAGCCAATTGTCCGAGCAAACAGCCTTCAGCTTTAAGGAGTTGAAATATTACGCACGCACACACGCACGCACGTGCGTGCACGTACACACACACACACACACACACACACACACACACACACACACTTCCAGTCACTCCAGGATCACACCAAATGTAAAGAAGGTATTTCCAGAATTAAAATGAGGGAGGCATTTTTCTGAAGCACTTCTCTTCTAGTCTCCTAGAAACACAAGAGAAACCATGCCTCCACATCCACTGTGACCAGAGGATACGGAACCACCAGGCAGCTCCAAAGAGACCTGAAGTTGGGAAGGTAAGACAAAAGGCAAAAAGAAAAGGATTGATAAAAGAAAAATTTACAAGGATGTGAAGCAAGGAAAATGGAGAAAAGAAGCAGAGAAAATCAGAAGAGGATGTAAAGTCAGCTTTCAATTAGGCTGTGAGGTTCCAAACAGCACCAACAAGCTCCCTGTGCTCTGAGAAGTTAATTATCCGACCAAGCCTCGCTCAACAGCTCTTCAACTGCTTTTGGTTCTTCTAACCTTTGGAGACTTTATGGCTCAGAGAACCACAGCAACCACAGGGGAAAAACTGTTTTTTGTGCTGTAACATCAGTAGACAGAAATATGAGTGCTTGGAGACCAAATTAAGGGTTGAACCAGGCTCATGGGTCACAAGTTCAACCCCTCCGACCCTGCTCTGCCTTAGGTAGGGTTTCTCATAACCCATGGGAGGGCAGAACTTAGTGCTCCTCCACCCCAAGACCACCAGGGGAATGCCCTGCCCCCACCTCCAGAGATGCCTTACCTGAAAGGGCCATGGCTGTTCTCTTGTGTATTTGTTTTTAGTGTTTAGCAAGTTGACAGGAGCAATTACTCAAAGACCAGCAGCCAGCTCCCTGGTCATCCTACATAAACAAAGCATCAGCACACTGTCAGGGCCTCCACAGTGTCTGTCCCATTTAAACACTCTCCTGCATCTCTAGGAACCCGTGGGATTTGAGGCTCTTCAAGCCCTCACTTAGTCCAAACAGTTACCTGCTGTGTTTTTGTCTTATAAGGTAGCATGAAGGAATGAATTTGCCTCAAAGGTGGGGTGTCGAGTATATCGGGGTGAGCATGGAGTGCCATAAAGGCTCATGCCCTGGCTTCTATCTGCTTCCTGCCTTGGTCAGATAACTGATCTTCCCCAAACCACAGAGGATCCCAGGGAAACTATGTAATGATACCCAAGCCCCAGAGTTGTAGGCAGCTAGGAAAAGAAAGTCATATTGTAGTCCAGGCCAAGGACATTCTCATTGCCTTCAGTCACAGCCCCTCCCCTAAGGACATATTGATTGAAATACAAGGCCAGTTTAACTTTTAATTACTACTGTAGACCTCCCTTCAAAACCTGGAGTGGGTATGTGGCATGAGACAAAAAGAAAAAAGAAAAAAGAAGACACAGGACTTCTGTGGCTGCTGCACTCATGGAAGTCTCTGGGGGAACATGTGTACCTTGTTGTCTGTGACCAGAATGTGAGAGGCTGCCTTGTTCAGCTCTCTCAGACTTTCTCTCTCCTGTGTCCTTGCCCTCCGTTCCAATGAAACTCCAGCCCAAGCTCCCAGCCCCTGTCCATGGGACCCAGCATTCTGTCTTCTCAGCTGTCACCATATGCTCAGGTTGTCACACAGTTTACAGATTAGGGAGTCACTCTTGACTAGCATATGATGAGAGGCAGTTGTCATTAGCATACTAAACTCTGTGGACCCAAAGCAGCTCTATCCCCAGCGAGCAAGGAGCCAGGCCTGACCTCCCCCCCAACCCTACCCCCACCCCATCCCCCGCTTCTGATTAATGGGATTCACAATTAAGGGAACAGTGGCCGATGGAACAACTGCCTCTCACCCTTCAAAGCAATTTTGCCTTTGCTCTGAGGTAATGAAGAGTAAACAGAAGGCTGTGATAAACTCAACCAGACAAGAGTCACATGCCCTCCCCATCACCACCATTCTTCATTGCTGCAATTCTCAGACCTCCACCCACGAGAGGATCCCAACGGCCTGCCGGGTGCAAGCACTG